>NC_045428.1:3342306-3645362 GCF_902635505.1 Sarcophilus harrisii | reverse complement strand
GGGAAACAATACAATGCAGTGGTCAATGTACAGGGTTTGATTGCCACTCCAACACTAACTGTATGACCTTAGGCAAGTCTTACTTTTCTGGGTCTCAGTTTCCTTATCTGTAAAATAGGAATAATACTCCTTCTATCTTTCTCTTCTCATCAGTTACTAGAAGGAAAGCACTTTTGAAGTTTTAAAAGACTAGGTAAATGGAAGTCCATATTATCTTGAGTCAGGAGTATGTAAACTTGAACTGAGTTCAAATCTAGCCTCAGACACTAACTGATTGTGTGACCCTGGCCAAGTCATTTAATCTTGTTTGCCTCAGTTTCCTCAATTGTAAAATGATCTGGAGAAAGAAATAGCAAACCCCTCCAGGGTCTTTGCCAAGAAACTCCCAGGTGGGCCACAAAGACCTGGATATGACTGAATAACAAAAACAGACTTAGTCTAAAGGTGAGGACATCAGGATGAAGAGAAGAGCAGGAAGAAAAGGTGTTAGGGTCAGAAAGCTCAAAAATAAGCTGGGTCTCAAAGAAATGTCTTTGCTTATTAAAAATGAAATCAATGAGATGGTTGGCCAGTAAGATGCACTTGTTCTTATATAGATGTCCACATGGAAGATAGATGACTTCAGTCAAGGATGATCTCAGAGCCTATTCAGGAAACCCTCCAGCCACAGAATGGACTTGTCAGCATACAATGCTAATTAACTAGCTCCTTCCCAGGTAAACCTCCCTGAGAAAACCTTGGAATAGCCTAATATGCAGGAGAAGGGACAAGACTAAAAGAGTCATGGTGGGCCAGTGGTTGGGAGGATGGAGAGATGGGCTGCACGACAGATCTGATCATAGGGATCATGATTTCCTAACAAATCTTGCCTTTAATAACCTCTGTTTAGAGCAGTAAGTGGCCCCAAACCACCCCTCCCAATAAATCCATACAAACATTACCCTCTCATTCATGTGACCCCAGATGTGGCCAAGGGCAGCTGCAGATTGAATAAGGAGCCAAGAAGCTGCAATGCTAAGATGCCCCAAAGGAGAAAGGCTGGAATTGCTCAGAAGGGCCCCTCTCAGTCCTCACCCCCAAGCTACCCAGTTTCTTGTTTTCCTTCGTCTCAAATGGAGGAACATTGGCAGCCACAATCTCCTATGCACTCCTACTCAATTCCCCTGACTGAATGATCTGAATTCAGATCCCGACTTGTTCTCTACTGACTTTGTGCTCTTGTAGAAATCCCTTCCCTGAATGAGAAAATGCACAAAGGACTGAATCCCCAAACTCCTAAGGTCCTTCTACCTAAATCCACCTCCCCCCCCCATCTCCATATATACATTCTCATCTGTAAAATGAGACAACTGGGCAACATGACATGTGGAGCACAGGGTCAGGTGTCAAGGACCTGGGTTCAAATCTCACCACTGCTATGTCAATCTCTACAATCTATTGGGCTTCAGTTTCCCAACCTATGAAGTGAAGCATCTGGATAACAAGATCGCTGAGGTCCTTTCCATTCTAGAACCAAGGTCCTATGACTAGGGCATCTGCAAGGTGAATGATCCTAAATTCTTTCTATTTTTTGTGCCTTAATTTCCTCATCTAAAAAGTGATGGAGTTGGATCTGCTGACCCCAGGGTCTCCTCTAGACCCCCTGTCATGGAGGAGGCCACGTCCAAGGGGTGGGGTTCATACCCAGTAAAGCAGGAGCACACCGATGTACTGAATCATGCTGTACAGAGCCATGTATTTAAACATACAGAACGAGGTGACCAGTGCCGCACGTCCTTCCCTGGGGGAGGAAACAAAAGGTCCATTAATCGGGAGGATATGACTGGTGTCTAGAGCATCACCTACCCAGGGGCTGGTCATTTTCCTAGTGGTCTGGGTGAGCCCCTCACTGGAGGTCTTTCAACAAGGATTAAGTGACCTTGTGTTGATTAAGCGTAACAGGGTTGTAGAAGAGTAACCCGGGTAAGGGAAGAAAAACTGCTGAAAACATCTCCAACTCTGAAGCTGTAACCACATGATGCTGTGGAGCTGCCTGAGGACCGTGGACACCATTGTGACTCGACTGTATTAGTGCCTCTGGGGAGGGAGCCCAGCAGGGCAGAAGAAGGCCATGACTGAGATTTGAGCTCTCCCCCATATCCTCATCTCCACAGCTGCTGTTGGTGCGAATTTCTGGCTTGGTCATCTAGCAATCAGTTATCAGTGGCAGAAAGAAGTGGGTGGGGCAGTGGAAAGGGCCGTGGAAAGGGCAGGAGAGGAAGTCAGGAGAGTCCCAGGGTCTGATCCTGCCTCATGTGACCATGGCTACATCAGTGCAGCCTTCATGTCCTCATCTGTACAATGGAAATCAATGGCTACCACTCCAACCTGTTAGGAGGAGTGTCAAATGAAGCAGTGGCCATAAATGACGATATAATGTGTGATCATGAACCAGTAAGAGTCGGCTTCTAGGAAAAGATGCTCAGAGATCTCTTGTTTTCCAGACTCGCTCGGGTTCTCTCCCTTATGACACGCTGTGATATGTTTGGCCAAATGACTAATAATCAGTTTTACAAATGTGCATTCTTTTGCAGCTTTTTTTAAGCTATTGAGTCAAATCTTTTAAAACTTTGTTGAGCCAAGAAGGGAACTGGCAAGAGCCACTGAAAAGAATGCTAGATTTGGACACAGGCTTAATCCCCGGCTCTGATCCTTAGCAACTGCTTGACCTTTAGGAGGCCCTAACTTCCTTTGGCCTTTGTAAAAGGAAGGGGGTGGCCTCTATGACCCCTGTGCCTACCAGCTCCAAGTCTGTACTGGGTAATGATTTCTTAGGAACGTTCCATCTTTGGGTGCCCACTCCACCTCCGACATTGGCAATTAGGCCAGGGCAATGTGAAGCCATTCGGCCATTCCATTCTTGTTGGCAAGAAGACAAATGGCCCTCGGCCTGAGAGACTGATCCTGGGAGAAGGTTTGAAAAGGTCTTGGCCCTTCCTTCTCTTTAGAAAGGGAAATGCGTATGAGCCACTTTCATCTCCTTTACCTTCCTCCTTCTCACCTGCAGCCAGGGACCCAGAAGGCTTCACCCACAGAGGATGCTATTGAGTGCTATTTAGAGCCAGTTTAGAACTAGAAGAAAGCCAGCTGCACAGCCCACTTGGGAGCAGGAGACCTGCTGGGTGAGGACTTAGGACAAGGCAGCCGGGCATTCAGCCTCCTCTCCAGCATTCAGGGAAATCAGAGATCAGGCTCGATGGGAACAATATGGAGCAAAATAAATTCTCCTGCCTAAGCAGTTGGGACGAGTCTATGTAACTCCTGGACCACGTGGTGCTGAAGTGGACAGCACCCGGGCTGGGAGCTGGATGGCGGAGGTGTCAAACTTGCAACCTCCTCAACTTCATGAATATCGGTCCTCGCATCTATAAGATGGGCACCGGAAACTGCAAGTTGCCGCTTCTCACGGCATAAAAACAGAAGATGCGCCTAGGTTTCTGAGCCCCCAGTTCTCTCTGGGGTTCCATGCTCAAGGAAGCAAAAGCTTCTGGGGAATATGGTCAACTACTCACTTACCAGAAGGAACAACAAGACTTATACATTCAGCAAAATAGCCTAAAAACTCAGCTTTAGTCCATGAATTTCACTGACAATCTTGGGCCATTCCTAGTCCCCTCCCCCCTTTAGACAAGTGGGGTGACCCTGCTCCGCTATCCCCCCAGGTAGCTCCATGTGGAACCCAGCTGCCAAGTGGGCCACCTGGAGCTGCTCCTGCTTTCCTTCTGGCCCTTTCCCCTCGAGGACCCTCTGCGCCGGGACTGGAAAACCCAAAGGAAAGCCAGCTTTCGAGGAGGAGCAAACTTACTTGATGAGGTGGGGCACGCATTCTATATTCGGGGCTTTGGAGGTGAATGGGGAAGCCACGGAGGCCTCTTGTTCAGACAGGGAAATGCCCGCATGAGCCATTTTCAAAGCCTGGAAGGCAAGCATTTGGGTTTCATTCCCCCGGAACCTGCATCTGTCAGTATGTCTCCTATGCATGTTACACGGGGACAGCTCCTGAAACAGTCTAGTCTCTTCTCCTGCTCTAACGCCCGTCAGACTCTGGTTGCCTTTTTGCCTGAAATGCTCCCCTCCTCACCTGGGCTCCTGAGACCACCTGCTTCCTCCTAGAAGGTTCAGCTCCTCCCAGAAGTCCTGATTCCCTCATGCCATCTTGCATTTCTCTCTGTGTCCATGTTGTTATCCTCAATAGAGGGGTGGGACAGTCATTTCCATCTTTGCTTAGGCGACTAGGTGGTGCCATAGTGCATAGGGCACTAGGCCTGGAGTCAGGAAGCCTCATCTTCCTCAGTTCAAATTCAGCCTAAGACACTAGCTGTGTGACCCTGGGCAAGTCACTTAACCCTCTTTCCCTCAGTTTCCTCATTTGTAAAATGAACAGGAGTATCTTTGCCAAGAAAAAAAAATCTCAAGCAGGGTCACAAAGGGTTGGTCATGACCAAATATGATTAATAGCACCTCACTTAGTACCAGGCACTTTAATCTTTTAGGGACGCCTTCTTAAAACTACATTCGATAACTGTACTTCAATGTAACTGCCTTCCTTTATGCCCTCATATATTGCAGAAATATATGTCGCAGAAAAGAGCGTCATCCAAAAAAGGCTTCACTGGGCTAATTAGGTGCCAGAGTGGTCTATGGTACACAAAAGACTCCAACTCACTATAAGCAGATGCTTATAAAATGCTGAATTTAAATCAATTTAGTCCCAACTAAAATCCCATCTTGTGCAGGCAACCTTCTCCAACTCTTAAACTCCATGGTTTCTCTCTGTTAATTTTCCCCTATTTGTCCTGTATCTAATTTGGTTTCTCTCTGTTAATTTTCCCCTATTTGTCCTGTATCTAATTTGGTTTCTCTCTGTTAATTTTTCTCTATTTATCCTGTATCTAGTTTGTTTTGTACTCATTATTACATGTTGTTCCTCCGTTAGATTATAAGCTCTCTGAGAGCAGGAACTGCCTTTCTTGGCCTCTTTTAGCATCTCTAGCACTCTAGCAAAGTGCCTGGCACACAGTAGGTGCTTAATAAACGTTTCTCAATTGGCTGACGAAGTAGCTATAAGTGCAGTAGCCACTAGAGATATAAGGTCAGAAATTAATAGTTTCTACCTCTGAGAAGCTTACAGCCTATTGGGGTCCAAGTGGGAGATGAGTACACGTGTAAGAAAACACAAAATCTGCACAGATTGGAGGGGGAGGGGATTGACTTAAATTAAGCTGAATCCATGAAGCCTCGATGGGAAAGGAGGCAGGGAATAACTGACTCTCGGAGTGGAATCGGGGGCCCTGGCTGGGGCCAGCTCCGTCACTGACTGCCCAGCACCGCAGAACCGTCAGCCCCGTGCCCAGGAGACACGGACTGGACATCAGGGCTTTGGGGCGCCTCCTTGGGATTTGGACCAAGGCCGTGCCAGGAGTGTGCCCCCACTTACCCCGCAGTCATTGGCTCCATCGCCACACATACCTACAAAGTAACTACAGAGGGTAAAGTCAGTAGAAGCCTTAGCACTAAAGCATCCTGGCCTGCCAGTGCCTCAATTCAAGGATACTGGGGTGGGAGCACACAGCAAGACCAACAGAAGCCGGGGCTTCTCTTTGGGGACTTAGCCTAAGAGCTTGGAGCTGACCGGTGAGTGGGGTTAGTCGCCAGTTAAGGCAACGAACCAGAGGGCCGGCTGGGTGCTCCTCCTTCCCGAGGGCTTCACATGGGACCGTGGACAAGTCGCCTAAGCCTCGGGGGCCTGAATCATCCTGTCTCTAAAACTGGGATTCTGGGAGCTAATCTGCAAGATGAACCTTCTAGGGGCAGAGTTCCCAGCTCAGAAAGCACGTCTGAAACCACGAAGGTAAAAGACAGCGGGCCAGCCCGAGCGGCAGGACCACATGCTGCTACTCAAGGAGCTTCTCCCCAGGATCATCGCTTACAAAACCCCAGCGTCTCCAGCCCCCAACTTAGAAGCCAAGAGCTCAGCAAGCACCCCGACAGCCTGAGACACCTGGCCACACCGCTGCCTTCTAAAGGCCCGTAGCTCCTCCTATTAACTCTCAGAATGGGCCCAAACCACCTTTCTGTTGAGTAAAAAGGCAGCTGATGAGTTTGCTGCAGAACGGGGAGAGCCGTGTGTAATATGTGAGTATTGCAAAGCACCGGCTCACTAGCATGAGCCAAGTAACACAAGATAAGCGAGTTTTACTTGGCTGGTGCAGCTTTCCAGCCGGGTCTGAGCTGCCAGTCTCAGGTTATGAAACACTGTGCTTCCCGAAGGCGCTGGCCCGGGCTGGAGGGCAAGAGACGGAAATCTCTCAGAAATGAATGCTGGGACATCGGCGGGACTAGTGACCGAGGCTCCCACACATTCACACCAGCATGTGTGCTTTCTAGTTAAGCAGGAGATCCCAAGGTAAAAGGAGTGCGGAACTAGGCTCCACACCAGTGGCCTCCTGCTCTGCCCAGGTGGCCTGGGCCACCAGCCTGTACTTGCAAAGAACCTACTCCAGCTTCTGAAACTCTTCAATCAGACTGGATTTCTGCCCAGGAGACATTCTGGCAAAAACCGTGGCGTTCATCAGGACCTGGTAAAAATACGGAAAGAGATCATCGCATCAAAGAGACACAGCAAGGAGCCCGAGGAGCCACAGCAGGAGACTGGTTGGCAATTAGCACGAGTTCGATTTAAATCCAGCGCTGCCATGAACCCGTCTTCACTCAAGAATGAAGTGGAGATTTGGACTCCGTCCATAAGCATTGGACCACTTTCTAGTACAGGCGTTAATCAGCTCTAATCTCTCTACAAGTCACTGAGTCAATATTTTATGATTTCAACAGAGTGGGGATTTCCCAGTAAACACGGCTTATTCTCTCCACTGGCAAAAGCCAGACACGATGTGTTCCTGCCAGAGCCGTATAGAAGAAGTGCTTAACAATTGTCCAACTGCCTTGAGCCCACCTGAGGTCAGAAGCCATACAGGTAGCATCACATAATTGCAGCTGGCATTACTGGAGTGCTAACTTTAAGACTGGCAAAGCACATTATGTGCATAATATCTCATTTGGTCCTTAAGACAACCCTTTCATTTTCTTGAATTGCCCCCCTTTCTTGGAATCCAATGCCTCCTCGAATCTAAGGACCCTCTGGGCTTCTTTTAAGTCCCAACTAAAATCCACCTCCAACAAGAAACCTTCCCTGACCTCCATTAATTCCAGTCCTCTCCTTCTTTTAAGGACTTTCTATTTATCCTGTGTATATCCTGCTTCGTATATATATATTTTTTACATGTTGTCTCTCAACAGATTGTAAGCTCTTTGAGAACAGGAACTATCTTATCCCTTTTTTGTATCCTCAGCACTTAGCAGAATGCCTAGTATATAATAGATGCTTAATAAATATTGATTGATATTATTGACTCTCCTCCCATCTTGCAGACCAGGAAACGAAGGGTGAGAGGTTAAGGGATTAGAGATCACACAATCAGTAAGTATTTGCCACAGGATTCAAACCTGTATATACACAAATTATTTATGAGCTCTTTTCTCAAGGCAAAGAATCAGAAACTGAAGGGATGCCTATCAATTGAGGAATGGCTGAATAAACTGTGATGTGTGATTATGATGGAATATTATTATTTTATCAAAAATGATGAGCAGGATGCTCTCAGGAAAACCTCAAAAGTCCTCCCTGAATTCAAAGTGAACCATTTTGTGTACAAAGTAATAGCAACGTTGTGGGATGATCAGCTGTGAATGACTATTATTCTTGCAATACAATGATCCAAGACTACTCTGAAGGACTTAGGATGAAAACCGCTATCCATATTCAGAGAAAGAATTGATTGTGTCTGAATACAGATTGAAACATACTCTTTTTTTACTTCATTTTTAAAGGAAAACTCCTTTTATCCCTATGTTTTCTGCCATTTTTTTTACTTTATTTTTCTTAAGGAGTTTTTTTTGGGGGAGGTGTATGTTTTCCTTTTCAACAAGCCTTTTAGGGAAATGTTTTGCATAACTTCACATGTGCCTTCTCAATAGTGGTGGGGATGGGGAGGAAGAGAGAGAATGTGAAATCCAAAGTTTTTTAAATAAAAAAAATTTGTTTGACATGTAACTGGGGAAAATAAGTATATCAAATAAAGCCCATGAAAAAATTAATTTTAAAGACTAGCGCTTTATCATCCACTATACCAATGAGCTCAATAACATCAATACTAGCTTGACTTTATATAGCATTTTTAGATTTGAAAAGCACACATACTTGGTGAATTATTGTTAATCATAAGAAATCTCCTTGTGTGAGTTAAGAGAAAATGACAAGGCAAATCACCCCATTGGCTGGCCTGAGGAAATATGGATAATTTGTCCAGCATTCACATTGGATTCAGTGATCATTGATACCAAATGTAACCTGTCAGCTGTCAGCCAAGACTGACAAAAAGGGTGCAGGACCCGGAAAAAACAAACTACTGCAAGCAGCCAGCAGTTCCACACCAAGATGGAGGGGGGACTCAAGAATGGAACGATCTGAGCTTCCCTGGTGGTCATAGGCCAGGAAGAAAAGGATGTGAACATTAAAAAGATGAAAAAAAATGGAAATCATAATCTCTAACAGGCCAGTGCCTTCAGCTGCAGCTCAACGTAAGTGGGGACCTCATTTCCCACTCCTCTGTTTACTCTGCATAACCCTGCCTCACTTAAACCCCATTGAGTTGCAAGTCATGACCTCACCTTCCTGATGCCATTGGTTTTCTTTGAGAACATCTATTCATTCTGTTCAATATACCCCAGAATAAGTTATGTTCCTTTTCAACTTAGTGTCTTTTCTCGTGCTAATTGATTTCAACTTCTACCTCCCAGGTTCTTCTGTTTTTTTATTCCACTTTTCCAAATCCTATCTATCTTTCAAGGCTCCGTTCAAGCCCCATTCTTGCCTAATTGTTCAAGCCCATGGTTATTACCCCATTCTCTACATTGATCACTGTCTGCATCTCTCTGCATCTCTCACGTGGACCTTCTGTCACATGGTCCCTTACACTCTGACTTAACTGCTTTGGGACTCTATTTAGATTGCAAAGCTCTTGGGGGACAGAAACATGGCAAGGATTCCTTTTGAGCTCCTTCAGGACCTAGGACAGTTCATTCCATGCTCTCCCTATCAACAAACATTTATCTGATGATGACCAAGGAATAAAATGATATAAAGGAACAGGAAACTGCCCAAATCTCACATCATATTGGTAATAATCTCTGGGTGATTCAGGACCCAACTTTTTAGTTTCTGGATTCAAGTCAGGGCTGTTCACTATGCTCTGCAGATTCTCAAGTTTGCTAATTTTTTTTTCTAAAATGTAGTGCCCAGAACTGAATCCAATGGAATACAGAGGAGTTCGCCCTACCTTGTTCCTGGAAACCATGTCCAGGCTGATGCGGCACGATTGCCTTAGTTTTACCACTTGTCATATTCCTGCTAATTCAAATTTGCAAACCCCACAGTTATTGTTATATTGTTGCCATGCTTCTCTTGTCTTACACCCGAAATGACTTTACATTTGCCCTAAATTCTTCCATCTGATTCTATAAAAACTAAAATACTATTTTATTGAAACTTGTTGGGACCCTAAACTTTCACCTCATGTGCAATCTTTCCCTCTTAACTTTGTGTTATCTGTGCATTTGCTCAAAATGAAACTCATGCCTTTAGCCAATACTATTGAACTTCCAGATATTCCCAACCTAGGAACCCATTTTTATTTTTTTGTTATAGCTTTTTGTTTACAAGATATATGCCCGGGTAATTTTTCAGCACTGACAATTGCAAATCCTTTTGCTAGGAACCCATTTTTAAAGAATTGCATGCTGTGAGAGAAATCACTAGTGGAAACACTGGGACTCTAATCCCCAAACTTACTTTGGGGAGCAGACTGTTGAAATGTTGACTTAGCACCTGATAGGATTTCCCAGTCATGGCAAAGTGATAGCTTCCTCCTTCATCTTCAGGTCTGCTGGCATCTTCTCCAATGTTAATGTAACTGTCCTGCAAGTCAGGCCATGGTTATTTTTGAACTTGCAACTGAAAACATGAATTGGTCAAAGCTATAAGCAGCTTTCTGGGAGCAGAGAGAAGGAACGGGAAGTTCCTTCTCCAGTCATCCCCACTCCAGTTGTCCCATTAAGCTCCCCTTGCTGGATGAGCGCCCCGTGCACTTACAGGAAAGCAAAGAGCTTGACTCTGGGCTTCCCAAAAAGACATGAAGTCAGTCAAGCAGGGGTGTGGGCATTAGGCTCCCATCATTATAGCTCTAAGAAGGACAATTATCCCTCTTCCCATATGATTCTTGGCTAACAAGCCACCAGCTGTGCTGCTGCTTTAGTAGACAAAGCACTGGATCTGGAGTTGGGAAAACCTGAGTTCAAACCCCACCTTCAATGTGCACTAGCTGTGGGACTTGGAGCAAATCACTTCTACTCCATTTTCTCATCAATAAAACAAGAAGACTGGACTCAGTGGAGTCCAACGTTCCTGCTGTCTCTGAGTCAAGGATCCTTCCCTCCAGGTCAGTCCAGAAATCCTCCAGACTTTCCCAAAGGGGAGGCTCACAGTATTCTAGCCTTCGAGAGTTGGATCTCCTTGCCCAGTTCAGCGTGGCTCCAAAGGACAAGACAGAAATGAGAAAGTGACAACATGGGATATTTAATATTTTCTGTGGGAAAAAATAGGTTCCGGTTTTCCGGGGCATCACCTTCTGTCTGTGCCCTTCCCACCTGCCCCTCTGGCTCAATAATCATTTTGAAAACATGAGAAATAGTGGAAGTGATTTTTCTTTTCCCTGACCTTTCTGGCACAAGACACGTGTTTCTTCAGGAATATCAAGTAAAGGGCATTTCCCTACCACTGGGAAAAACTTGGACTCCTGGGATGCTTCTTGTGAGTTGGGTGCGTAAATACAGGGCCTGGAAATGTTGCTAATAAACTCTGTTCGATTGAAGTAGGTGGAGGATTGTGAGACTCAAAATGAGAGTCAGGGGGACAAAGACAACGCCGAGTCCAATCTCCTTTTTAGGCAAAGAAATGGAGGAAGCTTTGTGTAGGTGAGAACCGGCAAGGTCAGTATTCGAAGCCCTGTCGGCCCCTCCAGGCTCGGCCCCCTCCTTCTCCCCTTCAGCACCTACCTTTGGAGCACAGGCACAGGCCCATGGCCAGCAGGGTTGGGGGGGGGGTCCCTACACAATTTCCCGAGCCATTCAGGGAGCTGTCCCTCACCTCAGCCCTACCCGGCGGCTCTGCCTTGCCCACAAGCAGGGAATCTCTCCCTTACCCGGTCCCCATAGCCAGCGTGCTTTCGGTCTTCCAGCAGCCTCCAAGTGACCGAGGCTGGTGAGGGCCCCTCGGCCTCCTTGGCTTCGAGGAGAATGACTCTAAGGCTTTCGGCGATCATCCCCGACTTCCTGGCCACCGTGACCGCGGTCTGCAGGTTGTCCCCTGTAAATGGCAGCCGCAGGAGCCCGTAGCACCCCCGCCGTTGGGCAAAGGGTGGTGTGGGCATCTCCCAGGCGGGGGTGGTGAGGAGGAGACTGCCGGGCATGGGAACCGAGGGTCTCTAAGCCTAGAAGGGGCTTTCACGCACAAGAGTGGGAAAAACCAAGAGAAACCGTGCAAGATCGCCCATGTTGACCCCGTCACACCGGAGCTGGACACAATGGTCGGCATCCGATTTCAGCGCATGTTAGAGCCCCTGGCATTCAGGGCAGTGAAGGGCAGAGGCTGGGATACAGGAAGGGGGGTGCTCCTCAGGACGGAGTCTGGTGGGGGTGGCTGTTCGGGCCCTGCTGAGCTCCTGTGCCAGGCTCTGTGTTGGGCACTGGGACAGAGGGACAAAGCCTCCCCCCGGGGCTTATGCTCCGCAGCGGCGACCCAAGGGAAGCTTGCAAGCCTTTGGGGAAAGTCTCAGTCAGTAAGCCCATCGCTGCGTGGGGCACAAAGACCCTCAGCTCTTCTCCTGGCAGCCCCAGCCCCGGCCCTGGCAGCTCTGCCCCAGAAGCGGACACTTTGCTGGCTCTGTCAGCCAGCCTACCAGCATCTGTCTGGGGTCCGCACCATGTCTACACTGGGCTAAGTTCTGGGACAGAAACAAAGTCAAAGACAGGCCCAGGCAACAAAGGGCTTGGAGCTAATGGACCTGTAAACAAGTGTACGCAAGCAGGATCTATGCAGGAGGAGCTGCAGAGAATGTGGGTGTGCGTGTGCAAATACGTGCATTGTATGTGCACATGTAGATAGATAGATATAGGTCATATATGCACATATAAAAACACGTGCAGGTAATGGAAGTACACATGTGTAGAAGGTGCACATTGTCCTGTACATGTATGTGCTGTTGTGTGCACATGTGTCCGTCTAGTCTTATAAAGTGTGTATACCACATACACAAGGTATCATATATGTACATATAAAACATATGCAGGTAATGGAAGTACACGTGTGTAGGCATGTGCACATGTGTGTCTGTTTACATACTAGTTGCACAAACACCCCCCTCCCTATTTGAATATAAGCCCCTTGAGCATGGGAACTGCTTTGCTTTTATCCTAAGTTAGGCCCAGTGCCTAACTCAGGTGCTGGCATACAACTGGTGCTTAATAAATGCTCCTTGCTTGATTAATGGCTTGCGTATACACCAATTTAAGAGCACGGTGTCTCTCCAGCCTATGAGCTCCGCAGAGGCAGGAGCCATTTCATTCCCGGTCTCCGAAAGCCCCGGCTCCCAGCGCAGCTTGCACAGACAGCAGCTACTGACTCATTTCTGCCACTTGAATCTAAGGAAGAATTCCTCCCAATGATTACTTTCCTGGTCTTGCAGTCAGTTAGTGGGCTCCAATCTGGGGGGGGGGGGCATTTTCCCAGGGACCACGAGTCACGAGCTCACGCTCTCCACCGCCTTTGTTTTTCCACTGCAAGCTGCCCTCGCAGCCCGGCCCCCGTACCTGTGACCATCACTGGCCGGATGTGGGCCGAAATGAGCTCCTCCAAGACCGGCTTGGTCTCTTCCTTCAGACGATTCTCCAGGATCAGAAGTCCCAGGAACGTCAGGTCCGACTCCACCTTCTCCCTTGGAGGGTGTGAAAAAGCGAAAAGGAAACGAAATGTCTAGAGCTCTTCCGGACAAGCAGAGAAAGTGACTCGTCTTTCACAAAGCAGAGAGACAAAGACAGAGAGAGACAAAGAGACAGAGACAGAGAGAGGCAGAGAGACAAAGACAGAGAGAGAGAAAGAGACACACACAGAGAGAGACACAGACAGAGAGACAGGAGAGACAGAGACAGAGAGACAGAGCAAGGCAGAGACAAAGAGACAGAGAGAGGCAGAGACAGAGACAGAGAGACAGAGGGGGGAGAGGGGGACAAGGAGATAAAGCAGAGAGACAGAAATAGAGACAGAGAAGAAAGAGACAAAGAGACAGAGACAGAGCAGAGAGAGACAGAGAGAAACAAAGAGACATACAGAGAGAGACAGAGACACAGCAGAGACAGAGAAACAGCAGAGACAGAAATAGAGAGACAGAGACAGAGACAAAGAGACACAGAGAGAGAGAGAGAGAGAGAGAGAGAGAGAGAGAGAGAGAGAGAGAGAGAAACAGAGAGGCAGAGGAAGGGGGAGAGAAACAGAGAGAGGAACATACTAAGACAGAGAAACAAAGAAACAGGGACACGGAAAGACAGAGATAGGGGCAGAGAGAAATGAGTGAGGGAAGACATGTAAGAGATGGATTGCTCTGTGACCTGGAAGATTCACTGCTCCCATTGAATTTGCTGTAGCCTAGAAGAGGAGCTGGAGGACCCACATGTAGGGGTTAGCCGGCAGTTGTTGCCTTGGAGTTGGAGCAATCACCCCCTGCCCATACACAAGTTCCAGCTCTAGTATTAACCACAGCAGAGCCTAAGGGAGAGCCAGGAAGAACAGCATCCTAGCTAAGGTCAGAGCCCAGGAACCAGCCATCCCCTAACCGAGGTGCTCTGTCCTTATCTTTCAATGTCCTTAAGACACTTCTCTGAACAGGTCAAGAGTCTCTGTGTGTGTGTTTGTGTATATGTGTGAGTGAGTGTGAGTGTGTGTATATGTGTGCACGTGTGTGTGAATGTGTGTGTGAATGTATGTGTGTGTGTTCATACACAATAGGGCATCAGAATCTGACATCCATCGCAAGAACATTTTCACGGTCTAGCACAGGACCAGGGGTTCCATTAGCCCTGGATGCTGAGAAGCAAACCTTTCCTGACTGGCTTCTGAGACCCAGAGACCCCTGGCAGCCGAAGGCAGCCCCTGCTGCCCAGAAGTGAGGTGGGAGGAAGGAAGGAGGAGGGGAAAAGGGAGGGGGGAGAGAAGGAGGAGAGAGAGCAGCTAAAGAGAAGTCTTCGATTCTGGTCTGTTAGGAGGGGTGCTTCACCCCCTGTCCCTTATAAGGTGACTCAGACACCACTTTTTATGGGGAGCTTTTCCTCCTAATTGCCTTTCGAGCCCTCAGTTTTCTCTCTGTCTCCCTCCTTCCCTCTCTTACACCCACTCACTCACACATACTCACACTCACATACTCCCTCACTCACACACACACACACACACACACACACACACACACCTGCCTGCACCCAAGAACATAGAATGATGAGCGTACAGGAAACTCTTCCCAAAGGGAAACATGATCTGATGAACATTGGGAAAAGATTAAGGGCCCAGGGCAGGAAGCAAGGAGAAGCTGTTTACCTTGTCAAGGCCGCGATATGGCCGTTGCTCTCCAGCCTTTTGTAAGCCAGCCCAATAACCCGGAAGCCCTGCGTGGTGTAATTCTGGAGTTCACCAGCAAAGTTACTCGGTACTGAACAGGAAAAAATCAAGGATCGACATGTCAGTTATTCAATGAATTTTAGGGCGTTCGGGGGCAAGGGGAGACACCCCAAGGATTCTTTCCCACTCAAACTGGATGACAAAGTCTTCCCTTTTTAGGGCTAAAGGGTTGAACGAGAACCCCCGGCCCCCAGTAAGGAGAAAAGATGGCGTTGCCAGCAGGGTTACACGAGTTGCCAGGTACCATCCAAGTCAGCAGATTTAGGTAGTTACCGGTGTCGGGCTGGCAAAAGCTAACCACCCTTTCTGGTGCCCCCTTCATGAAGGCCATCCGGTCCCCGTCCACCTCCTGCACGATGACTGACATCCTCTGCAGGGCCGACGAGAAGGGGTACTGGTGCAGGATGGCGATCCCGCCCACTGGGATCTGGGGAGACACCACGATGCCCCGGCAGTGAGCCCCCGGATGGCCCAGGACAGAAAGCACTGAAATTTGGGGGGGGGAAGGAGAATCGGGGCCCCAGGAGAATGTTCAGGGTCTTACTGAAGCTAGAAGAAAAAGTCTGAGACACTGTCCTAGCAGCCGGCTTTTATTGAGCTCCCTGGGGTTACACATACTGTCCTTCTCCTCTCCATGGTGTGAGCCCTGCTGCAAGTGGGACCCTTCCAATTACCCCCATTTATATGTGTTTTCTCTTACTGCTTTCAAGCATTCTGAAGGCTAGGGAATACATGGGGAAACCCCCCAATGGAGTCTTACGTGGCAGGTCTTTTGGCTTGGCTTGACAATCATGGCTTGTGTTGGGACTCCTTGGATGTGGAAATCTTTCCCAGAGTTTTCCATTTCCTGTTTCAAAAGTGGATGTTTCATTTCATTGGTTTCATCCTGTGTCTCCATTCTATTGAGAGCTCAGGCCATATATATATGTTTATTTGCTGAGGCATTTGGACGTAAGTGACTTGCCAGGGTCACACAGCCAGGAAATGTTAAGTGTCTGAGATCAGATTTGAACTCAAGTCCTCCTGATTCCAGGACTGATGCTCTGTCCACTGCGCCCCCTCGCTGCCCCTCAGGCCAATATTCTTTGAGAGAGAATCCCAAAGCATGGGACACCTGTGGAGGGGGCCATCAGCAGGCAGCCGGAGGAGAAACTAAGCTAGGGGAAGATGTGGCTTTCACTGTGGCTGGGGCAGCCATCACCCTAGAGGTAACGGGCAATCCTGCGAGTCATTCACGTGCTTTGTCCCCCTTTCTCGGCAGAGAAGTGACATATCAAGGCACATCCAGGGTCTCTGAACAGCTCAAAGACAATTCCCAGAGGGCTTTTGGTGCCTTGATGATGCGCATTGTGTGTCCTTCCTTCAATAACACTGCTGCCCTCTACCCGTTCTCCTGAGACTCTTCCCAGTTGAGACCATTGGCTCCAGGACACAAGTCCCTGAGAGCCTGGCCAACATACACCTTCGATGAAAGCCCTTATGACAGCCCCAAATTATGCCTGATGCCCGCACTAGGAGCCCCTTATCCCAAGGGCCAGAGCACTGTATTCAGCAGCCCCCTCCTATCCGGTGCAGGGAAGGCCAGCTTCGCCCTGTGCTTGTAGAAAAGGAAACCCCCCAAGAGGAACAGGAAGCTTTCTGGTCAGGGACGCGGGCACCGGCTCCAGCTCCCAGTCACCGGCACCTCTCCCTCCCAGCTCCCCCTCCCTCTGCCAAACAAAGCACGCTTGCCATCTTAGCCGTTATGTGCCCGGCATCGTTCTTACCTCTGGGGACTAAAAAAGGGCCAAAAACAAACAAACAAACAAAAGCAAGCATCCCCTGCACTCGGGGAGCTCTCCATCTATTGGGGGAGAGAGCCTGCAGACATCTATGCATACAATGAGGACATGGGGTGGTCTCAGAGGAGAAGGTTAACAGGGGCTAGAAATGCCTCCCCTGGAAGGTGGGACTTTCACTGATGCTTGAAGAAGGTGGGAGGTGGTGATGAGGAAGGAGGGCGGGTTAATCGGGGAAAATGGCCATGCAGGAGATGGAGTGTTGTGTGTGAGGAGCTGCAATGAGACCCGGCCCACCGGGCTGCCCTGTGCTGAGGGAATGGGATGTGAGAAGCTGGAAATGAGGCAGAGGTGGGGAGGGGCTGGTGCACAAACAGAGCCCCTGATCTGACTGGCACTGGGGCACCCATGGTCCCTAACAGACCCACAATCTGTTCTTTGTTCAAACAGGGTGGGGCAGACAGAATAGACAGAGGGGTCACCAAAGAGCCATTTTCCTTTGACGAGCTGGCTCCCTCATCCACAGACACATCCAAGCTGCTACAGACGATCTGAGCACCAGCCCAGATCAGAGCTTACCCAGTTGGTGGCTTCAAACATCTTGATGTCGAGAGGGTCTCCTTGGATGGTCCCATCCAGAACGATGAGGGAGTGGCAGCTGGCCATGGCTCCACAGAGGGGCCCCCAGGGCAGAGCGCTGCCAGAGGAGAAGCTGTGGACCTCCTGGAAACTAAGGGAGGAAAGGCAAACGGACTCACTCCTTCAGTGGGGTCACCATTGCTTGGGGGCAAGGCCAGTGGGAAAGGTGGAGCTCTAGGGATCCAGGTGTTCTGTTTCTTTCTAGGCACGAGTGTGTTGGATTTTTCTGCTTGCCCCTTTCTGGTGCTACGTGTCAGGGACTAACCTGGGCTTCTTGCTCTTAGTAAGCGACTAGCAAGAAAGGAGGTCCAAAACATACCACTGATGTGTCTCCCTCTCATACCTCGCCTATGCTATAGTTCCTAAAGAATCACTACCTGAGGTCCATCTTCTCCATCCCCAATTGCTCCCACCAGTTACCTCCTCTCCTGTTATAGTTCCTAAAGGAGAGCTATCCAGAATCCTCCTTCTCCAACCCCAATTCCTCCCACCAGCTCTCCTCCAACATGGTTTAGAGATGCTTCCTTTTCATTTGCATTTACTCCAATTTGCCAGTATCCACATGAAAACATGACGGTCAGAACTCGGCACAGAACAGGTATGACCAAGCTCACCCTCATCGAGGGTTACGACACTAAGAGCTTGCAAATAAAATATTGCAGCCCAAATCTAAAAATGATGTGATCACTAAGGGTTGACTCTTGGAATAAGACTGAAAGCAGTAGATTTGGGGAGAGAAAGGGAAGAAGGAATTGCAAAGAGTTAAGCTTTATCCTCAGTGAATTTACATAGAAAACCAAACTCAAAAAAAAAATACTATGGCCCTGACCAGAATCACCCCCTAAGACCTCAGTGAAGATGACCCAGGCCATAGGAATGATAGCTACTCCTCTCCCACCCTGCCTCAGCCAGACCAGCAGCCATCCACCAAAGCTAGCTCCCATTGCTATCAGCCGGGGGAACAACCCATGTGGAGAAGGTGCCCACCAACAACTTCCACTCGTAGGACAGAAGGAAAGTCTGATTTCCAGCCTGGTTTCCCTTTCCCTTAGTCAGAGGGATAGCTATGAAGGTTGTTGCATTGCAGACAAACTCTACCCATAGTGCTTTTCAAGTGACAATGCCAATGGGGAGTCAGGTAAGGGTAGGGGATCCCCCCACATGCCAGGTCAGGTCCTTTGCCATCTTGCTCTGCCTTTCTGCTCATTTACCTACAGGTAGAACTGTGGGAAAGCAAAGAAAAGGAGGAAATCCCTTAAAGGGAGAAAATATTTGCAACTCAATCAAAGTCTATTCTTCTATTCCTGAAAGGTGTCAAAGGATAGGTGCAGAGTGTTGAAAGGATAGGGCTTTGTGCCCTCCTTCTCACCCCACTTCATCCCATCATCCCTCCAAGGTACTCACCCATTCCTATCCGAAGGGACCACACCCCAGAGATCCAAGCCATCCTTGGTTAAGGTGCCAGTCTGGATAAAAAGAAACACTTGCATTCACTAGGAAGAACTGAGAACTCCAGAAGAAACTCAATTACAAAGTCTTTCACCAATATTTCATGTGTGTCACAAAAGTATTGTAAAAAGCATCATTAGCTCCATGATTAAGCTCCTAGGTCAGGAAATTGAAATAGCAGGGCCCTGAAAGGCAGTGCTAATGCCCTATGACCAGGGTGAAGAGCAAGAGAGGGCTGAGATTTCCTTGCAGCATTATATTTCCATTAGGTAAACTTCCCTTCATCTCAGATCATGTTTTAGAGCCCGAGAGAGTAACCTGATTCATTGAGAAGATAAATATCATAACTGGGATCCCACACAAAGCTTCCAATGACAAGAATAATGTGGACTCAAAGACAGAATGATGCTACGATATAATAGATAAGTGGACAGGGTAGATTTTCCTCTGTTGTTTCCTCTTTCATGTCTGAAGCTGCTCCCTAAGAGCTGTGGAGCGCTAAATCCCTCTTAACAACCTGCCAACTCTTACCCTCCCTCTCTTGGCGTATCAGAACCTTGGACAGTGTTTATCAGGCTTCAAACGCTAACTTCACTTCCATCCTCTATGACTTAAAGCTGCATTAAGGCATGTGTGACTAAATGCAATTCCATTATTCGAGCCCTGGAACCCTCCTGCCTCATCATGACTGTCTAAACAAAGAAAAAAATGTCAAAAATAGAAGAGTGGAAATTTCTCACTTTGAGACATTCTGAAATGAAGGTTTTGGAGAAAAGTCTTGAAGGTGCCGATCTCTAGGGCACAATCTCTCTAGCTAAACCTGCCAGGATCCTATGGCTGTGCTTTATCCATCGCTTTTATAGTTGTAATCAGTTGTACGTCTTAGAATCCTAGAGGTGACAAAGACCTAATGAGTATGACCTTAGAGAGGTCATGTGTTCAATATGACCAGCTTTTAGAGGGCTACAGCATCAGGGTGTAGACTTGTAGAGGTGATAGTGGCCTCATGGATTATCTTAGAGAGGTTGTGTGCTCCACAGGACTGGCATTTAGAGGGCTCCAGACTTCAGGTCTTAGAATTATAGAGGAGGTGCTAGAGTCTCAAAAAGACTACCTTTTAGAGGGCTCAAGACTTCAGGTCTGTGAATTCTACAGGTGATTCTAGAGTCTCAATATGACTACTTTTAGGGGGCTCCAGAATTCACATCATATTCTAGAAGAGATAGAGAATTCAAGTATGATCTTACAGAGGTTGTGTGCTCGAGATGACTAGTTTGTAGAGGACTTCATTTCTTTAATTCTAGAGATGGTTCTAGAGTCTCCATATGACTAATTTTTCTAGGACCCTAGCTTCAGGTTTAGAATTCTAGTACTGATTAAAAAGTCCTGATTTCCTGTATCAGAATTCTAGAGATGATCCTAGAGTCTCAATATGACTAGTTTTCAGAAGGATCCAGACTTGAAGTCTTAAAATTCTAGAGGTGGTTCTAGATTCTCAATCTGACCAGCTTTTAGGGGGCTCCAGACTTCAGATCATAGAAACAGGAACACTAGTGTTGAAGATGAGAGTGTAATCACAGAAAGACCCCTTTGCTATGTCTGTCTATATAGAGTTCATCCCATCTCTTTGACATGAGGTGGGGGAGAGGGGAGCCCCAGACCTTGTCGAAGCAGATGAGGTTGAGCTGGCCACAGATGTTGATCCTCTGGGGGCTGATGCAGAAGATGCCGTTTTTTTTCAGCCTCCGCTGAGCATAGATGATCCCCGTCGTCAGGGCGGCCGGCAGCGCGGGGGGGACCGCTATGGTGATCACATCTAAAGCCTTCTTCACCACATCCTCTGCCGGCTCCTGGGAAAAGGGTCCCCCCTCCTGCTTAAGCGACGGAGACCTCCCAGGAAGGCGCTGAAGCCTTGGGGGCGGCTAGCTCGGGGCTAGGAGCCCTGAATTCAAATGCTGCCTCAGAGCAGTGCTACATGGTGACTTAACCTTTGTGAGCCTCAGTTTGCTACACTAGAATGGGCTCATGGCCATAGCCCCCCACCCTTAGGACACCTCCCGCCCCCGCCCGGGGACTTACGCCGCTGAGCACGTAAACGCAAATGGTGTAGACCATGCCGATGGTGGCGGTCCCGATGAGGCACAGGAGGAACCTGACGGCGTCTCTGTAGAGCTGGAAGTTCATGGGCTTCGGGTAGAGGATGGACCTCACCAGGTCCCCTTTGGCGGTGTTGAACCCTGCGGCCACAAGCACCCGGAGATGGGCAAGTCGTCCACCCCCCCCGCCCCCCCCATCCCAAGCGGGGCTCCAAGCGCCGGGCGATGGCTCAGAGGCCACCAGGTGGCGCCGCTCCTCTCCCCATTCCCACCCTGCCCACCCTAACCCTAACCCTAACCCTAACCCACCCTAAATTCGCGGCTGCCTCAGTCTTCTCTGCCATAAAATGGGTTTAACCAGAGCGGCTACCTCCCAGGGCGGTTGTGAGATAACGACACAGGGTTGTGCAAACTTTAAAGCCCGGTGTCACTGCGGTTCCCGCGGCTCCCACCCGCTCCCGGGTTTCACCTCGGGAATGAGCAGGGGCCAGGAAGCCTCCCTCCCGCACTGACTCAAACACCGCCGCCCCGGGCCGAGCTTGGCCCGCCCCCGACCTCGCTCCGGGCCGGCTCCCCTAGTTCCAGACCCCGGCTCCGGCTCGGACCCCCCTCCGCCGGCCCAGACCTCCCGAGGGCGCTGGCCTTGCGTCTGGCCTGGGTCCGCCCGAGCTCTGCCAGGGTCTGTCTGGGGCCCCATCTGCGGGGGCCTTTGACTCCATCTGACCGGTTAATTCCTGCCCCCCTGCGGCTCCCACCCCTCCCCGCACCTGCAGGGGCCCCGGGGCAGGGCACACCAGGCCCCGATCTCGGGGAACAGTTCCAGGTGCTAGGGAGGGGGAGGGGAGGGAGAGGAGAAGGGGAGGAGGAGGGAGAGGAAGAGAGGGAGGAAGGAGAGGGGGAGGAGGAAGGGAGGGGGAGGGGAGGAGTTCCCCTATCAATGACTGATTTCCATGCCATTGCACTGTGCCACAGTTGCCATGCCACAGGAACATTTGTCGGAGGGCCCTGAGAGCCCTTCCTTTCTCCCCTCCGGATCCGCTCACAAACACGTGAGTCCATACGCGTGTACGCCCCCCAGACCCCCCAACGCCACGGTGCACAGGCAGCGGAGGCCACCAGCGTGTCCGCAGGCTTTTCCCACACACGTACACCTGTGCCCACGGCCCGGCACGCACGTGCGTCCGCGGGCTGGACCAGGCCCCAAGCCTTTGGGGAGCTCGGGAAGACAGTGCTGGCACAACCACGGGAGGTTCGGGGTGGCCGGGGGCTGCGGGAGGGCGGGGCACTGACCGGTCTGCAGGACGACGGCCCGCACTGCTCCCGGGCCGGCCGACTTGGTCTGGATGACCTCGGTGCCGCAGAAGAGAACGTGCCTCTTGTAGTCCTCTTCCCCATGCAGCTTCCAGGGCACCGTGTCCCCCACCCTGGGCAAGGCTGTTTTGATGACGGGAATGCTCTCCCCTGAAGAAGAGAAGGCTCTCGTTAGGCAAAGCTTGGTGGTGCCCACGGGCGTCCACCCGCCAGGGGGGCAGATACCCCACGCCTAAGATGCACAACTGCCTCTTTGTTAAGTGAGACTTAGCAGCCCCCAAACTGAGGAAGAGCTTGATGGCACCTCAGGAATGGGGGCCTTGCTCCCCCTTCCCCCCAAACCACCAAACAGCTGAGGGGTATGTAGGACACCGTCTGTCCTCAGTCTGCCTGCTCCTGTTCTGGGCAATGGAAGAGAAGGATTAGATTCTAACCCTCAAATGGGCACGGGATCCCCGGACTCAGAGGCCCACCCAGTTCTGCACCCAATTCCACCCAAGCACTGGAGATGGTTGAGCGTTTCATAGGCGAGCTGCAAGGCCGCTGGCTTTCATGTTTCTCCACTGGCTTGGCTGGCACACTCACACCTGGGCCATGAATCATCCTCCTCGCTACCTCTGCTTCGGGAGCAGACAGCCCTTCAGACTGGCCAGAGACCAGGGGCGGCCCAGGAAAGGATTCAGACTCTCTCAGGACAAGGGTTATGTAAATATGGTCCTGATATTAATTCTAGGGGAGAGACACTGAAGGACAACTTCTCCTCTCAGCATTTCTGACACACGGGAGCC
Source organism: Sarcophilus harrisii (assembly GCF_902635505.1). NCBI lineage: Eukaryota > Metazoa > Chordata > Mammalia > Dasyuromorphia > Dasyuridae > Sarcophilus > Sarcophilus harrisii. The sequence goes on along the minus strand of NC_045428.1, from coordinate 3,622,426 downwards.
TGTCAAATAACCTTCAAGGCCCCAGACCACTTTGTAAGACTAAAGTTTATAGGCAGGCTGCCAGCCTGATCAGCAGAGGGAGTTTCCACACCAGAAATTCCCACATAAATGGAAAAGTGAAGTCACAAATACTTCCTCACTCCCCACCAAAGAACAAACGAACCAGCACCTTGGACAGTACTGTTTTGTGAGCATGATGGTTTGGTAGCCACCATCACAGATTGAAGCCTGTCTGTGACTCAATTAGTCAGCATTTATTAAACACCTACTAGATGCCAGACACCATGCTAGGTTCAAGGGCTATGGATCCAAAGAATGAAACAATTCCTACTCTGAAGGCACTAAGGCTCTGATAGGTAAAGAAGTCCCGCAGAGTTGCCTGAATTATGAGATTGTGTGACTAGAGCCACAAAACTAGCAATATCAGAGGAAATATTGAACCAAAGCCCTTTTGGACACCGATACTCAGAATCTAGCCACTAGGCTACACTGTCTCTAATTTTTACATAATAGGTGATTGATAAAGCTGTATCGGGTTGCATTTTGGATAAGAAGAAGGAAGAGAAAGAGGTCCCACAGGGATTCAATTGGCAGAGCCAAAATTTGCTCCCCAGATCTCTGGCTCCAAAACAAAAGCTCTTCTTCCTCTTCCATAGCATCTGTTATTCCTAAACACACAACTGTCTTCACCAGGGGCTACTGCTGAGAACCGGAAGCTTTGGCTGTGGTTAATGTCATCTGATTTTTTAATGTATTGTCACTGCAGGACAACTTAGTATTCATCTATTTATTGCAAATGAAGCAGAAGGGTCAAAACTCCACATCAGATTCTGGCCTTGCATTTACACTCTGTGTGACCTTCAACCATTCCATTCTTCTGACCTCAGTTTCCTCATCCATGAAATGAGGGAGTGAGACTTTATAAGACTTCCATGTCAATTCTCTAGTCTCTCAGTCTCAGTTTCATGAGGTCTGTGGGAGTGCTCCTCAGTCACCCAGTTCCATATTCCCCTCCCTGTTCCCTTTCACTTCAAGGCCCGCCATCGCCACTGAATTAAGATTATTCTCAAGTCACCAAGAGGACCCAAGCATGAGGTCCCCTGAGATCAAAGTTCTGGCTGAGGGGACACTGGGCTGCAGCTTTAGACAGTCCACAACACCCCAAATTTTAAGCACCGAGAGCTTCTTCCCACCTGTCAGCATGCTTTCGTTCACAACGCATCCTCCATCAATGAGAATGGCATCACATGGTAGCTGCATTTTGTTCCCACTCAATGATAACAAATCTCCAGGGACCAAGTGGCGGGACTCTAACTCTTGGGTACCTGCTGAAAGTTTGAAGGGACAGATATTGAGTCTGAATCACTCTCCTCTCCCAAGAGAAGCACCCCCAGCCAATGAGTCAATGCCAGTTGTTAGGACAGAAAAAGTGAAAGGAAAGGCTATGGCTGCTCACCCCCAAAAGCTAACAGAAGACTACGTGGCGAGGAACAGGGTGAAGATGAAGCTTGTCCCTGCATCAACATTTACATCCCACTTTCTGTCCTTTTTTCCAAGAGATGGGATGACTGGGTCATTCCAATCTAGAAGGTAAATGGGAATAACCAGAAGGGACTCACCTTTTTTCCTGCACACAGTGACCAGGACGCTATTATGAGATTCAACTAACCGGTGGAGCTTTATGGATTGCTAGAAATGCAGAGGTGGACACAGGAAACAGTGTTAATGCTTAGGATGCCCGGTCGAGGAGTCGGCCTTGGCAAGCCAACATGGAATATTAAGAGCCAAGCAACTGAGTTAACTAGCCCCAAGGACAGGGATAGAGATCCCAGAGTTCTGACACTAAGCCTGATCATCCCTTTCTCTGGGGATCAAGGAAGAGACGGAAGTAAGACTGACCCCAGAGAGGAATGCCCCAGCATTCTTTATGCCCTTGAAAGTGGTCTTCAGAATCAAGAAACACTAGAAAAATCTGGAATTAGGTAAGTTATACACAATTAATGTAACTCACTATATATGCCTATGTCGTGCCTGGCCCTGTGCTAGATGGGAAGTCCAAAGACAAAAAAAGATCTAGGTCCTGCCATCGAGGACGCTACGTTCTACTAGACCTTTCCACTATTACTGTGACTGGCCTCCAGAACATCCCACAAACAGGACATTCCACCTCTTGGCTCTCAGCATTTTCTCTGGCTGTTGACCAATGTTTCCCCCCCTTCTGCTCCCACTGGCTTCCGTCTTCAATAGGAAGGCTTCCCCAATGCCTCAACTCCAGAACCTTCTCTCTGCTAATTATTTCCCATTTATATTGCAGATAGCTTGCTTTGTATGTCTTGGTTTTCATGCTTTCTCCCTTATTAGATGGCAAGTTCTGTCTTTTGACTCTTTATATCCCTAGGATTGAGCGCAGGATCTGGTACATGGTAGGTGCTTAATAAACATTTATTATATTGTACTAATTATCTTCCTAGAACACATACTTAACAGTTACATTCACTTTGATGCATGTATCCTCAAAGCAACTTACTAGAATAGGGACCCATAAAAACGTTGGACTTTTAGGTTCTTTACCCCATATCTCCCCTCTCTCCTTGCAGTTTCAGAACCTCCAGATAAAATCCTGCCCTCTACAGGAAGCTTTTTCTAATCCCATTTAATGTGAGTCTATTCTTTGTTAGTTATCTGTAATTTTGCACATTTCTCCTCTCAGGAGAAATTAGTGACTCACCTAGCAGACAGCAGGGAGTTAATAAATGCTGAAAGGTTATATAGTTGTTTATATGTTATCTCTCCCATTAGACTGTGAGATCCTTTGAGAGTAAGGACTTCCTTTTGCCTGCTTTTGTAATCTCCAATACTCGACACACAGTAGGCACTTAATAAATGCTGAAATCCAAGCTCTTTAGAGAATGGAAGCTCATCTCCCTGCTTCCAAATGCTGCTCCTAGATCCCTTCCATCAAGGCTCTCTCAGCTAAAGACTCACCTCGCGAAGGTCATACACCGTTAAGGTGATGGAGATGATGGACATTATGATGATGGCAACAGCGTATTCCTTATAGTCTTCACTGAACCACAGGCAGACACTGAAGAGTTGGAACACGTAGAATGGATTGAGAACCTATTGATGCCCCCCCAAAAAAGAAGAGGAAAGTGTGACCACAATGGCACTCCCCAGCCATGACAAGAAGGACATCCCCAGAGTGTGACCACAGTGGGACTCCCCAGGCATGACAAGAAGGACATCCCATGACTTGTCGCCAACCATCCATGTTTGTTTCCATCTCTAAGTCAGTTGGTAAGCCTGTTTATCAAAATGCATGGAGTAAAGATGGTGTTTTCTTTTTCATGACCAAGGCAGAGTGGAAACTGTTCAATTTGAATCCAGCTTTGATACCAGCTCCTACCAGAGGTACCCACTATCTTTAGGTTATCATGTCAGTTTCCTCTCCTTGGGTTCCCCAGGGCAATGAAAGTTGCCACCAAATCGAGAAAAGCTCATTATTAAGCCAGTGTCTTTTTCTTATCCGTCTGTGTGGTTGGTGCTGCTTTTCTTCCATGCCTGAAACCTCAGAGAAAATGGACATTTCTGGTGTGTTGATACTTATTCCTTGAGGCAATATTGTAGGGAATGGAGATGGAAAGGACCTCACTTCCTTCAAGTCCTAAATTTTGTCTTCTGCATGAATCCTTTCTCAATTCTTCCCAATTCCAGCACTTCTCATCTCTTAATTATTTCCTTTTTATTCTGGATACAGCTTGTGTGTAGGATTTGCTTGCTGTCTCTCTCTTTGGAGGACAGGGTCTTTTGTCTCTTTCTGCACTTTGCACAGGGCCTGACACACAGTAGGCACTTAATAAATGTTTACTGATTGACTGATGGGAGAGTACCATGTTTATGAAGATATGGTGATGTGGTATTAGAGGCAAAATGGAGGCATTGTGGGACAACTCTGGCTTCTTCTGTTCAGGAACAGAAGTATTTATTGGAAAGATTATTATGTCTCCTCCAAGACAAAGGGTGGAACTTTTTATCTTAGGTATACTATGATGTTTACTCTAACATCATAGTATAAAAAAAAAAAGGCTCAGCATGAGCGTAATGAAATAAGAAGTATTTCACACCTATACCAGGCCTGATGTGTCATATTTTTACAATGCACCTGTGAACCTCTGTGGGATAGAAGGTGAGATATGGAGAGAGAAACAGAATCAGAGATAGAGACAAACAGAGAAAGAGAAACAGAGACAGACAGAGAGAAAAGAGACAGCAAGAGAAAGAGAAAGCAAGAAAGGAGAGGACAAGAAAAGAAAGAAAGAAAGAAAGAAAGAAAGAAAGAAAGAAAGAAAGAAAGAAAGGAAGGAAGGAAGGAAGGAAGGAAGGAAGGAAGGAAGAGAAAAGAAAAGAAAGAGAGAGGAGAGGAGGAGAGAGGGGAGCAAGGGAGGGAAGGAAGAAGGGAGGGAGGAAGGAAGACTCACTCAAGGCTGGAGGAAAGAAGTGAAGGAGAAAAGAAGACAAAAAAAAAGGAAAGAGAAGAGAAAGGAGAGGGGAGGGGAGGAGATAAGAGAAGATGGCTTCCACCTATAATGTTTCTTATTAAAGATCTATAAGCTGGTTTTCAAGACAAAACCTAATCGATGTACTTGGTGGAGGAGGGAGCGGAGGAGAGAAACCCTGGTTACCTCCTTGATGAGAAGTTTCCAGATGGGCGTGATCTCCACGTCGATGGCATTGGGGCCACATATCAGCCTCCTGGGGAGAATGAAGATTAATTACAGACTGGCCCAGCAGCTTCCTTCTGCCCACCCTTGTCCTAAGCGGTCCCCCCTGCTTCTCCTCCCTGAGCTCCTTGGAGATTATTCCCCCACCTCCCCCATTAAAATGCTCTTGCAGGAGAGAGGGCGCTGTCCAAACACCCGGTGCTTAATCAGGTGCCCACAATGCCGGGGCTGTGGCCTTTGCGGAGCGGGATCCCCCACAGGTGTCTGCGCTCGCCAGACCTGTTTGCAGGGCAGAGTGAATGGGGCAGGCTGACTTGCAGGGGCAGGGGGCACTTGGCACCTGACGGCTTCTCTTCTCTGCCTTCTCCCTGGGCCTCGGAGGGTCCCTATGCGCCTCATAGAAAGGGACCGGGTCATTTGCAGCACAAGTTACTTTCTTCAAGTGAGGGACCAGGAGCCTGACAGTCACACACACACACACACACACACACACACACACACACACTCATACACACACATACACAAACAAAAACACACCTTCACAAACATACTCTCACACACTTTCACTAATAAACATTCACACACACTCATTGACTCTCACACACATTTACACTCACAGGCACACACACACACACACACACACACGCATATACATTCAGTCTCACTCATACATTCATACACACACTAACACATACTCTCTCTCACACACACACAACCTTCTCCACGTCATCAGAGAATGCGTAAAAGCCAGTGCAGTTGTGGGGCCTTTAGGTCACTGCCTGGGATATCTGTAGAGTAAGGAACCGGACACAGAGCCCTGGGTCTGACCCACAAGGACACGTGCCGATCGTCCTCTGTCCTTTCCTGAAATCATCAGGACCCCCTAGGATGTGCTCTTCCAGGACCCCAGGACATATGCCACACGTGCTCCGCCAGGACTCCTAGAACATGTGCCTGCCGTGCTCGGCTCTGACCGGCCTGGAGACAAAGGGAGCAGAGCCGGCCAAAGCCTTTGCCCTCTGAGAGAAGCGTTCTCCCACATTCTGACACTCTGACACAGAATGGCCCCGGTGACCTCCCAGCCCCTATCCAGAGACCCCCAGATCCTCTAAGGGCCAGGGCCTCGGGCACCTGCTCTGGCCTCTGGCCCTGACCAAAGGCCAGGGTTCGCTTCCTACCGGATCTCTTGCTCTTCTCTGCTCAGGCCTGACCCAAACTTCAGGTGTATCTTAGCAGCCGAGAAGTTGTCCTCCAGGCACCTGAAAGAACAGACAGAAGCTCTCACCATGAAGCCAAGGGGCAGGAGCGGGGGAAGAGGGGGCAGGAACCAAGGGAGCAAGAGTCGAGGGGCAGGAGCTGGGACCTCGGGGGCAACTGCTGGAGTCCACTCACCCAACCTTCTGGAACTGCTCTTCCGAGTTGTTCCAAACATACCTGATCTTCTGCACCTGAATGCACCTCACCTGCCAAGAAAGAGACGCCGACAAGCCATGAGAGACCATCCCGACCGGGAGCCGGCCCGGGCATTGTGGGACCATTCTGCTTTCCTGCTTGGGGATGGCTCCATGGGGCTCATGTCCTAGTGGAGGCATAGACAGGAAGGCAGTGTGGGGTGGGAGAGAGACGGCCATCCTTAGGGTCGGGAAGACCAAGGTCAAATCCTCCTCAGGATTTGAGTCTGGGAGAGTCAGTGAACCAATCAAAAAGTGCCTTTTCCAGACTATGACCTCATATTAGAAATTAAGCCAGAACAATAAATTTAGGGACCTTACATCCTCAAAGAGAAAACAAAATAATCACTTTTATAAATAATCTAATGACGTACTTAGAGAGCCCAGAATAGTCAACTTAGACGTGTGGAAACAAAATTTCACTGAAATAGGATGATATAAAATTGTTCTTGAATGAATAAATGGGTGGTGAGTGGATGACTGAATGAATGAATGAATGAATGACATACTCTACAAGGTCAGGAGCCGAAGGTAATGTGGGCACAAAGTATTCTAAGAAAACTTAGGGGGTAAGAACATTTTCAGCAGGAGAAATTTGGGAAGGCTTCCCAGAAGAAGTGGTGCCAGAGCCGAGCCCCAGGAAGGTGGCAGCCTGTGAGCCCCGGAAAGGTGGCAGCCTGTGCAAAGTGCAGGCCAGACAGCAGTCCACTTTGCCTGGGCCCTGGGTCCAATCCCACCTCTGGCATCAGCCCTCCCATCCCCAGAACAACTAATGAGCCTCTTCCCCTCCTGCTGCTCTGTGGTTTGTGTGTAATTAGGTAGCCACATAAACAATAGTTCCCTGTGGGTAGGAGGGGTTTTGTTGGGTTGATTATATTTCTATAACCGTATCTCACAGGTTGTGGCAAGAACAAAAGAGAACGTTGTTGGAGAGCTTAGCACGGGGCTGGCACACAGTAGGTGCTTCATAAATGCTTGTTCCTTTCCCTCCCTCTCTGCTCTCCTTCCCTTTCTATACCTTCAGCTCCTCCTGGTACACTGGTACAGGCGGGTGGGCATTTAACACAGAACTCGCTCCATCTACCCAGTGGTTACAACTTTCTGAAGGCGCCCGTACCAGTATCTTTGCCACAGAACCCCTGCTGGGGTCACAAAGATCCACACATAACTGAAAGGAGGGAACAACAATGGCCCCCTCTTCCCAGGGTTCCTGAGTGTGGCCTTTAAGGCTTGACTCATTCTGACTCCCCACTACTTTTCTTACTCAGGGTCACAGGGATCTCATGGGTGTCCTTGGGGCTCTGGGAAAACATGGCTCCCGGCTGCTCCTGGAACCGGGAAACCTTTGGAGAAGGGTTGGCCCCTCCCCACTCAGCAGGTGGACAAAGGATCGTGGACTCCCTGGTGTAACCACAAAGCACCCACTCGGTGTTTGTGGACTTGATGATGATACTGGAGCCCCTTTTGGCTCAGGGCTAGGTTCCCAGGACTCCTGGGCCATTTCTGAAGCTCCTGAGTGACCAGCAATCCTAGCTGTCCCATGACAGCCAAGACTTCGACATCGGCCTGAAGGTTTGTGAGCATCCCTGGTCCCTTCTGGCAGGGGACGAGGGTCCCGGAGCCTCTTCCTTGGGCAACCCGGATTTCCTGGAGGTTGGGATTCGAAGTTATTCCACAGGAGGATCAGACTGGGCAGTAACTGGCCAACCCAGGATTAGCTGATTGTCCATGGGCTGCTTCCTGGCCAGCCTCAGGGATCCTGGTTAGCCCTCCTACCCTCCAGCCTCTGGGGACGTCCTAGAGGTGACATCACTGGGCACATCCTCAGGGAGCTATGTCACCGAATCCTGAATCCCACAAAGCAAATTGCAGTGACCCAGTGGCCACGTGGGGCAGTGGAAAGGGGGGAGTCTCCCTTGGATCAGCTGCCTTCTGCTCCCACTCTCGGCCCCCTCTGGGTCGCCAAACCTGTAAGGCCCCTGTGGACTTTAGATCTCAGAAGAAGTCATTTCATGTCCTGGACTCAGTTTCCTTATTTGTGAAATCAGGAGGGTCCCTGTGGTCCCTCCAGCTCGAGAGCGAGGATCCCAAGACTTCTGTGCCATGTATCCTGCTCTATTTGGTAGGTATGGAGCAGTTCCCACCTGAAGAGAACCCCCAACATCCCCCGCGAACTAACTGCTCACTCTTTGTGACCCTTTTTTTCTTCCTTTTTTAAAGCAGAACTCAATAAGTTCAGGAGCTGGCCAAGGTCCTAGTCTGGTCACTCCCTGCTTCCCCCATTCTTGCAAGTGGTGCAGCCCCAAGGTACGAGGCCAGGCAGGGTAATGGTTAGAGCATGGGATAATGTTTCAGATTCTGCTTCTCACACTTAGGGGCAAATGGCAGGACTCTCTCAGCCTCAGCCTTCTCATCTACCCAATGGGATCAGTGCCCTCCCCCCCCCACCTCCCACAGGGCACCAGGTGCAGCAGTTTTGCTCATTTTAAAATTTAAAATTTAAATGCGGACACATCTCCCCCCCCCCCCCCAGCCTCCCCCTTGGACGCCTCTCTGCCCAGAAAGGCTCCACAGTGCAACCCAACACAGCAGGTTGGGGGGGGGGGGGGCTCGCCAGCCTCGGGGCGCAAGATCCTAGAGGTCATCAAGCCCGACCTCTGCACATCAGGGAGCAGGGAGTCTAGAGCGCCTCCTGCTCGCTCAGCGTGTGGGATTCGAACCTGGCCCTCCGTCAGGAGATCCAGGGATTCCCCCCACTTCACCACACTGCTTTGGGGGAGTACCGGAGGCAGGGGAACCCCCCAGAGAACCTGTGATCCCGACGGGCCCCCCCCACATCCGTGCCCGGCACTGCTCACCTTTAACTCGGGCCTGAGGATGGCCCGGTTGATGACATAATCCTCGTCGGCGATGAGGGGGTGGTCCGGCGTGAGGCTGACTGAGCCCTTCAGGGAGGACAGGTTGATCCATGTGACCTTTTTTCGAGAATATATTTGAAATTCATCCTGATGAAATAGACCCCCAGCCACCAAGAAGAAAGGAAAAGGGTCAGTCAGCCCAGCGGTTAGCCTAGGGTCAGCCCAGGGTGCTCCCGCCGGGTTTCCTCTAGGTGGCCCCAAGCTTGGCGCAGGGTCTTTCTCTGTTTCCTCACTGGGCATCGTGGCCCAAGGGGCAAACACACACAGATACAACCTTTCTAGACACCCAAGGGGCACAGTACTACTCATATTCCTCCCTTTGATGGGAAGTTTGGGGTCAGAGAAGAACTGCTACAACCTTTCCAGCCTGCATCCACATATCTGTGTATAGCATTATCATGCACCAATATCTGCCTGCAGGGTATTATATATACTATAACCATATACATATATATATATATGCTATAAACCTGTGCTATTTTTAGGACTATTTTAGCCACCTAAGGGACACTCACGTTCCTCACATCCAGAGGAAATATTGCCCACAGTGTTGGAACCTGAGGGACTGGCAAAAGAAGTCACCGCTCCCAGGTGAACAACGTGTGTCTCTGTTTGTAAAATGGAATGGAGAACTGAAGCAATTTCTGAATAATTCAGAGCTTGAGCCCACTTTTATTGATCATGGCAGTAGCTTTGACTCGTTTCTGGCCTTAATTATCTGGATCATTTTCCCCCTTTTTTCCTGGTAGATTTCTACTACCAGAACAACTGGGTCAAGTATAAAATGATCATGTCAAAGGACGGTGGGTGTGAGGCTGGTTTTCACAAAGAAACAAGGGGGGATGCAGAGGAAGTGGGATAAAAGAACTATGTGACCAAAATTAAAAGAGCTGGTGACTTAGTGAGAGGAAAAGGTGATAAGCCCACGTGGTCCATTGTGGAAAGAGAATTCAAGGAAGATCCCCAGCATGGTGAATGGACTTTCTTGGAGATTTTGGGGAGGACCTGGATGAAAGTCACCCAGGATGATTAGAAATTATGGGTGGAGGGAACCTCCACATCATCAAGATGGCAGACTAGTGTCTTTTAAAGCAGGTGTGGATACACTAGCTCTCCAGCTGCCACAGCTTGGTCACCACGTACACGCGACCAGCAGTTTAGATTGCAGAACCCTTTATGTTATTAAGAGTTGAGGCCCTCCCCACCAATGACTTGTATTTTATTTGGGCTATATCGATGGCCATTTACCATTCTGAACATTAGAGCAAGACCCCAGAGACCCTCCCAAGGGTCTTTCCCCAGACCATACTTTGAGAACCACTCTTTTTTCCCAACATTCCTAGACCCCAGAGTATCTTCAGATCCCATGAGCAGCCACATGGGACAAGTCCAAATTAGCCCTGGCTCTGTTCTCCTGCCCAAAGTTTCTTCTGTTTTTTGACATCTCCCAAAGGCTCAGATTTAACAGGATCCTCAAACTTCCTCAGGCAATGAGAATTCCCAGGGAAGGGGATTGAGCTGATCAGTACCTTTGAAGTCACCAGCCCCAAGGCAGAAAGCCCCCTGTGGCATCACAGACCCCTGAGGTTTGACAAGAGAGACCAAGTGCTTGAGCCCTGACCCTAAAACTGAAAGGTTGCTCCCCTCAGAGCCAAAGGGGATTATCTGGCTAAAGAGCCTCCTTTCTCCCCAAAGAAATAACAGCTTTCCTCTGGAGTCTTGGGTATCATGCAAGTTGGTGTAGCTGATATCTAAAGTGTTAGAGATGTTGCTGTTCTCCCAACTTAAGACTTAGGGGAAAGGAGGGGATGAAGGAAGCCAGGCCGGGCAGGGAAGGGGGGAAAGTCAGGGTCACCCACAGCATAATAAATCTGGTAAAACCAGTAATTTTTCAGAGCTCTCCTGAGTGAGAGACTGATTTACAAAGGGCTCCCCAGGTGCTTATTCCCAATCAGGGGGCATGAAACTGTCTTCGCATCTGCCAGCCTGAATCAAACAGCTGATCCAAGCCAAGGAGGGCCTTTCGGGTCCCAGCCCCAGAGCCTCCAAGCGCCCCAGGGTGCCTCTGGGGAGTGTGTGCCAGGGCAGGGAAACTCAAGAAAGAGACACTGCTTTAATTATAATACTGGGCTAAACCACACAAATCATCCCCAGCCTTTGACTCTGAATCACCAGTGAATGCAAATCATGCTATTTGCATAGAAGTGTGGCATCAAAGCCAAGTCTCCATTGGTTAAAATTCAGATGCGTGTGAATAATGAATAAAACTGCCTTGAAAATGACAAAATAAAAAAAAATAATAATGACATTTCTTATCTTTGGGAAAAATTCACCTCTTAGAAGCCCTTAATAAGAAGAGACAAGCAGGAAATAAAGTGGGTTTTGTGGAGGTCCATTTAAAAGTTGCTTTTCTTTTTTTCTTAAGAAATGACTTACTTAATCAGCCTCCATGATAATGAGCTGTAATCTTTCAACAGTGGGCTTGGCGATAAACCCCCAAAGCTGATTTCCAGACAGAGAGAACAGGTAGCTAGCATCCATGCTGACAGGCAACTTCCCTAATGGGAAGTCTGGCCACTCCAATAATTGTGATTTCAGTTGATAAAATGCCTTTTTCAGTGTCATTTTAATGTAAATGACCTAGCTGGAGTTTTAAAACCATTGGTTCCCAAAGCATATTTTTACCCCAGGCTCTGAAAAAAGAATGTTAGGAATAATTGAGCTCTTGTCTAATTACATAAAGGCTAATTTAGAAACTCATTTATTTGGAGAGTTTCGAGCATAGCAAATCCATCTAAAATGGCACATGAGAGAAAGTAATTAAAAATTAAAGTTGAAATCTTAAGAAGTCAAGATTGAAGCAGTTTGAGACTGCTCTGGTTAGTTGGAGGCAGGACAGGGAAGGCAAAGCAGGGAACCTTCATGAATTTTCAAGGAAGGAGGAAAAAGACTGAAAGTCAGTGGACAGTTTTGCCTCGGGCAAAAGTCTTGTGACCTGAACCGGTTTTCTAGTCTTTCTAGTAAATGTGCCAAAAACCACATGCCAAGCATTTTTATATATCACCAAAGTCCAGCAGCAAGAGAAACAAAGAGAAATTCCATTTAAAATAACTGTAGATAATGTAAAATATTTGGAGTCTTATCTGCCAAGGCAAAGTCAGGAACTATATGAAGACAATCACAGAACACTTGCCACACAAATTCAGATCTAATCAGTTGGGAAAATATCAAGTGCTTGTGGGTGGGCTGAGCAAATCTGCTAAAAATGACAATACTTCCTAATCTATTTATTCAGTCCCATACCAATCAGACTCCTAAGAAATTATTTTACAGATAAAGAAAAAAGAATAACAAAGTTCATCTGAAAGAACAAAAGGTCAAGAATTTCAAGGGAATTAATGAAAAAAATTGCCAGTGAAAGTAACCTAGCTGTGCCAGACTTAAAGCAATGGTCATCAAAATCATTTGGTACTGGCTAAGAAATGGAGTGGTCGATCAGTGGAATAGGTTAGGAATAGGTTAAGTTCACAGGACAAAATAGTCAATGACCATAGTAATCTGGTGTTTAACAGCCCAAAAACCCCAACTTTTGGGATAAGAACTCGCTATTTGACAAAAACTGCTGAGAAAATTGGAAACGAGTATGGTAGAAACTAGGCATTGACTCACACCTAATACCATATACCAAGATAAGGTCAAAATGGATTCATGATCTAGACATAAAAAGTGATATTGTAAGCAAATTAGAAGGACAAAGGAGGGTTTACCCCACAGATCTGTGGAGAAGAAACTGGAGTATATTATTGAGCACAAAAAAGATAATTTTGATTATATTAACTTAAAAGGGTTTTGTACAAACAAAACCAAAGCAAACAAGATTAGAAAGGAAGCAATAAACTAGGGGGAAATTTTCAGTCAAGGGTTCTGATAAAAGTCTCATTTCTGAAATATAAAGAGAATTTTAACTCAAATTTAAGAGAATTCAAGCTATTCTCCATTTGATAAACGGTCAAAGGATACGAATAGACAAATTTCAGATGACGAAATTGAAACTATCTCTAGTCATATGAAAAGGTGTTTCAAATCATTATTGATCAGAGAAATGTGAATTAAGACAACTCTGAGATAGCACTACACAGCTGTCAAGATTGGCTAAGATGACAGGAAAAGATAATGATGAATGCTGGAGAGGATGTGGGAGAACTGGGACACATACATTGTTGGTGGAGTTATGAAGGAATCCAACCATTCTGGAGAGGGGAAAGGGGGAGGGGGAAAGGAGAAGGGGTGGAAAGAAAGTGGTGGGAGGGGAACCCTGGTTTTGTGATGACGATGATGGCAGTCAAGACCTGAGCCCTGATCAGAAAGAAGAACATTGTAGTTCCTACAGGGCTGACTATATTTGGAGATGGTTAGACCTGGATTCAAATTCCACTTCTGACAGGCTCTAGCTCTGTGACCCTGGGAAAATCACAAAGACTCCCTGATTTCTACTTCCTTGGCTCCAAAGGGAGCTCGAAGCAATGGCTTCTGCTGTCCCTTCACGATGTAAATCTATGATCTGTGACTTGACAAACAGGAAAAGTTCTGAGTTTAAGCCTGGCAACAAACCAGCATTAACTTTCAAAGGACTAGCTTGGGGAAGGGAGAAGAGCCTGGTAATCCAGTCACCAAGTGAGGAGGTTCTCAGTGATCCCCAGTTAGATAGAAAATGGACAGCAAGGTGTTCTCAGGTGCCCACTCCAGCTTCTAAGCCCCCGCTGCATACATAGAGCAAGACAGGGACACGGGGCTACAGGCTGAGCTGAACCGCTGGTCATCCAAAGCTAACCACGTCATGGCCATAGCCCGTTCTAGCAGTTTCAGAGAAATGAACCCGGGCCATGCAAGGATTGCAGCCAAATGGAGAGAGAATCCATGGGCTCCTCGTGAAAAAGAGGCTCCAGGAATCACGGAGATCCTTTGGGGCTCACTCAAAGGCAACAGGAGACATCAGGCCGGGTTCTGGGCTGCTCACAGAACTCCAGGTGAGTGGGAGAGAGAGACCCGGTCTTAGGGGAAGGAGGAAGGGGGGATTCTCTCAAGCATCGAACTTCAGTGACTCACAAGCTCGGTGGGAGCCAGAATAACCCCAAGCAGCAAGGTGAGCTCCAGCTTCACTGGGCAAGGCATCGCTGCCAGGCCTGAGGGGAGAACAATTGTGGTCTGCCCAGGTCAGGCTACACTCAGGGCAGCAGCTCTGGCACCAAGGATGTTCCCACACTGGAATGCCTCTAAAGGAGGGAGCCCACGGTGGGGGGGCTGGGCCAGTCCAGGAGGAAACATTACAGGAGCCATGGGGGGCATTTAGTCCTGAGCCGGGAAGCCGGGAGGGGGGGTAAGATGGGGGGCAGGCGGAACAGTCACAGGAAGGGGTTTGAAGAAGGGAAGTCCAGCAGAGGAAGGACCGGGGTCTTTCTGTTTAACCCCAGAGGGAAGAAGCAGGAATAAACTTTCACAAAAGTGAAAATTGAAAGAGAACAATGTTGGGGGCGGGGGGCAGAGAAAGGAGACAAGAGTGAAAGGAACTGCCATGGAGTTCCATGGATAGAAAGAGGAGCACGGAGTCAGGAGGATCTGATTTCAGATATGGCGTATATGACCTGAGCTAGTCACTTAGCCTCCAACTGCCTCAGTTTCCCAATTTGTAAAATGGGAATCATACAGCACTTCCCCACATTGCCGTGAGGTTCAAATAAGATCCTATTTATAAAAATCTGAGCACAGAGCCTGACACATGGAAGGGATTAAATAAATGTGTTAGGGGTGTTATGGAATTGTATTCTTTGGGGTAAAGGCTGGACCGGATGTCTGAGAATAAGCCTGGCCAAGTCACTTAATCTCCTTATTTGTAAAATAATACCAGCTACTCACTGCCCTGGTGAGGATCCTGTAAGAGTATATTATTCAAATCCTATAATTTGTGGATTCTAATCAAACTCGCTATTAAAGCACCATGTCCTGTAATACTCGAATTTCAATGCAAAGGTGAGCTGGGGGAAGTGCTCATTGCTCCCTAGGCTTGCTCTTCTCGAGGTGAGATCCTCCCGACCCTTCTGTTAATCCTCACATAGCAATGTTAATAATGATGGCGATCATGACAATGGCATTTCTGATGGTTTTAAGATTTGTAAAGAAATATGAGTCATGATCAATTCTGAGAAATGAGACTCAACAACGAGAGGATCCAAACCATTTCCAAGTGATCAGTGATGAACAGAAGCAGCTACACCCAGAGAGAGAACTCTGGGAAATGAGTGTGGACCCCAACCTAGCATTTACGCTCTTTCTGTTGTTTGCTTGCATTTTTTGTTTTTCTTCCCACATTATTTTTGCCTTCTTTCCAAATCTGATTTTTCTTGTGCAACAAAACTGTATGGATATATATATATATATATATATATATATATATATATATATAGTATTTAACATATACTTTAACACATTTAACATGTATGGGACTGCCTGCCATCCAGAGGAGGGGGTGGGAGGAGGAGGGGAAAAGTTGGAACAGAAGTTTTTGCAGTTGTCAATGCTGAAAAATTACCCATGCACATGTTCTGTCAATAAAAAGCTATAATGAAAAAATATTTTAAAAATATATATGAATTCATATGGTTCAAGGTGAGACCCTTGGGAATTGAGTGCTGTTATTACTCCCATTTTACAGATGAGGAAACTGAGGTAGACCGTCAGATAACTTGTCCAGAGTCACATACCTATAAGGTGGCTGTGGCAGGATTTGAACTTAAGTCCACCATGTTATTCACAGTATTGTATTATATGGACCTGAGGACTGGCTTGGTTCTTCCCACAATCCCCCTCATACTCCTGCTCTAGGACCTCAGCGGGGCCCTCCAGGTGTGGCCTGCTCAGGGCTGCTCAGGGCAGCACGGGCCCCTCCCCGTTCCTGCGGCTATGGAAGATTAGGACTTCTCTTGGCTCCCATCACATTGTTGGCTTGTTGGCCAATAGAAGCAAACCTTCCTTGTTCACTGGGGTTTCTGGAGAGCACATCCGCAGTCTGGTCGGAGAGTCTGGAGTCAGAAAGCAGCCCGAGCCGGGCACAGGGCAGGGAGGAGCGGTGGCGGGCGCCTCCCATGGCCCGTTTCTGCTCGGCGGGGCAGCCAAGAGGAGGCCACTGGGCCCTGCCGACCTCACTCCTAATTCCAGGGAGGGCCCCAGGTGCCCCCTTCAAGCCCCGGGAGCTGCTTGCCGTGGTCACCCACGGAACCGGATCCACAAAATTCTCCCACTCATCCAGAAGGTGTCCCTGGCCCCCCGCATGGGGGGGGGGCAGGGTACAAGGTAAGAGCATTTGGGGTTAGCTCCAGAACAAGAGGGCCTGGGGTCAAGCCCCGTCTCTGGCTTTTACCGCCATGAGGCTGGCAAGGCTCAGATGCCAGGCATTGCATCTGTTGGTTGAGGGGCCTGCCCTCGGCTCCCCAACAGCAGCCAGAGCCCCTGGACTTGATCCCTGCAGACTCCCCAGAGGCAGAAGTCAGGGACCATTCTCTCGGGCCTCCGGCACCTCCTCCCACAGCTGGAAGCAGCAAGGCTGCCTGGGAGGAGCTTCCAAAGCAACTCCCTTTCCTCCTGGGCCCTCCTGGCTGAGGCCTGAGCCCGGCCACCTGGCCGGGTCTTGCCCCGTACCCGCCATCCTGCGTGACCCGCCAGGGCCTCTGGGAACTGAAGTCTCTGTGGGCCGCTGGACACAGCCCCCCTCCCTCAGGGCCCCCCTCACCTGTGCCAATGGGGAAAGCCAAAGCACAAAAGCCAGGGATGGCAGGATGAAGGCGGGGGACAGCAGGGACTAAGTAACTAAGACTCTCTAGTCTAGAGCCAGTGGGGGGGGGGGGGGGTGCCAGGCTGCCGTGGCCCGGCAAGGAAGAGCCTGTCCCGGCCTCCGCCAGCCTGACTATCGCTGCTGTGCTCCCTGCCCAGCCTCCTGACGAGGGGCTTTGAGGCTCAGGAGCAAGCGGAGGCTGGACCTTCCTGCGCTCGCGAAGCCGCCTGGACGGCTCCGGAGCCGGCTTCTAGCCCTGCCTCTGGGCCAGTGTGGGAGCCCCTGCCCCTCACAGTTCCGTTCCCCTCCTTCAGAGCCCACCATCCCCCATCCCACCCCCCACTCGGTAGCCCCCGGCTTCTGAAGATGAACGTCCCGCCCCCTTCCCCAGTGTCCAAGCACAGCCCCGGGGGCACCTACCGTGGTCCTGAGGAGGACGACGTCGGCTTCTCTCAGGGTGCACGGGACGCAGTGGGCCCACACGCTCCAGGCCGGGCGCCAGTAAAATACCAAGGGCAGGATCCCACAGGAAAACACGTAGCCCACGATGCAGAGGGTCCTCCGGCAGCCTTCCGTCTGGTAACCAAATATCTCCTGAAACACAAGGCAGAGGAGTCCGTGACCTGTGCAGGACAGAAAAATCCCCCTTCCCCACATCCTCTTCCTGGAGCCTCCGGTGTGCCCATTTTCCAGATGAAGAAACTGAGGCTGAAGTGAAGGAGCTCTAAGATCTCTCTGCAGAACCCTCCATGCTCCCTTGAAAGCGAATTCTCTCAGCGCTCTGTGCCTCTGTTCCCTCATCTGGAAGAACAGCCCGGAGCTCTCGCAGGGCGTGAATCCCGCGGCTTCTCTCCCTCGCTGCAAGTTTCCTAAGCTGATTTCTGCGCCCTTGGGTGGGCGCCAGTGACCCCCCCCAAGCCCTTCTCCTCTTAGGGGGGCACTTCCTGAGTCACTGGGGCCAGGGTAACGGGGCGGTTGGCAGCGCGGGGCTCCTCACTGGCTCGTCACCCCGGGGGCTTTGCTGTGTCCCACAGCTCTCTGCCTCCCAGCTCCGTCCTCCCCCCACCCCGCCCCGGCGCAGCAGCTCTGGGCGCTCCCCCCTCCCCCAGAGCAGCGGCTCTCCGCGCTCCCAGCTTCCCCCCAGAGCAGCGGCTCTCCGCGCTCCCAGCTTCCCCCCAGAGCAGCGGCTCTCCGCGCTCCCAGCTTCCCCCCAGAGCAGCGGCTCTCCGCGCTCCCAGCTTCCCCCCAGAGCAGCGGCTCTCCGCGCTCCCAGCTTCCCCCCAGAGCAGCGGCTCTCCGCGCTCCCAGCTTCCCCCCAGAGCAGCGGCTCTCCGCGCTCCCAGCTTCCCCCCAGAGCAGCGGCTCTCCGCGCTCCCAGCTTCCCCCCAGAGCAGCGGCTCTCCGCGCTCCCAGCTTCCCCCCAGAGCAGCGGCTCTCCGCGCTCCCAGCTTCCCCCCAGAGCAGCGGCTCTCCGCGCTCCCAGCTTCCCCCCAGAGCAGCGGCTCTCCGCGCTCCCAGCTTCCCCCCAGAGCAGCGGCTCTCCGCGCTCCCAGCTTCCCCCCAGAGCAGCGGCTCTCCGCGCTCCCAGCTTCCCCCCAGAGCAGCGGCTCTCCGCGCTCCCAGCTTCCCCCCAGAGCAGCGGCTCTCCGCGCTCCCAGCTTCCCCCCAGAGCAGCGGCTCTCCGCGCTCCCAGCTTCCCCCCAGAGCAGCGGCTCTCCCTGCTCCCAGCTTCCCCCCAGAGCAGCGGCTCTCCGCGCTCCCAGCTTCCTTTGCCCTATTTGATGTTTTCCTCAGCCAGCTGTTCGGCTGCACCAGCTTCCCAGAGTCCTCCTTCAGACCCGCTCCAGCTCTTGCTGCTTCTTTTTTTAAAAAAATAACTCCCCAAAGTCCCCTTCTCTCAAGACTTCCAGCGGTGGTGGATCTCCTGCCCCTCTGTGGCAGCGCTCAGTCAGCAGGCTCTCTAACAGTGGCTGCGGCCAATGGCGCCTCCATCACCTGCCTCTGGGGTGGGGCCCTCCTGTCCCGATGCCTGGAAGGCTCTCTGTGCACCTGAACATTCTGGCTTCCCTCCTAGACCCACCTGCTCCCCCCACCCCATTCCCACTGCTCCTGCCCTGGAGGCTGCCTTTCAACAGGTCTGGCTCTACCTTGTACCTATGGAGTTACCGGCACGTGGTCTTCCTGCCTCTCTCCACTCACTGAAATGAGAGGAAGGACCTTCCTTTGCAGCCTGTCCTTGGCAAGTTGGGAGCTCTTAATAAATGCCCGTTGGTTGACTGACTAGCAGACTGTAAATGGACTGGCTGGCTCTCTGAGGTCAGGCTCAAAGCCCACCATCTTGACAAGACCCAGCTGAGCATGAACTCTGTAGGACAGTCTTGGAGAACCTAGGATCGATTCAACCACAGAAAATACAGGGGGAGTCAGAGCAGATGTAACTAGTAATAATACTCCAATGCTTGGCCAGCCAATCAAGCCTCCTCTCCCAGAGCCCCCTGTCATCATATGGAGATGTGACCTTGAAGGCCCAGTGAAGAGAGTGCTGGGCCTGGAAATAAGATGTGAGTTCAAATATGATCTTGTTCTTCTAAGCCAGCTATGTGGTGCCAGACAGGTCACTTCCTTGTGTCTGCGTCAGTTTATTCCTCTGCCAAATGAGAGTGATAATAGTGCCTGCCTTCGAAGGTGGGGTGGTTGTAAAGTCCTGAGCATAATGCCTGGGACATATCAGGCGCTTAATAAATGTTTTATTTCTTTCTTTCCTTGTCAACAAGATCAATAGCAGAGGAGCTCTACCTGGGGTTGCCACGTCAAGCTGGGAATCTGCCTGGAATATTCAGAAAGGCTCATCCCAGAAGGAGGGGTGCCAGGTGCTGAACAACCCTTGAAAACATCAACTGAGGGGAAGGGCTTGTGACCCGGGTGAGTGGGTAGGATCTAGCACAGCCTTGACATGCTGGGTATTTCAAGGGACTTTTAAAAACATGGCACTAGCCAAGGTGCCTTCCCCCTCCTGCATGCCCTAGAGCAGTCAAATGCTTGGGGAGTCTCTGAAAGGGCTTCTCTGTCTTCTGGAGTTGCCCCCTCTGCTTCTTTTACCCTCTGCCTTTACTGAAATCCCAGATGGGGGTGTGTGGGGGAGAGTGGGGAGAAGCAAATTGTGGGTCAGGGAACAGTAATGGGAGCATATGGGGCAATTGTGGCACAGGATGCTCTACAAATGTTGTTATACTATTGAATTGTTGAGTTAAATAAAATTGACTCATGGAGATTCTGCCCTGGAGATCATGGAGATCCTCTGAGGATTTAGGAAGTAAATAGATAGATAGATACAGAGATACTGAGATAGATGAAAAGATAAAGAGATACAGAGATAGAGATAAATACATGAATACAGAGGTAGATGCAGAGATACAGAGATAGATACATAGATACAGAGGTAGATGCAGAGATACAGAGATACAGAGATAGATACATAGATACAGAGGTAGATGAAGAAATAAAGAGATACAGAGATACATACAGAGATACAGAGGTAGGTGCAGAGATAGATACATAGATGCATAGATACATAGATAGATATAGATATATGTATATGTATGTGTATGTATATGTATGTGTATGTATATGTATGTATGTATGGAGTATCCCCAAAAAGTCTTGATGCAGGTTTGAAGGTCAATAGCTTAACTAATAACAATAATAATAAATAACTAAACAGAGCTTTAATAATTGTGTTTGACCACACTAAGATTTTGAGGATGCCCCGAGCAATAACGGAGGTAAGTGCCAAATATCTCCCTCCAAGCAGCATCAGCAAGAAGGCTAGCCAAGCCACGGAGCCAGCTCTATAGGCTCCAAGGCCGCCTCTGTCCAGGGCTTATGAGACCATCAAGACTTTTTCATTGTATCAGCTAATTGTCGACTGAGGGGGCCCTAGTGAATTTATCCCCCTCCCCTTTCTCTAACCCAGCACCACTTGTATTACTACAGTGAAGGGGGATAAGTACCTACGGTGTGCCAGGTATTGTGCTAAGCACTTTACAAATATTTCATTCAATCCTCATCACAGTCCTGTGAAATAGAAGTTTTTATTCTAATTTTACAAGTGAGGAAACAGGCAGGCAGAAGTATTTACTTTTCCAAGGTCACACAGCTCTGAGACCAAATTTGGGCAACTTCCTGACTCCAGGCCCACCAAAGGTCCCTCCTTTAAACCACCTAAGTGCTTCTAAGCAAGAAGCTGCTTCCTGCTTTTTGACTCTTAGGAGAAGGATAGCAAAACCCCTGAGTCCAAGTGGACTCATCCCCCAGGTAGCTCCAAAGGGATCGTGACACCTTCTGGTTACTTACTGTTCTATCTGGTTATTTTTAATTGTGAGTAGATGACTATCTCAGATGAACAGCTAATTATGTAGCATGCAGGATGAACTTGCAGGATACAGGAAAAATTCAGTGTTGTAAGGAAATAGAACTCAGAGTTTTGTTACATTACTGGAATACATCACTGCACTACATGGCAAAATTCAGAAATTAGATAAAACCCTAACTCACAACTCTTACATTTTATTGGTAATTCATTCCAGGAACCAGAGGGGAGAAGGACAGTAGAGTGTTTGGCACACAGTGGGTGCTTAATAAATGACACAGTAGAAAGAATTTGGGTGAAGAGCAATTGAGGAAAAAAATCAAAAATGATGCTGTTATTTGAGAAAACTACAAACTCCTTAACCAGGGAAATAAATAAATGAAAAGTTTGGTAAACAGACCCCAAGTCTGGCATCAAGGCATGATATGTGATGGTTAAGGGAAATTCAATTATCCAGGTGCCTGCTAGAACTCACTCACTCTTTCATTCTCACCTCTCTCTCTCTGTCTCTTTCTCTCTGTCTCTCTGTCTCTCTCTTTCTCTCTCTCTCTCTCTCTCTCTCTCTCTCTCTCTCTCTCTCTCTCTCTCTCTCTCTCTCTCTCTCTCTCTCTCTCTCTCTCTCTCTCTCTCTGTCTGTCTGTCTCTGTCTCTCTCTCTCTGTTTCCGCCTCTCTCTCCTTCTCTTGTTCCCTCTCCCTCTTTCTCTCTTCCCCCCAAGCAGTGAATATAATTTCTCAACTTGCCTTAATGATGATTTCATCCCTCTGAGAGAAATCATTATTTCTCTCATCTATTAATAACCACTAATTAGGACTAATGAACTTTCCTCTTTCTCATCCAGAACTCAACCATAGTGGGAAGTCTTGGGCAGGACTTACACAACTAGGAAGATCTAATCAAAGAGAGTAATGAAATTCTAAGTTTAGGTGAATGGACATTGTATTACCCAGAAAGGTCTGGGGAAATAGAGATTCTCCCTTTTGTCAGATAAGTGATGTGGATTTTGAGAAGCATATGTGACCAAGACAAGATATTCTTTCTTACCCCCCCCCATTGGAATAAGCCCACTTGTCATTATAATATTCATTTCTCATTACTTATTAACCAATCAGAGTTGATTTCCGCTCTCAAGTGCACCCCCTTTTCAAAAGACTATAAATATTGAAGGTTTACAAGCTCTGTCACCAAGAACATTGGGCTTATTTTGTTCACTGCTTTCTAAGTGTAGTTAATAAAATTGATAATTTACCCAGAAACTCCATCTCCCAGAAATCTTTAATTGTCACACCTCAAAAGGTAAAGGAACCCACAAGAGTAGATGATATTCTGGACCTAATCCTGGCCAACGAGGAAGAATGGCTCATGGGTCACAGTCAGGAAGCATTTTTAAGTACCCACTGTGTCAGGAAGGATCCACTGAAAAGCAGAAACACAGCCCCTCCCCTTGAGGCGCTCGTGGACTAGTGGGGCATCACTGGGACGGAAAAATAGGAACACTGGGGGGCTTCCACCTAAAGAATTCTCACAGCAGCCAAGCGTGGTCTGATTAGGCTACTTGTCTAATGAAAATGTCAAATGGTTCAGAAAAAAGCTAAGGGCCTCATATCATGTAGGAAAAGTCAGCTGGGAAGGACGGGATGCTCTTGTCCTAGAGAAATAAGGGGATTCTCAAGTGCCAACAGAGGCCCACAGAGGTGCCTGGGGTGGGTGACACGATGAGCCCTAGAGTCTCCTTCCTTGTCTCTGACTTCTCTGCCAAGGTGCCCATCTCGGAGGTACTGACAGATTGGCCAGTGGGCTTTCCCCTGTCGGGGACCCCAAGAGGCTGCGGAGAACAGAGAAGGCATCCGGGAATCAGAGGAGGGGCACTAATAGTTAACACACAGAACATGAATACGTGTGCACAGGTTGTGCGCACTCACACACACAGATTGCCATCATTGGATCCACGTGAGAGCCCTGGGAGGCAAGCGCTGTTGTATTTTTCAGGTGAGGAAACCGAGTCAGAACCCAGTTTGGGGACCCAACTTGTGTCTGAGGCAAGATTCAAAGCAGGGCTTTCTGCCTCCAAGTTCTAGGCTCTGTCTGCTGCTCCACCCAGTTGCCAAGAGGTTACCAACCCCATTTTCAAAAAGAAGAGGAGAAGGAGAACTAAACTAAAGAGTTTGTCTCTTCCATGGCTTTGAACACCTTAAACCTTCATTAAGAGCTGGATTGATCGGAAGGCTGCATGCCGGCAGTGGGCAGCAGTGGCAGTGACGTAGCTATGGGCCCTCAGTGTTACATTCTAATCTTCCTTCCAGGTCCGGCCCCAAGCGGACAGTCACCAAAGCCCAGATCTGATGCGCCACCCCTGCTCCATGAACTTCCCCGGCTCCCCATCACTGCCAGCGTCCAACTCCTCCATCTGGAGCTGTAGGCTCTTCCCCAGTCCCACTTTCCATTTCCACACTTGTCCCACACGAGCTTGGTCCATGTACTCCATGTTGCGGCCACATGACCATCCCTCAGGGATGCTCCACCATCCCCCTCCCATCAGCAGACCGGACCTTGGCCATGCTCACACTGAGCCCTCTGCAGCTCCCTAAAGCGTCTCTGGTCCCCTTCACCCCCTCCTCCATAACGTCTGCTCTCCAATGGGCTCTCAGCCGAACGTTTGGACAAAAATGCCCAAGCTCATAGCTCGAAGTTCCTCTTGCAGAGGGCAAGGGTGGGGCAGCCCCAGGTTTCCCTTGTGGAGGGCAGGGATTGGGCAGCGGGAGCACCAGAGGCTGGAGGAGGTGGCCATTCTGCCCGTTGAGATAACAGGTCCGTGCCATGTCTGTGTAGATGTGCTCTGCAGGCGCCCAAATGGTTTTTCTTCCCAGCTCAAGCCGGGATTTTGTTTCCTTGCTGTGTTGATGATCGCACTGTTTCTGGAGCCGAAACTCCCGCCCGGCTAAGCCAGTCTCCCTGCAAAGGCAGCCAGTCGCACAGGCCCGGACCCGCCGAGCCTGCAGTTACTACCGCCCGCCTTCTGCACCCCCGCCACCTCTGGGCCGCTCCATGAGGGCCGGGCCGGGCAGCCTCCCAAACGCACCTGTGACAGGTGCCTCCCTGGCCCCACACGAGGGCCCCCCCGGGATGCCCGGGCAGATTGCAGAGCCTGAGAGAGCTTCACTTCCTTCCTATGGGTTGGAACCAGAGAGTAAGGCCGAAAACAAGCAGGGAAGGCTCCACCCAGTGACAATTAGGTGTGCCGGGCAGCTCCGACAAGGGACAAGGACGTCCTCTCTTAAGTCGGGACTTGCACCCAGCCCTGGGCAGCACCTCTGTCCCCCCCAGGAGGGAGCTCCCATAGCAGAGCTGCAGGATCGGGGCCCACGCCAGGCCCTGCTCCCCACCGCCAAACTCCGGGGCTGGAGGCTGGCTGACTGCCAGGAGTGCCGGGGTGGCAAGGAGCCTGAAGCATCAGAGGGCAGGCGCTTGTCTGCCAGGTCCCTCGGCTCCCTTCCCCCTCCTCGGCTCTGTGTGAGAAAACGTGGCAGGACTTCTAGGGCGCCCCAGGACTGGGGAGCAGGCACGGGGGGCAGGGGGTGCTTAGAGAAGGAAAGCAGGAAGCTCAGGCTTGGGCTCCCCAAAGGAAGGGAGCGGGAGAGGAGAGGGCTCCGCTGCTGGGCTCCCCAGCTCCGGGCAGGCTCTGGGGCACAAGGCTCGAATGTGGAGGGGGCAAGGAAGGCTGGCTGCCAGGGCAGCTCGGCGGGGACTGGCTCTCTCACAGCTTCTCCCCTGTCCTTGGCTCTGAGCAAGAACTCGTACTGGAATTCAAGGACAGCTCCCAAATAAGGCACTGCTCTCTCCCTCCCTTCCTTCCTTCCCTCTTTCCTCTCTTCTCTCTTTCCTCCATTCTTTTTCTTTCCTTCCTTCCTTCCTCTCTCCTTCTTTTCCTTCCTCCCGTCCTTATCTCCTTCCTTCTTTCTTCATTCTGTGCTTCAAAGGGCAGAGCTGAGCCCAGAGGCCTTGGTTTCCAGCTTAGCCCCAGGAAGTGCTTCCTGACAGCTAAAGCTGCCCACCCTCCAGCGGCTCTAGTAGGGCCGAGAAGCAGCTGACAGGAAAGAACGGGACAGAAGGGACTCCTGGCTGGGTGAAAGGCTGGTCCTCCAATCGCAGGCTCCTGGGCCTATGAACAACAGCTGCACGCTTTGTGACCATTAGCCGGTTGGGTGGTTCTCCCGCTGCCCGGGGCGCTCTCCCCAAATCTCAGGTGCTGCGCTCCAGAACTGAGCTCAGGTCACAAGAAGAGAATGTTCTCCAAAAACCATCAGAGGACCAAGCCTGGGCCAATGCAAACACTGGCCGCAGCCACTGAAGTTGCTGTGGGACATTCAGGCTGTGGGGGCCTCATGAATGGG
This sequence comes from Sarcophilus harrisii, assembly GCF_902635505.1. Lineage (NCBI taxonomy): Eukaryota > Metazoa > Chordata > Mammalia > Dasyuromorphia > Dasyuridae > Sarcophilus > Sarcophilus harrisii. Next base: position 3,596,752 of record NC_045428.1, on the reverse strand, counting down.
GTTCCCTTTAAACCTCCCCTCAAATTGCCTGCCTCTAGGTGCTACACACTCACCCAAGGACCAGCAGCTGGTAAGAAACGGGCTGGCTCCAGGTCCAGTCTGGTATCATCCCATTTGATCCTCAAAGCACTGCTCATGTTCCCCCCATTTTAGAAATGAGGAAACTGAGGCAGCAGAGTTTAAGTTAGAGATGAGGAAACTCAGGCAGCGGAGTTTAAGTTAGAGATGAGGAAACTGAGGCAGCAGAGTTTAAGTGGTTTGGGGGATGGGGGAGTGGTTTGGGGGATGGGGGAGACAGAGCTGAAGCCCTGCACTCCCCAACTGCCCCTTCTGACTGACCCCTGTGCTCTGCAGCTGCCCCCAAGACTCATTCTCAAAGAGGAAGGAAGGGAACAATCTTTTCATGCGTTTTCCCCACAGTGGGACTATCCAGGCTGTCTCCCATGATTCCCACCTCGAGGAGTCAAGAAGCAGAGAACAGCTCGGATTCGAATGACAAAGATCAGATTCAAGTCTTGCTTCTAACACTTCCTAGTTATTTACAAACCCTCAGCTTCTTCATCTGCACAATGGGAGGGTGAGCGCCCGGAGTCCTGCCCGCACATCCCCACTCGCCAGCGTCTTGGAGACCTTCCCCTCCTGCAGAAATCAGAGCAGTGGCTACGGCAGAGCTGGTTCTGCCTGCAAGAGAGGCGACTCTCTGGGGCTGCTGGGGCTGGCCCACCCCAATCCACATCAGCGCCACTGCCCGGGGCAAGCCCAGGTGCCGGGGGCACGTGGATCGGGCTTGGCTGGGAGGCAATCGGCCTGCGCTGCCCACGCTTCCTTTGCTCCCGAGCTCCTGGGACCCGGGGCATTCCTCAGGGCAGCCACAAAGACCCAAGCAGGGCCAGGGCCGCTGATCAAAGGGCCTTAGGACACCCTGGGAGCAAAGCCAGGAAGTCCAGGGCTTGGTCAGTGTCCCCAGGGTCATCTTTGATGCCTTTTGGAGCCACAAACTCTGCAGTTATTGCTTCACTCTGCAAAGTGATTTCACGGGGTTGGGGGGGGGGGGGGGCGACAGGGGAGGGGAGTGGTTCTAAGCTCCTTATCAGGCCCTCTCTCCCACACTTGTGTTCTATATGGGCTCTCCAGGCTTTCAGAAAATCACTGACTCAGAAACCTGGCAGGGTCCTGGAGAGCACACTTGGTGACAGACCCTGGGGTGGATGGACACTGAGATGGATGGATACTGGGACGGACGGACACTGGGACAGATGGACCCTGGGACGGACGGACCCTAGTTTGGACGGACCCTAGGACGGACGGACCCTGGGACAGACGGACCCTGGGACAGAGGGCCCACATGACTCCTGCCCTTCAGACTCCCACTGACTGCCTCCCAGAGAACGTCCAGCAGTAAACCACCAATGTCCTGCAGCCCCATCCTGGTCAGGCCATTCTGTGAAGACAGAGCTGCAGGCCCTGTTTGTGCTCCTTCCCCCACAGCTGGCACCTCTCCCTGCGCACCAGCCCAGCGGTCGAGGCTTCCTGCTCCTCTGCCTCCTCTCCGCAGGAGCCATCGCCAGGGGCTCGGGGGATTTAAAGAAGTTCTCTGAGAAGAAAGGACCCTCACCGGCTCCCCATGCTCTGACACTGTCAGATTCAGGGCAGAAAAGCAGAACCTTTATGAAGCGAGCAAGAGCTAGCCAAGTGCTGAGAAGCTTCCCAAAGGAGAACCGGCCTCCCATTAGCCCGGAGAGTGAGGGGCAGGTCCAGGAACAGGCTTCAGCTGGACAACGAAGGGACAGAGTGTCCCCTGGGGGGAGGGGCCCGCCCTCCTGCCCATTCCCACAGCTTCTGGTCCCCTGGCCCCGGCCCAACAGCTGCTGCCCACTGGGTGGCCAGACCCCTGAGCACACAAGCGAGGGACTGTTAGCGTGGCCTCTCAGCTCGCTGGCACCTGCCAGACCTTGCCCTTGGCTTCTGCGGCCTAGAAGGACCCTCCGGGGCCTCCTCCATGCCAGGAAATGCCCTGCATGGGCGCCTGAAAGGGAGCTTTTCACTACCCCCAGTGTACATGTGGCTAATTAGCCAGGGAAGCCAGCCCGTTGCAAGATGGGAAATCTGTCACCAGGTCCTTCCAGCGTTCCGTGTTTCGCATCCATCCCAGGGAGACTCTGGCCCACTTTCTCTCTGAGTCAGTCTGAACCTCAAGCAAAGCCTCTTTCTCTTGGGCTTTTTCTTTTCTCCCCCAAATGCAAAACTTGTGGTTAGCCAGATTCTGCAGGCAAACCAGTCAGAGGAGCCGCAAAAACCCCCACCAGAAATCTGGCAAGGAAGGGAAGATGGGGCCGGGGCCTGGGGAGGCAGTGAGTCTCAGGGGCTGAGGGCTGGGAGACCTGGGCCCTGCAGCCTGGCTGGGAACAAAAGGGGGGAACGAAGGCAACCCGGGGCCTGGCTGATGAGTCGCCCCCCCTCTGAGAGCCCTTCAGACGTACAAGGGAGGGGTTGGGCCGGACCAGGAGCTCTTAATCTCTGATCTGTGGACCACAGGAATCTATGAAACTGGCTGGGGGGGGGGGGAAGGTAGGAACAAGGTGTGCAGAGACAACATTTATTTCTCTAAACTCCGGCTGAAATGTAACATCTTTTTCCATGGAGATAGTAGCAGTCCCTACGTTACAAGATGTGGTAAAGACTGAATGGCATAATATTTGTGCAGTGTCTGCATATAGTAGGAACTCAATAAATACTCAGTTCCTTCCTTCCTTCCTTCCTTCCTTTTTCTAGGTCTTACCATTTCCTGTCTCCCTTCTATTCAACTGATTACAAGAAAAAAGTCCTAGAAAAGATCAGATGCTGCCAAAAGTCCCCTGATAGGATGTGGATCACTACTGTGAAACTGATCCTGTCTGACCCTTTTAAATTTGGGGGAGGGCCCCAGCTATGTGATATTATCCATTTAAGGCTCTCCACTGACTTGCCCAAGGACACACAGGCAGCATGTGCCACCCAGGTCACCTGGGTCTAAGACCCGCCCCTCCAATCAAAAGGTGTGGAGGTGGAACTTCAAGCAGTGAAACTCTGTGTCCTCAACTTGGTTAAAAAAAAGGTTTTCGAAGGATAAGGCTCGCAGATGAGGCACCAGGTGGCCACAACCTGTTCATTTTACTGGGATGTAACCATAACGATCAAATAAATCTCTTCTGGAAAAAAAGCAGACCTTACAAATCCTCTCATTCTACAGATGGAGAAATTGAGGCCCCCACGGTTAAGAGACTTGGAATCACAGGACTCAGAGCTGGAAAGGAATTCTGGGGCCATCCGGGAAAATTTGGGCCTTCTGCTTATGGGGAAACAGACTCGGGCATTGAATGATGTACAAGAAGGTAGCCAGGGACGGAGTGGAGACGTGAACTCGGACAAGTCGGGACATTGGAAGTTGCAGGAGCTGGACATGAATCCCGGATGCCCTTCTGTGCCACCTGTGGGACTTGGCACAAGTCACTTCCCTTGTCTGGGTCTCAATCGCATAGTCTGCAAAATGGCCTGGCTGGCTCTGAATCCACGGTCCCAGGCTCCTCTGGCACCCCATCCTATTTCCACTCCCCCCAACCTGCCTGGGGCAAAGCAGGGTAGGAGCCAAAGGTCTTAGGGATAATTGCTAGAAAGAGGAGACAATGTCCTTTCCTCACCTGCCATGGGAGGAGCCCTTGGGTCAGCCTCCTCTGCAGGGGGCCTTTCCCAGAACCCCCAGGACGGAGCCCCTTCCTTCTAGGATCGCCTCCCTCCTCCTCCTCCTCTGCCTCTCATATGGCCCTGATTGCTGGCAGGAGGTCTCTTTCATCAGAGCGGGGACTCCCCGAGGACCCTCACTGGTTTTTGCCTTTCTCTGTGTTCCCAGGGCTTAGCCCAGAGCCTGGCCCACAGAAGGTGCTTAATCAATGCTTGCTAGGTGACTGAGAAGGGAAACAGGGCATCCTCCTCTGCCACAAAAGTCTCTCCCCAGCTCCTGAACAGGGACACGCCGAGGGCGGCGTTGGCCTAGGGGCCCCTTCCTTGTGCCTGCTGAGGGCCCGATTCATAGAATCTGGGCCGACGACATTCTCCAGAGCCCGAGAGGGGAGCGGAGGGCCTCCCTGCCTCTGCCCCGCTGCCTTCGGACTCGGGCTGTCTGGGCGGTGATGGTCCCAGCCCTGTTGGTAAAGGTGGATTAAGCTGAGTCAGCCGTCAGGTCGGGGAGGCCCCAGTGGGTGAGATCACCGGGAACCTGAGAACACTGGGAGCCCTGCGTCGGGGCCCCTTTTTTGTTCCCTTCCCAGGGAGGATGTTTCCCATTTTGGTGCTTCTTGTAAAAACATAAAAAGCTTGTTCAGGAGCCAGAGCCTCCTCAGGCAAAATGAGTCTGGGGAGTCTCAGACGTGCCTTGTGTGAGCCGGCCTCAAGGAGACCTCCCCGCGGCCCGGAGAATGAGGACTCGGGGGAGATCTGGCCAGGAGGAGGTCGCTGGACCCGCCCGGCTGGCAGAGTGGGGGATTATGGGTGGGAACATCCTCTGTTAGTTTGGGCAATCTCACCTTCCCTTGCTCTAGGCTAGGAGGAGAGGGGAGGGGAAGTTTTGGGAAATGGAGGTGACATAAAATCAGGTACCCACTTTTCGTATTTAGCTCTCTTAGTTCCAGTGGGGCCAGGGTCTCTCCACCATTTCTTGAGGTGTTTCCATTCAATCCCACACTTGGGAGGCTTTTAAAAGGGGCACTGGGTCACATGGGCACAAACTCGCTCAGAAGCCACCTCCAAGCCTGCTGGGAAGCCAGAGCTATACCACCAGGCTCTGGCTGAGTAGCTGTCACTGTAAGGGAGGGGGGACCAGGAAAACGTGGGACCTTTGGCCTCTGAGAAGGGCAATATGGGTGTCTGGGGAGCAGAGCGCGGGGATGCCCTGAGTGGTGGGGCCCGTTTGTCAAGGACTGACTTCTCCCCCCACCCATTGCATTCTCTCCTGGAATACCAGGGGGTCTTCCTTGTCATGAGGACCGCGGGGAGGGTCGGCCAAACACAACGGCCTCCAAGTCTCACCTTTCCTGAGATGCAGAAAATTGGACGGAACCACTAGGACTAAGGGGGGGAGCCCACAGAGCAGCCCCAGCCCCCCACCTTGAGCTCAGAAGAGAACAGATGGGCCAACTTGCCCCAATCCGGGCAGAGGGAGGCAGGGGGTGCTCCTGGCTTTGGGCCAGAGGATCTGGATTCGAATCCTGCCTCTCGCACCTGGACCTTCTCCATAAGTTTGTGGTCGCTTCTGTGGGTCATGTTTACTTTCAGAGACAGCGTCTCTCCAATTTGCTTAGTCTCTTATTGGAAACATTCATACAAAACACGTGAAAGGGCACATATTGGCCATAAAGCATCGCATCCATCCCTTGGCTTGCCCTCTATGGCCTTTCACAAACATCGTCACTCCCCCGGGCCTCCCTTTGCTCATCCACAAAGACGGGTCCAACTTAGACCCAGGAACCCTGCCGGGCCTCAGTTTCCCTGGCTGTAAAACCAGAGGATCAGACTAGCCAGCCCCTGATGTTCCCTCCCGGCTCTCCTTTTATGATCTGGACCTCAGAAACACAAACCAAGAGATCAAAATCTCGGGGGACAAAGGTAAGCAGGAAGGTGGGAGGGAAGGAGACAAAGGTCAGCCCGAGAGTCAGAGGGAAGGAGACAAAGGGCAGCCCGAGGGTCAGAGGGAAGGAGACAAAGGGCAGCCCGAGGGTCAGAGGGAAGGGGGACTGGAGGCTGGTGGGAGCCCCAGATGACGGGGCTCTGGAGAGGTGTTTCAGGGAGACTCCCGAGTCTCATCCCCATCTCCTGTGCTCTGACAGCAGAGAGCAGGGAATAGGCTCCTGAAGGCCCAAAAATGCTGTTGCTATAGGAGCAGGTAAGCAGATTAGACTCGAAAGACCAGTTTAAGCACCCACAAAGAATTTAATCATCAGGGCTGGCGTAATAACCCGAGAAGACATTTCCAATCATTCCCGGGTGCGTTGGGCTCTCGGTGCAGGGAGCCAGGGCAGCCTCACAGACTGCGGTCCCCTGGGGACCTGGCAGGGGCATCCTGGCAAAGGGCAGGAGGGTGGTCTCGGGCCCCGGCCAGGACCCTCGGAGGCTCAGCCTGGGCAGGGAAATCATCACCCAGTCATCATTTGCCATTTTTCATTTTTTTTTTAACAAGGAAAACCAGTTCCAGACCAGGAGGGCAGGGGAGAGAACTCTCAAGACCCTTGTCAGAGAGAGCTAGAAATTGCTGGATGAGCTCCAAGGATCCCCAAAGGCATCCTGTCTAGTTCTCCTTCCTCACCTCTTAGAAGAGGGAGAAAAGCCCCCTGGCTGCCTCCTCTCCAGGGGAGATCGAGGCTCCTTCACGGGGGTCTCCTGGAGCTTAGGGAGACCCACGTGGGCCAGGCCACTCTTCAGTCCCCCTGAGAAGGTCATCTGGGGGGTGGGGGCTCCTCCCTCCTCCCATTCAGCCCCGGACACTGGGCTCCACCACCACATCAAAGGAGGAGGGGTCGGGCAGACTTACCACCTCATTCTCCTCGCCCTTATTGAGCACGGCATGGTGGCCTTTGCCATACTCGTCCCCCATGGAAGAACGCTGGGCTGCGCCTCCTGTGCCTTCTGGGGAAGCTCTGCCGTCAGGGCAGACTCATCGAGGGCCGCCCGCTCTCTGCAGCTGAAATGGTTAATGACCCAGAGCCAGGTTCAAGGCTCTTTCTCGAGAACACACACACACTCACAGCCCTTCCTCCCGGGAATCGAAATGCCGAGAGCCAGGCTCCTCCCACGAGTCACCCTCCGCTGGGAGGACCTGCCGCTCCTACCTGGCTTTGGGCTCCCCGGCTCTCCCCCAGCCCCAGGCCTGCCCAGCGGGAGGCTTCTCCCAGGCCAACTCCAGCGCCTCGATGCCAGGCCGATCGGGGCTGCCAGGCCGAGACAATGAAGAAAGCTGGCCGGCTGCCTGGGAGGAGGGCAGAGAGAGGGGAAGGCTGCAGGGAGTTCCCATGGAGGAGGAAGGGGACGGGGGCGCAGCCTGGGAGCCAGAACACTGACCTTGTTCCCAAGGAAGGGTCACCCACAATGGCAGGACCCGGAGCCAGAGGCGCTTGCCTCGGCCCAGTTGGGATCTTAGGAGAGTCCTACCCCTGCTGGGCCTGGGAAGCTCGTCTCTGGAAAACAGAGAGCCCTGGGTGAGAATCCTGCTCCTGTGGCCTAGCAAGGAGGGGCTCTGGTGTGCCTTTTCTCACAAGGGCATTGTGGGACTCCAAGAAAATTAGGTAAATACTGTAGGAAAGTCAGCTGGGACTGTTTTTGATTAGATTCGATAACCTGACAACTCTGAAGAGAAGGAAAGCTTGCTTCCCGAGAAAAGGAGCGGCTTCCTTCTTTACACTCACATCTCCAGCACCCAGCACAGAGCCTGGCACCAGTGGGTGCTTCTAAACTTCCTTGTTGGGGGTTACCTGTGTGCACAGATGGATAGATGGTGAGAGAGTGGAAAGACAGTTGGATGGATGCATAGTTGGAAGGATGAATGGATGGATGGACAGATGAAATTATCACCTGCCAGCTCGTCCCAAAGGTTCCCTGGAACACCCGCTCTGCAGGAGCTGTCCAGGACCCTAGGAGGCACCCCTCCCCCCCACAACTCCAGCTTGAAGATTTGAATCTGAAAGGGACCCCAGCATCCTCTAGTTTCGGTCCTCATGTCATAGGATGACCCCACAATTCTGCAGGGTTTGGGGATGAGTGAAACACTCACTATCTCTTGAAGGTTCCTAGAACAGGAGATGGTCCAAATGCCCCCTCACCATTTACTTTGTATTTATGTATATGTGTGAGATCAGAGTGGGAGAAGGGTCCTTGAAGGGACCCAACAACCTCTACTAGCTTCTTTTCTTCTCTCTGTAAACCATCGAGAAGGTCGGCTGTCACTTGGTAGATTGATTGATTAAATGGCAAGGGAATTAAATAGACAATTCTTGTACCTAGTAACCAGCCAAGAGGTTTCTTCAATCTCTGGTGTGCTTGGGTGGGCTTCAGGGATACTCTGCTCCTCCCTCCCCTTCCCACCATCCATTGCAAAGGGGCTGTGACGCTGCTTTGGGTCCCGACGTAGGAATGCCCAAATTAGATAATGTTCCAAATGAAAAAGTCCGGAGCTTCCAGAGGCTGCCGAGGCTCCGTACCTGTCTTGCTCTACGCTGACATTTCAGTCGGTAGCCACGGGCTTATCAAAATGCCCCAAACCCCCAGCCTTGTCACATACCCAGATCAAGAACCACATAAGGGTCCATTTTTATCCCACGGAGACCAGTTCAGCAAACCCTGGAGAAACGGGGAATGGGGGAGCACCGGGGACTGGAACGGATCTCCTGATCCAGTTTCTGAAGCTATTCCCCCCATCTTCTTCTTCTGCTTGTGGCTTTGCCTCATCATCTCATGTCCCTGGGGCTCCATCTCTTTCACTTGTGCTGTTTTGTCATTTTTAATTGTGTCCAACTTTGCCCGACTCCATTTGAGTTTTTCTTGGCTGGACACTAACTCCTACATGCCTCTGTCTCCAAGAGAGTGATCCGGCAAGACTTGTGTCTAGTTCCCATACATCAGGTTTTGAACTCCAGTGACAGAACGCCTTTTTATGATAAAATTCACTTCCCCTGATCACTCTAAGGGAAGGGAAGCATTGGCTAATCCTTCAGCAGCTTAGCACACTCTCACCAAACACATCACACAAAAGACAATCATGAGTAACATTTAATTCTTAAAGAATAACATTTCGGAAAAAAACGAAAGGGAAATCCAAGGGGAAGTTAAACAAATCAGTGGAACTGATAGAATGTACAAGAATAAAGCTCCCCCGCCCCCTGACTCAAGAATAAGATAAAATCTCACCTCAACCATGAAGAGAATGACATCACCAGGAAGTTATTTTTAGCTGGATAAAGGCTTTGGGTTTCCAGCTTTGAGGGAGATGATGGATGTTGCCAACCCCACTCTACACGACTGAAGGAAAAGACTCCGAGGAAAAACCAATGTAAGAGGAAGGCACAGTCACCATCACGTCTCTATCCCCAGCTTGCTCCATTAGAAAATTCAAGAACTTCCTCTTGAGTGAGATCTAGGACACCCTTGGTTTCACTGAGTTCAGTTACAACAAGGATCTCACTGGATATTGTCTGCATAGATATTCCTTAATTTTGTGTGGCTGTAAACTTGACTGAATGGGTTTCTTAGCTATTCCCCATTCAGAGTGGACCAATTGGCATTTGGTGGGAAAGGAGTCAAGCCTTGCATATAAAGCTTGGGGTCCTGCTTCCCCCACTCAAGAAAACCACCATCCCCTAGATGAACAATTTGGGGAGCAGATAAATGTAATTATAGCCCAGACCTCTTCTCTTGGGAGCTTCGGACCCCAATCTCCTTCCTCTCCCAGCAGGTAACAAAGTTTTCTTTGGAGAAAGGTGGGCAGACAAGAAGCCAGAAATGTTTATTCTGCCTTCCTCTCCTGGGAAGCACACAATGACATCCCCCCTCCATGTTACATATGAGAGACAGCCCTTGCTACACTTACAAGATGTAGACAGGATAGATAAAAGGTAACCTCGGAGGGAAGGAACTAGCAGGAGGGAGGAGGAGCAAGAAGACAATGGGAATGAATTCAGAGAAACTGAGAATCAGAGGGGAGGTACAGAGTTGGAGATGGAGCCAGGGGAGGCTGCCTGCAGGCTAACTTACAATCTCAGGGAGGTAAGAGAGGGAGGTTGAGGAAGAAGGCTTGCAAAGGAAGGTGATCTAGCTGTACCAGATCTGAAATTATATCATAAAGGAGCAATCGTCAAGATTTAGTACCAGCTAAGAAAGAGAGTGGTGGATCAGTGGAACACTGACATAGTAGTCCATAGTAGTCCAGCATTTGATAAACCCAAAGACCCCAAGCTTCTGGGGTAAGAGCTCACTATTTGACAAAAGCTTCTGGGAAAACTGGAAAATGATATGGGAGAAACTGGGCACTGACCAGCTCCTCACATCCAGTACCAAGATAGGGTCAAAATGAATCCATAATTTAGAGAGAAAGAGTGATAGCACAAGCAAATTAGAAAGCAAGAAACAGTTTATCTGTCAGATCTTTAGAGCAAGAAAGAATTTATGGCCAAACAAGAGAACAGTAGGAAATACAAAGTGAATAATTTTGTTGACATTAAGTGATAAAGTTTTTGCCCAAACAAAACCAGCTCAATCAAAATTAGAAGGAAAGCAGAAAGCTGGAGAACAATTTTTACAGTCAATGTTTTTGATAAAGAACTCATTTCTCAAAACTAAATAGAAAACTGAGTCAAATTTATAAAAATTAAATCATTCCCCTATTCATAAATGGTCAAAGGATATGAACAGGCATTTTTCAGATGAAGAATCAAAGCTATCTATAGCCATATGAAAAAGAGCTCTAAGTCACTATTCACTAGAGAAATGCAAATTAAAATAACTCTGAGATATCACATTACAGTTGGCTAATGTCACAAAAAAGGAAAATGATAAATATGGGAGATGTGGGAAAACTAGGACACTAATGCATTGTTGATGGAATTGTAGACTGATCCAACCATTCTGGAGAGCAATAAGGAATTATGTCCAATGGAAAGTCAAATTGTGCAATATAACTACTGGGTCTGTATTGCAAAGTTAGCATAAAAATAGAAGAAGGATCCACATGTACAAAAATGTTTGTAGCCGCTCTTTTTTTGTGGTGGCAAAGAATTGGATATCCATCAATCGGGGAAAGACTGAACAAGTTGTGGCATATAAATATAATGGAATATTACTGTTATAAGAAATGATGAGCAGTCAGATTTCAGAAAAACCTGGAAAGACTTACATGAACTGATGCTGAGTGAAGTGAGCAGAACCAGGAGAACACTGTACACAGTAACGCCAAGATTGTCCAGTTATCAACTTCTCGGCAATACAACAATTCCAAAAGACTCAAGATGAAAAATATTCTCTACTTCCAGAGAAAGAACTATGGAGTCTGAATTGAAGCAGAGTATTTTCACTTTTTTAATTTGTTTTTTTTTTTCTGTTTTTTTCCTGTCTCCTGAGTCTCTTTTCACAACATGACGAATGTGAAAGTGTTTAATGTGATTGTACATGTATTACCCTTATCAGATTATTTGTCATCTTAAAGAAAGGGAAAGAGAAAAAAAGTGTAGAACTCAAAGTCTTACAAAAATGAATATTGATATTTAATATGCAGTGGATTACCTGCCATCTGGGGAAGGGAGTGGAAGGAAGGAGGGGAAAAGTTGAAACAGAAGTTTTGGGGAGTGTTGAAAAATGACCCATGTTTATGTTTTGTATATAAAAAACTATAATAAACAAGTAACAAAAAAAAAACAATAACAAAAGAATGACTACTGAAATGAGATGATTCAGGCCAGTTCCAATTGTTTAGTAATGAAAAGAGCCATCTATACCCAGAGAGAGGACTGTGGGAACTGAATATGATTCACAACATAGCATTCTCACTCTTTTTGTTCTTCTTTGCTTGCATTTTGTTTTGCTTCCTTTTTTTCTGGTTTGATTTGACTTTTCTTGTGTGGCAAGATAATTGTATAAATATGTATGCATTGGATTTAACAGATATTTCTACCGTGTTTAACAAATATTGGACTACTTGCCATCTAGGGGAGGGGGTGCAGAAGTGGGGGAAACTTGGAACACAAGATGTTGCAAGGGCTCATGTTGAACAATTGTCCATGCATGTGTTTTGAAAAATAAAAAGCTTTAATTAAAAAAAAAAAGAATGAATGGTGAAAACTATCTTTGTAATTGGAAAAAATAGAATACTATTTCATGGTGGGGGAAGAGGAAGAAGAAGGCTGATCCAGAGATTTTGCCCAGCTTCCAGGGCTAGTGTGAGAATATCAAAAGTGATTGCTGAGAATTCTCCTTAGAGCAGGAAAGCTTGATTTGGGGAGAATGGGAGCACAGAAGCACACATCTAGGAGGTGGTCTAGGCAAAGCTATAGCAAAGGAAACAGACATAGAGAGGCCGCACAGGTATAAAGCCACATGTTAGACCCAAGCCCACCGACTCCAGAATCCTACCAAGACACGTGGGGGATTTGGCACATGATCAATGTGAATCAGACCCTCCACTTTGGAGGCCCGGGGCAAGTGCCCAAGCCGTCAGCGCTTCCATCTTTCATCCAAGAATCTCCAAGTGCATCATAAGCATGATTCCTTGCAACATCCCTGTGAAGAGGGCCGGGGGGCGATGATATTATTACACCCCTTGGCCAGCTGGAGGAGCTGAGTCACACAGAGAAGCGGAGACGAGGCTGAGGTCATGTAGACTCCAACTGGACGTGAGCCAGCAAAGGGAATAAAGCCTGTCAGCCCCATGTGCTGATAGCTCGCCCTTCCTCTCTCTAAGTGCTTTGAGATCCTCATTACAAGAACATTAGAGAAATCCAGGCTGTTATTAGGATGAGTTAGCCCCTAAATTGCCTGGCTGTGCATGAAGGAGGGTCATTAGGACACAAAAGTGCAATATCTCAGGAAGGAATTACCGGCCACTTTGGGGTATCAGGGACTTAATTAAATTAATTAATGTTTGTAAAGCTTCTAGCAACCTTAGATGAAAGGGCCCGCGCCCAGATAAAGCTCCCTGCTTGGAATTACCCAGGAAAAGATATGAGCAGGGGATGGATTGCTGTCACTCGCTGCTCTCCCGGGTCCTGGCTCAGCATTTCCCCTCTGACCTTTGGGAGGAGAGTTCACAGAAAGGACTTGGTGGGAGCAGGAGCATGTATTGGGGGGAGATGTCTGGAGAGGGGGCGTCCGGAAGACCCTGATCGGGATCCCCAATATAAGGGCCCCTCTGTGAGTCTGGTGAATCCTGTTAAATGTACATGACGAAATGCAAAGGATTACAAAGAAAAGCAATTATAGGGAAATAATTATTAAAATGATTTAATACGTCCAATAGATACTGCGCTAAGGGGTCTGTGGCTCTGGGCTCGCAGGCAGAGCAGATTCATCCTGGACAAAGCCTGGCATCCAATGCCAGTCAGCCTCGTTCTGCCATTCCCTCCCCATCTCTTCAGACCCTTAAGGGAGGCGTGGGGGGGAGGGAATCCCTCAGAGCTCGGTTTGGGGCTTCTGCCCAGTGTCTGCCCAAAGGGAACACTCCCTGTGCATTGCCCAGACTGCTAGTTAGTTAGTCGCTTCACTCACACCCATTCCCAGAAAAGATACTTAAAACATAAAAGGGCCAAGTGAGCACTGACAAAGACTTGGTAAGTACCACGGGAGCCGTCCAGTCACCCCAGGAGATCGATACACAAGACAGGGAGCTCTCGGTGGGTCTGCTGATCTCTAGTCATCCTCATCCTGGCTTTGCTTGGCCCAAACAAGTCCTTCCCAGGCCGTCTCTGCTGGCAGGCTGGGGCCAGGGCCTGCATCTCTCAGTGGCTGACCAGGAAGTGGACAGTGGCAGGAGCCCCCTCCTGCTTTAGCCGGGGGGCCTAGGAGCTGCCATTTTCTCGAATCTCCAAGGGAGCCTCCAAGCATGGGAATATCCAGTTCAAGATCACTCTTCATTCACTTATGCTCAGGACAAGAAGCCCAGAAGCAGCCAGAGGCCTTGGAGTCCTGCCCAGGTTTGTGCAGATGGCGCAGATGAACTCACTGGTCTAAACCATAAAGAGAAGATCATGGGCACTCTCAGGAAGGGGAAAAAACAGTCATAAAGTAGAAAAACTCCACATTCATACACACTCCATCGACACTGGAGGTGAGCAGCTCCAGATGGGCACTGATGGCAAAGGCACCCCCCTCCATGCTAGCAAAGGAAACCAAGTCCCAGAAGGGGCACAGAACAAGAAAACCACTGCCTTGAGTCACAGGATCTGGGTTCAAATTCCTTACCATCCAAATAAACATAGACAAGTCACTTGAACTCAGCCTTGGGCTCCTTAACTCTAAAACGAAGCTCTAGATCCAGTTCTAAATTAATCCTCATGGAGCCATCCAATCTGCCCCACTAAACCTGCTCCGTTTCCTGTGCCCTTTTCAGATGAGATGAAACTTGTATCACTACCCAAACACAGGAATGAGGAGAGATAATGCAATGAGAGAATATTTATAAATAAAGTACTTAGTGCGGTGCCAGCTGGCACTTACTAAATACTTGCCGGCTGACTGACCTACTCCAATGTCTCCCATATTTGTGAAGTTAATTTTGGAATCCAAACATAAAACTCCACATTTCATCTTTCCAGGGAAAAAAATTCAGGGGCAATGTGACCTCGGAAGCCATTTCTTCAGCCCCAGTCCTGGAAAAGAATGCCTTCTCCTAGCCCAGAGAGGTCACCCAGCTGTTGCTGCCCGAGGCCCCATGTGGGGAAGGACTGAATACCACTATTGTGATGACTTGAGACCCAGAGAATGTGGCTTGCAATGACCAGGTGCAGGTTACTCAACCGCTCTGAACCTCCAGAAAATGAGCTCATTTAATAACATGAGAACAGAAGAATGGGTTTGGAGTATCCCCGAGTCACCCAACATGGAGGCTGCCCCCAGGGTCCCCAACATGGAGGCTGCCCCCCAGGGCGCCCAACATGGAGGCTGCCCCCTGGTCACCCAACATGGAGGCTGCCCCCAGGGTCCCCAACATGGAGGCTGCCCCCAGGGTGCCCAACATGGAAGCTGCCCCCAGGATGCCCAACATGGAGGCTGCCCCTAGGGTCCCCAACATGGAGGCTGCCCCCAGGATGCCCAACATGGAGGCTCTCTTCATCTCTTCTCACTTCCGCTGGATGCACGATCAGGACAGTCGCTCTCCTTTTCCCCTGCCCAGACGGCGAAGATCACACTTCACCCACAGCTTGGGTGCCACAAGCTGGACCAGGCGGGCGCTACCTCCCCCTTCTCCCCAAGGAGCCGTAAGAAATGGGCTTCTGTGGTCATCATCGCTCTTGGGCGCAGCAGCCCCTGGAGCCAGGATTTAGGGTGTTCCAGCCAGCCCTTGCGGGGAGGCCAAGAAGTCAACGTTCCTGGAACAGGACAACAAATAACCCTCTCATTTGGGCTGTGGCTCTTGAGACAGGTACAGGATGCTCCATCACAAGAGGCTCACTAAGGAGAGTATCTGTCCGTTCCTTTAGGAGGACTGTGTTTCCCCAAGGTTTCCAGGGTAAACACCGGCCTGCGATCAAGGAGACTCATTAATCCACACACAAAAAAGAATGACCATCCCTTCTTTGTGCTACTTGGCACTCTATCAGACAACTGAAAGCACGTTCTCGTGTCCTTAGCAAAAGTGACACAAAAGCCATGACCGAGACTCACTTAAGTTCTTTACTCACTAGGATTCCTTTCATCTGGCCATAGTAGGTGCTTAATAAATGCTTATTGACTGACGATCAAATCCTGAAAAGCAAATAAATAGAGGATTACTGTTGCCTAGAATACTTCATATGGTTCAACGAGCAGCCCAGGGAGTGGGTCAATGTGTATGTATATAAATAAATTTGTAGGTGGGCATGTATACGTGAGTATGTATGCATATGCACATGTAACTGGCATTGCTGATGGGAAATAGCCCAGAACTAAATGGGAGCAAAAGAACAGGGCCAACTGAACCTGGGAATAGGAGCATATTGACATGGGGGCTTTTATTGATAAAAGGATTGGGTAGTGCCCTAGTGCCCAGGATATTGGCCATGGAATCAGGAAGCCTCATTTTCCCCAAGTTCAAATCTGGCCTCAGACACTCACCAGCTGTGTGATCACTTGTTCCTCTCTGCTTCAGTTTCTTCATGTGTAAAATGTGATGGAAGAGGAAATGGCAAACCAATGATGGAGCACGGATGCACATCCAGGACCCCTTGAATCACCCAAGAATCAGGTTTACAGATAATTGTCATGGACATCTTTGAGACTCCAATCAATTATGTCCAGGTTTTAGTGATGCCCTTCAAAATATTATCTTGTTTCTATAGTGTCTAGGAAAGAGAGAAAAAAGAGAAAGGGGTGAAGGGAGAGACGGCTTATCCTTCCCAATAAAGACGTCAGGAGCGGTTCTATTTCTAATTTTTTGTCCCCAGTTTCCAGCACTAGGCCTGGAATAAAAGAAGCATTTAATAAATACTCGTTGATTGATTGGTCATCCAGCCAGATAGGGAGGGGGGAAGGGCAAGAGTAGTGTTTCCCCTATTTTTATATGTTCTATAAGTATTTGGCATAAAATGTTTACATATAGCTCTGAACGCTGGGAATATTAAGATACTGGCCATTAACCCTTTCTCAACGGCGACAAGCCATTTCCCACCTCCTGGCCTTTGTACAGGTGACCCTTTATTCTTGGAATCCATCCCTCCTCCTTCCTGCTTTGATTCTTCTCTTTCTTTCTCGACGCTGTCTCCTGGGTGTAGATTTCCATCTTCCCACCATGTTCTCTTTCTTTTCAAGTTTTCTCAGAGCTTTTCCCGTGTTGCGACAGGGGAGCCCCCTGCCAGTGACTGCTGGAGGTCCAACTCAGGCTGTAGAATGGAGCTCTTCATGTGAGAGAATGAGGATGGCAAGGAGACTGAGAGGCCGTTGTGTTCTCTGACCTCCCTCCTCCTCCCTCTGCCTCCAGTTTATCTCATTCCCCATCCACAAACACCTGGGTCAGTAACGGCTGCTTTACGACCCCTTAGGGTGTTCCCAGCTGGGGAGGCTCTGGGAGAACTGACCTGCCCCCACCTAGCCATGGTGCTTACCACCCCCTGCACCCTTTTTGCCCTCATGATACAGTTTTAGCCAAAATTAGACTTTTATTTGAGCCCAGTGTGATTTCTTGTAAACTTAGAAGTCTCTTTGGGGTTCAGCTGCTGCTTGGGACTTAGAAAAGCCAGACCAAAGCTCTCCTTGACTGTCATTTCAAGCCACAAGTTGCTTTTTCTGGACAATAATGATCCACAGATTCACTTGGGCAACACAGAGTAAGACAAGGGGCAATGCAGAGTAAGGCGAGTTCAGACCAACCTCTTCAAAAGCATCAAAGTAAAAATAAATAAAGAAATAAAGAAAACCCAGCTGCTGCTCCCTGAGGTCCCACAGGGATCTCCATAAAGCTACCCTGCTTTCCCTGGAAGCCCCAAGCAGTTAGGGCCGAATGGGATTTAAACTGTTGAGCCTGTGTCTTTCCTGTCCCTTCAGTCTTCTTCTGCTCGTTTTGTGTTTTGATCTTCCTCATCCTGGCTCCCCCCACGCCCTGGAACTGATGTCATGAGAGTCTCCAGGTACATCGTGCCCACTTTGGTCCCGGGTGCAAGTAGATCTGGGATCTTGTCCGTTTTCCTGCCCAAAGGCACGCATGGGCGCCCCTTCTTCTGACCAGTGGTGATAGCTATTTTGTTCCACAATGTCCAAGCACACAGGGAGCTTCTGACTCCCCCAAACCGGGCTTCCTCAGACCCAGAAAAGGCAAAACTCCACTAAAACCAATATTTGGACCTCTGTCACTCCAGCCTTGATTTTTCCCGCTGCCATTCCATGGAGGAATCCCTTTTACTTTGCTCCAGGCCCAGATAGCCAACGGCCACACACTTTTTTTTAACGAAAAAGCCCATCAGACCCCCCTGTGCTGTCTGGTCCAGTCCGTGCCCATCAGCGAAAGGGACAAGAGAGACGCTAGGACTTGTAGCTCACTCTCGCAGTTGCATGGTAACGGCCCAGCACAAATACACTGAATAAAAGGAAGCCCCTTGTTTCATGGTCCAGCACAGACTCGGACTCTCACCGTCGGAAGTCCCCTCAGCTAAAGCTCAACCTGACCTGGAGTCTCTCGTACATCATGCCCGAGGAGGGGGAGCCAGGCCTTGGGCTTCCCCAGCCGAGCACACAGAGGGAAGCCGGGTGGAAGCTCTGGGGGTCAGGCCGCTTGCCCTGTATGACTCATGGGCTGGGACTTTTCTCACAGCTGCTGAGTTGGAGAAACCGATAAAGTGTCACAACTGGGAGCAGAGGGGACTTCCAGCCGGGCCCCTTGGAGGCAGGCTTCCAGATGCGCCTCTGCCACACCCCGCATGTGCCCTGGCCGGGCCGGCAGGTCTGTATCCCTGGTGTCCCTCTTCCCAGCACTCAGGCAGTACAAGGGGAGAATGACTAACAGCCGCAGGACTGGGCAGGCTCAAGGGAAGAGCCGCTGTTGGAGATGGGACTAGGAGGGTGTAACAGCCAGGCCGATGAGCAAACAGTGTCCCCGGAGGTGGGCAGGAGCGGCTAATGAGTTGTTCAAAACGTTTCTGTCCCAGTGCCTGTACTCATGACGGCTGAGGCTGCTGGACCCTGCTCTGATCCTTCTGCCCTGAGCTCTAGGACTCCCCCACACTCAGCCATCAGCCCTCTGTGGAAGGATGAACCACATGTCCTATACCTAGCCTGGCTCTGTGCCCCAGGCGCCGCTTTTTCCTCTCCCTATGTGTGGAGAAAGGCCTTCAGTCTCCAGTCTGTCGCTGTAATCAGCTTCTTTCCGGGGGATCCAAGGTCGAGGCAGTGAGTCAGTGACTGTGGGACTCGGGGAGCCTCCTCTGCTGACCATGATTCAGGGCTGCTTGTCTGGCTAGCCCAGCAGGGATCGGTCTCCTCCTCCATCAGCTTGGGAGTTCCAGTCACTGTTTGCCTCAGGCCTATGGGATCAGCCTGAGAAGGGATGACTACGAACAGCCTTGAGTGTTTAACCCACTTGGGAGAGTTCCACTGAGGTCAGGAATTACCTGCTCCTGTTTTCTATCTTGCGGAACAGCTGGGCCCCACAGAGACCAGAACACTGGGCCCAGAGTCCCAACAATCTGAGTCCAAAGCTGTCTTCCCAAACTTAGCAGCTGTGTGACCCTGGGTGAGTCCCTCAATTCCAGTCTGCTTCTTTATCCTTGTAAATAGGGATAAAAATTGCCTCCCACAGTTTCCAAGAACCCAATGAAATAATATTGTAAAGTGTCTTGCAAAATGTAAAATACTATATAAACATGAGCTATTGTTATTAACAGCCTGGAATCGTTCTATGTGGTAGAAGGAAGAACTGGTGCTACATAGTACCAATTGAAGATTCTTAGAGAGAAGCAAAGGGCGACAGTGGCCAGAGCAATGGCCTGGGAATCAGGAAGCTGCATCTCCCCGACTTCAGATACAGTTTCAGACACTCCCTGGATGTGTGACTCTGGAGAAGTCATGTAAGCCCTGCCTGCCCGTCTCCGCACCCGTAAAATGAGCCGGAGAAGGAAATGGGAAACCAGCATCTTTGCCGAGAAAATGTCACATAGGCTCACAACGAGCTGAACAGGACTGAAAACCCGTGAACAACCCACCAAAAGTGAGTCAGCGTCCTAGAGCAACAGCTCCATTCAGGGACTTTTCTCCTTGTATCAAGTTCAAGGTTAATCCTTCACAATGTCCCTGCCACCCTTTGGGACCAAGCAGACAAGACTCGTGGTCTGCATGAGACAGTCCTTGGTCTGAGAGCATAGTTCTCAGGTCCCTCTCGAGGGTTCCTTCTCCAGGTTAACATCACAGAACTTTAGTGGCCCTCCTGTGACATAAACTAAGAATCCTCCTCCCTCCCGGCCACGCTCTTCTGGACTCTGTCCACCCTGACAACGTCTGAAAATATGGTGTCCAGAACAGAACACAACGCTCAGATGTGGCCCGAGCAGGGTGGAGTTTGGCAGCGTCCTGGCCTTCCTGGCCCTGGAGGCCATGCTTGTGGGACAGTCACGTGAGGGGGTGACAAAATCGGGGAGAGGGCCAAGGGATGAGATCCAGCTCTAGCTCGTCCAGCATCTGCTTTCTGGGGAAAATTAGTCAAAATGCACATTGGGCAGATGATTTCTCCAGAGGATTTAGGAGGGTAAATTCATACAAGTTTGTATATCTTTGATCAAGAGAAATCAGAGTAAAAATTCTTTGGCTCACCATAGGCCCCTCCTGTCTTACACATGCAGCTCTTCTTTTGTGCTCACCGGCTTTGTTGCTGCTGCTTGCTGACAATTTCTGGATCTACGTCAAAATTCAAGCTAATGATAATGTTGCTTTCAATAAAGCTTCTGAAGCACTGATATAAGAGCACCCTCTTGTGGTCTTATAGGTTCTTTCTCCCCTTCTCTCTATTTCTCCGTATCTCTGTATCTGTCTCTCTTTTCTGTCTCTCTCTCTCTTTCTCTGTCTCTTCTGTCTCTCTCTGTATCTCTCTTTGTCTCTGTCTCTCTGTATTTACTGTCTTTCTGTCTCTCTCTGTATTTCTGTCTTTCTTTCTGTCTTTGTCTCTCTGTCTCTATCTCTGTCTCTGTGTCTCTGTCTTTCTCTGTGTGTGTCTCTGTCTCTCTCTCTCTCTCTCTCTCTCTCTCTCTCTCTCTCTCTTTCTGTCTCTCTCTATTTCTCTCCCTCCCTCCCTGTGTTTAGTATGAGGGTAGGATTTGGAGGAGCTAGACCATGAGTCAGGCTCTGCATTCACTGGGAAGAAAGGAGAATGTCCTGGGAGTGAGTAGCTAACAGCTACTAGAGTCTGGGTTGGTTAATCAATATGAATTAAATGAACCTTTTGAGTTCAATAGGTCTACTACTTAGGGATAGGGGGAGAAGAAGAATCCTCAAGTACAAATGGGGAGAAAGGGGACGGGGGGATCAGGGCATCTAGGAGGAACCAGTCTCAGTGAATCCAAGAAGATGGAAGGAGTGAGAAAAGTAAGGGTTTAACACGGCCCTGCCTCCCATGTCCTGCCTCGTAGCAGGTGGTAATGTTGGGATCTGAGAAATCTGGAGGCCTACTTCACCAGGCAAATCCAGGAGAAGGCACAATCTCAAGGCCAAATGAAGTAGGCCCTTTAAAAAAGGAAACGTCCACAAGGAAGTTAATTTTAGGAGGGCTTGAAACCATACCAGAAACTAGGTTTCTCTCCACCCCCCATCTGCCACCCAGCCCCAGCTCCTTCCTATGGGACAGGAATCCAAAATTCTGGCTTTACGCAAATCAGAAGTTTGTCTGTCCAATCATGGGCTAGGATGAGACATTTTAGATGGGGACCTGAGGCAAATTGCCAGATCCCCCACCTAAAACTTCTCCCTGGGAACTTCAGCTCTTAGTTTGCCTCCAGGTCTATAATAAAGAGCCGAAGGTCATTAGATCTTATGTAGGCACCCAGGCTAATAAAACATCAAATACAAAACAAAACTCAATCCTCTCAAAAGTCCAGAACAGAAGCTCTCATCCTAAACCCAAGATTGGGCAGAAAAACTCTTCTTCCTGAAACTCTGGGCCTGACAGCCCGGCTTTCACCATCTCCAGAACCAAGACACAGTTTGCTGTAAGCCATGCTGTCCATGGGAAGATCTTTCCTCCTCCTCCAGGAAACCAAGCAGGAGGCATTTGCATTGAAATCCTTTAGATCTCATGTGCTTTCCCCACCACACATCGCTTATCTAGAAAAAAGGACCAGTTAAAGAAAGGTATCACACCCATTCTGATCATCATTTTTCCACCAGTTGCCTTAATTTGCATTTCTCTAATCAGTAGTGATTTAGAACATTTTTTTTTATGTGACTATAAATAGCTTTCATTTCTTCTTCTGAAATGTTCATATTCTTTGACCATTTATCCACTGGGGGTTCTCCTTTTTAATCAGTTTAGATTGATTCCCTCTACATTTCAAAAATTAGGCTTTTTTCACAGAAACTTGTAAATCTCTCCCTCCAGTTTCCTATTCCCCCCCCCCCAACTTTGGCTGCATTAGTTTTGTTTGATCAGTTTTACATTTTTTGATCCTCTCATTTTCTTCTTTGGTCACAAACTCCTCCCTTATCTATAACTCTGACATTTTTCCATTTTCCTATAATTGACTTATGATATCACCCTTTAAAACAAAATCACTTCCATTTTGATCTTATCTTGCTATATGGTATAAGATATTGATCTATGCCTAGTTTCTGCCTGACTACTCCCCAGTTTTCCAGTCAATTGCCAGTCAGTTTTTTTTCCCCTCAAAGTTTGGATCTTTGGGTTTATCAAACACTAGATTCCTATGATCATTTACTACTGTGTCTTGTATACCTAATGTATTCTGCTGATTCACTCACTTTTGGCCAGTATCAGGTTGTTTGATGATTATCACTTTGTGAAATACTTTGAAATCTGGAACTATCCAGTTGCCTGTTTGTTGCTGTTGGGTTTTTTTTTTCCCCATTGATTCCCTTAATTGTTCTTGATCTTTTGTTCCTCCCAATGAATGTTATTATTATTATGTTTTTATCTAGCTTAATAAAAAGATTCTTTGGTAGTTTGATATGGCACTGAACAGTAAAATTGACTTAGAAAGAATTGTCATTTTTTCCCAGCCTTCCTCCCCATGAGCAATGAATATTTCTCCAGTTGTTCCGATCTGAGTAATTTGTATGAAAAGGTTTTTTGTTTTGTTTTGTTTTATGATTGTTTTTACATCATCTCTGGGTTTGTCTTGAAAGTTACTACAAAGTATTTTTATTGTCTGCAGTTATTTTATGATCCTTTCTTTAAATAAAAATTTCCAAAGTAAAAAGGGGCACCACCTTTCACCATTTGCACAAGAGAGATCTTCACGTATTTGGAGAAAACCGTCATTTCACTACGTCTTCTCTTTACTGGGTTCTGCATCAGTCTCCAAACAATATGGCATTAAGGTCCTTTATCATCCTGATGGGCCCACGCTCTCTAATTATCATTGTCTTTTGTAACACATGATACACAGAATTACATCCACTACTCCACGAGTATCTAAGGCAATGGACACCAACTATTTATTACCTCCCTTGGCCTGAATATTGTTCCTCTCTTAATTCGGGCTAATATCTCATTAGCTTCTTGTCTGAAAGATAGCTCTTTTGACTTAGCCCAAGCTCACAGCCCACTAAAAAAAAAACAGAATTTTTGTTCCAGACGGATGATACTCACTAATTACAATGACCTAATAAAAACAACAATCCCAGAAGCATATCCATGTTATACACACCTAAGATAAAAATAAGGACAGTGTGAATACTAATACTTTTTTTTTTTTTCGCTGAAGCAATTGGGGTCAAGTGACTTGCTCAGGGTCACCTAGCTAGGAAGTGTTAAGTGTCTAAAGCCAGATTTGAACTCAAATCCTCCTGACTTCAGGGCTGGTGCTCTAACCACTGTATTACCTAGCTGCTCCTGAATACTAATATTTTATTTTTTTATTTTTATTTTTTTAAATAATTTTTTATTGCCAGAATCCATGCCAGGGTAATTTTTTACACCATTATCCCTTGCACTCACTTCTGTTCCGATTTTTCCCCTCCCTTCCTCCACCCCCTCTCCCAGATGGCAAGCAGTCCTATACATGTTAAATAGGTCACAGGAATACTAATATTTTAAAGGCTTCTGGATTGGAGTTAGCAAACCATAAATAACAGGTGCTTACAAGCAGTAGCAAAAATGGTTTCTATTTACTTTACAATTTTCTTTTTAAAAGGGCTTTCTTATTCTATGCTCCTTTTTCTGTAGTAATGTTCATACTGTTGACTCGTTATGGATCACTGAGTCTATTCCATTTGAGCATCTGTGAAGGAGCAGGAGGGTTTAAACTAGAAGAGAAGGTTCAACAAGCCACAAGAGCTGCCTCCCAGTGTTTGAAAGGCTCTCATGGGGAAAAGAAATTGGCCCCAGGGGTAGGAACAAGAGCCAGAGGGGAATTAAATATCTGCAGCCACCTGGAGCCCCCCAAAGGGATAGGAGCTGCCTGGGGATGCAATGGGCTGCCCCTCCTTCAGTCTCCCAGCAGAGGCTGGACCACTGCTTCTGGGGTAGCAGGGATCCGGTCTTGAACGTTGCTTGGAACAGGAGACACTGGAAGTCTTGTCTGAGATTCTATGATGATGGCAGTTTGAAGGATCACCAAGCTCAAACTGTTCATAGGCAGCATGTATGGAGGGGTGGAAGATGAGAGACAGAGACAGAGAAAGAGACAGAGATAGAGAGAGACAGAGACAAACAGAGAGAAAGAGAAAGAGACAGAGGAGAGGGAAAGGGAGGGAGAGAGAGAGAGAGGAAGGAGAGAGACAGAAATAAAGAGAGAGATGGGGGTGGGGGGGAAGAGGAGAAAGAGGGAGAAGAAAAAGGGAGAGGGAGAGAGTGGAGGGAAGGAAAGAGGGAGAGAAAATCAGCACCTGGAATTAAGAGCAGAAGAAGAGACATTGGTCCAGCAGGTTAGGAAGGAAAAAAAAAAAAAAAGATTTGGAAGTCATTGAGAAAAGTGGCTTAGAAAGTTAATGAAAAGAAAATAAAAATTTTGCCAGATAGAAAGAGGAGCCCAGTTGAAATAAGTCGAGGAGGACAGCCAGGTGGTCATAGAGCTCGCCTCACTGTTCCTCCCTTTTTCAGACTGACAAATTTAACTAAAAGATACATAGAAAGTAATTTAAGGATCTGACTAGATTTTGAGAACAGTTTGATATGCTAAATCTCTGGTGATTATTGAATGGGAACATTAAGAAATATACTAATTTCCCAGGCATATAATTTATGAATTTGGCCATGTATTAGGGCATAAAAGTCTCAAACAAACGTAGGGAATCATCCATTTTAAATGCATCCTTTACTGACCACAAGACAATAAAAATTCTAATCAATAAAGGGCATTTGAAAAAAGGCTTCAAATTTAACCGATGACAGTCATTTAATTCTAAAGAATGAATGAGTCAAATCTCTCGTTCAATCAATCATGAGCATTTATCCACTATGTCCCAGGTATTGTGTCTTAGGAGCTGGTGGTTCAAAAGCAAAAAGGAAACACTCCCTGCCCTCAGAGAATATACTTTCTGAAGAAACAACATGTTCATCTAGTAATTATGTAGAAAATAAACAGAAGTTAATTTGCCATTTATTAAGAGATTGGGAAAGACATGATTTTTCAGGCCTTTGAGTGCTATAAAACTGTTACTATTTTTTAAATAATTCATGTTGACGATGGCTCCTGAGCTGAACAGGGGAGAACCTAGGACAGAGTTGAGAGGTTAAGGAGTAAGGCCCTTCATTGTTCCCAAGTCTCACATTATACCAGTAAAGCACTGAAGCATATTTTTAAAAGGGGAGAAAAGTCCTATTTGTGGATAGAAAAAACATCTCCATTATCACTACATTTAAGATATTATCTAGTTTCTACCAACTATAAGATATCACCTGAATCTTCATACGACGAAATAAGGTTAAAAAGCCAATTCCAGAAGTAATGGACAGATTTTTTCAAACAAAAGACAATAAGACAAGACTCAAAAACTTTTGGGATGTAGCCAGAGCCGTTCTTAGACCTTTTCTGAAGTTCTTCCAAAATATCTTCAGCTGGAAAGTTGTTAGACTCCAAATATTTGTGGGTTCTGTACCTCTAAAACCTGCTCAGAGGATTGATGGTGTTGACCTTGGAAGAGCTCAGATAGAGACCTTTCCTTTCTCTGCCATTTTGGCTCCATCTCTTCAGTAAGATCTAAATGGATAAGTGAGTGCATCCAAAGCAATCCCTTCAGACCACTGCCCTTCTTTTCTTCCTTGTTGAAATTTTAGTCTTCAAAATTTCCTCTCTCAGGAGGAAAGAATTTGTGACCAAAGAACTCGAGATCATTTCTGATCACAAAATAGATAATTTTTATTATATTAAGTTAAAAAGCCTTTGTATAAACAAAACTAATGCAGACAAGATTAGAAGGGAAACAATAAACTGGGAAAACATTTTTAAATCCAAAGGTTCTGACAAAGGCCTCATTTCCAAGTTATGTAATTGATTCAAATTTATAAGAAATCAAGCCATTCTCCAATTGATAAATGGTCAAAGGATATGAACAGACAATTTTCAGATGAAGAAAATGAAACTATTGCTAGTCACATAAAAAAAGTGCTCCCTATGAACAGACAATGTTCAAGGGGATGTGGGGAAACTGGGACACTGATACATTGCTGGTGGAACTGTGAACAGATCCAACCATTCTGGAGAGCATTTTGGAACTATGCCCAAAAGCAGTGTTTCTACTGGGCTTATACCCCAAAGAGATCTTAAAGGAAGGAAAGGAACCCACATGTGCAAAAATGTTTGTGGCGGCCCTTTTTAATAGTGACAAGAAACTGGAAATTGAGTGGATGCCCATCGATGGAGAATGGCTGAATAAATTGTGGTATGTGAATGTTATGGAATATTATTGTTCTGTAAGAAATGACCAGCAGGATGAATACAGAGAGCCTGGGAGAGACTGACATGAACTGATGCTGAGTGAAATGAGCAGGACCACGAGATCATTGTACACGGCAACAACAAGACTATATGATGATCAACTCTGATGGACGTGGCTCTTCTCAACAATGAGATGATTAAGGCTAGTTCCAATTATTCAGTGATGAAGAGAGCCATCTACATCCAGGGAGAGGCCTGTGGGAACTGAGTGCGGATCACAACATAGCATTTTCACACTTTCTGTTGTTGTTTATTTGCACTTTATTTTCTTTCTCAGGTCTTTTTTTCCTTTTTGATCTGATTTTTTGTGCATAATTGCATAAATATGTATACATATATTGGATTTAACAAATATTTTACCATATTTAACATGTATTAGACTACCTGTTTTGTAGGGGAGGAAATGGGGGAAGGAGGGAAAAATTGGGAACAGAAAGTTTTGCAAGGGTCAATGTTGAAAAATTACCCATGCATATGTTTTCTAAATAAAAAGCTTTGATAAAAAATAAATTTAAAAAAAAGAAAAAAAGTTCATGAGAAGCCCTCTTGAAAGCCCTTACACCAGAGGTATGATTAAATAAGTACAATTTAATAATTAAAAAAAAAATTCTTCTCCCTCCTCCTCTGCCCTAAGGATGAACAAACTTGGTTCAAGTTAGAAACAGAACAACTCCAAGCCATCCTCCCCTCCAACTAAATCATACAATTATCTCACTGCACTAGAAAAACTGGATCAAAAAGGAAAAAAAAAAAATGAGAGAAAAAATAAAATGCAAACAAACAGCAACAAAAAGAGTAAAAATGCTAGGTCGTGATCCAGACTCAGCTCTCACTGTCCTCTCTCTGCGGCTCGATGGCTCTCTTCGTCGCTGAACAATTGGAACTGGTTCGAATCATCTCATTGGTGAAGAGAGCCACATCCGCCAGATTTGACCATCGTATAGTCTCGTTGCCGTGTATAAGGATCTCCTGGTTCTTCCCCCTTCTTCAGTCGGCATCAGCTCATGCAAATCTCTCCAGGCCTCTCAGGTCATCCTGCACAACATCCCATCACATTCCTAGACCACAGCCCTTCTCCAGGGGATGGGCACCCGCTCGGCTTCCAGCTTCCGGCCACTACATTCTTGCCATGTGGGTCCCTTCCCCCTTTAAGGTCCCTTTGGGACGAGGGACAGTGCGGCAAGGGCGGGCGCGGTTTGACGCCCTCCCTCCGACGGCCCAGGAAGCTCTCCGGGTGGCCGTCCAGGATGGATGCGGCCCCCCACCAGTGGGTCAGCGCCCCAGTTTCCCGCGGCCCCTCCCACCCTCCTCGTTATCTTTTCCCACCCTCTGGGCCACTCTGAGAGGTGGGTAGCGGCCCTACTCCTTCTGTTAAAAACGATTATTCACCACCTCTTTAAAGGCTGGAAGGGAGCTGAGGACAGGGGGACGGTTGTAGGCGGGATGCGCGGAGTCCTCCCCGGGCAGAGTCCTCCCAGCAGAACCCTCCCGGCAGAGCCCCACAGGCCCAGGCAGGCCCCCCCGGCGGCCCCAGAGCCCGCCCCCGCAGAGCCCCCCAGAGGCCCCGCAGAGCCCTCCCGGAGGTCGGAGGCCCCGGAGGCCCCGCGGGAAGGAGGGCCTCCCGGAGAGGCCCGGAGCCCGGAGGCCCTCCAGGCCGCCCCGGCAGGCCCACCCCGGCAGGCCCTCCCGGCCAGAGCCCCGGCAGCCCTCCCCGGCAGGTCCCGGAGAGCCCGGCAGGCCCGCCCGCAGAGCCCCCAGAGCCTCCCCGGCAGGCCCGCAGGCCGCCCCGCAAGAGCCCTCCCCGGCAGGCCCGCCCCCGGCAGCCCTCCCCGCAGGCCTCCCCGCAGGCCCGCCCCCGGAAGCCCGCCCCCGCAGGCCCTCCCCGGCAGGGCCCCGCAGGCCCGCCCCCGGCAGAGCCCTCCCCGGCAGGCCCCCCCCAAGCCCCCCCGGCATAGCCCTCCCCGGCAGGCCCTCCCGGCAGAGCCCTCCCGGCCCAGAGCCCTCCCGCAGGCCCGGCCCAGGCCACCGGCGGCTCCCTAAGCTCTGCGCAGAGCCGGGAAGCTTGCTGAGGATCCGTCACCGAGAGAAAAGATCGCGGCCCCATCGGGCTCTCCGGACACGCAGAGCCTCGGGCGAGGGCGCCCCAGCCCCAGGGGCCCGCCCGCAGGAAGGTTTTCCCGGCCTCCGGGACCGGCCGCAAGGGCCGCCGCGGGTGGGACCGCGTGCGGGAGGCGCGGGCCCGGAGGCGCGCACGGACACACGGACGCGGTCACACCGAGCTTGCCCCGCAGCGGGAGGGAGGAAAGTAGCAAGGGGAAGCGGGGCCTGAGACCGCAAACAAAAAAGTACAAGCTGCACGTCCGCGCGTGCGCCTGCGCTCTGCCTGGGGCGTCTGCTGTGCATGCGTGCGCATGTATTAATAAGTGCATCTGGCGGAAAGGTTCTTGTAGAGTGAAACACCTCTCACATAAAAAGCGTACACTTTTCTAACGGGACACATCGTGTCCTTCCGCCCCACGCCGCCTCTCTCAGCCCCTGGAGGGCCGGCGCTACAACTCGGGTTCAGAGTGTGCGCATGTCCTGCGGTTGCCGAGCCCCGCCCCCTGCTCCCACAACCGAGCGCGTGCGCTCGGCACGCTTCCGTTCTAGCTCTCCTGAGGGCGCATGCGCTCAGCGGCGCGCCCGGAACGTTTGCATCTCCGGCCCCGGCGCCCGGGGGGACGCTTTTTCCACGCCGGACGCGCTACGGAAGCCGGCCGGGCCCCCGGAAGCGGAGGCCGCTCTCCCAGCCGCGGCTGCCGCTGGATGTCCTTGCCGTCGCTGCGCGCTCCCCCCTTGGCCTGGGCCAGCCGCCGCTGACGCCCGCGGAGCAGAAGGAGCAGGAGGGGCCGGAGCCCGCGGAGGAGGAGCAGGCAGCGGCCGGAGGCCTCTCCCGGAGGCGACATGTGGCGGGCGCGCCGCGCCGCCGAGGCCTGGTGAGCCGGGGGGAGGCCCGGGGGGGGGGGCAGCGCCGGAGCCGGGGGCCTGGTGAGCCTCCAGCGCCCCCGCCGCGCGGGCCCCGCCTCCCGTTCCGCCCTCCCTTAGTCCCCTCCTCCCCACTGCGCTGTGTGCGGGCCCGGGAGGGGGGCGGGGCGTGCGGGAGCCGACCCTTCACCTTGCGGGCGGCGCTGCTTCCGGACCCTTCCCCGGGCGGGTCAGCTTCGGGCTCGGGGCGGGCCCTTCTCAGCGGCCGCGGCTCTGAGAGCGCAGCCTCCTCGGCAGGGCCGCTGCGGCCGGGGGTTATGCGCCTTTGTGCCCTGCTGGGGGTCCCTGCGTGAGGGCCTTGCTCCTGTCCCGCCGGGAGGGGGGCGGCTCCTCCAGGCCCCGGGGCTGCGTCCCGCCCGGTGCGGCCTCCCCGCAGCAGGTGTTCCAGGAGCGTCCCTCACAGCCGGGCCGGGCTTAGCGGGTGCTCTGTGGCAGAGACGCCCTGGGGGAGGGGACCCGTCCTGCAGGACCTGGGTCAGCCCCTCCGCTGGGGGGCGCCGTGGGCCCGCCCCTTCCTCCCCGGCCGGGGCCGCCAGAGCTTTGGGGGCTCCCCCGCGCGGGGCTCGGAAGGCGGGGCCTCCCCTACAGTGCAATGCTGCCGGCTCTCTCTGTGGCCCGGCCCGGGGGAACAGTGCGCGCTCCTGCCGCGGGGGCGCGGCCTCCGCCCTGGCCCCTCCCCGCCGGGGCCGTTTCCCGGGAGATCCCCCCTCCTGCTTTTCGGGTGCACCGGGCGGGGCCTTTGTTAGGGTCTGGGGGGCCACAGCCCCCGCCGGGCAGGTTGTCTCAGGGTCTGGGGCCCCCTGCCCCTCCCCCAGGGGATCCTGTCTCACAGGCGGCCCCGCCCCCAGGCTCCCTCTCCGGCCTGGGACGGGGGCGTCGCCCTCTTAGCTCAGCGCCCACAAGGGGGCACCTAGCGGGGCTCGCAGCCGGCGTCCGTGTGCGGGGCGACCCTCCCTCCTCCGCCTCCCCCGGCGCGGGCGCTCGGGCAGAGGGGGCTGCTCGGGGAAGGGGACCCGGGATGGGCCCCAGAGGAGCCCCATGGGAGAGGGCCGAGGTCCTGGGGCGGAGCCGCCGCTGGATCCGAGGAGAGGAGTTTGCATCGGCAGGGGGAGAAATTCCCTGTCGGACCTTGAGGCTGCAGCCCCCGTGGGGCGCCGGCTCTGGGGCCAGGGCCCCGCCTGATGCTGTCACTGGTCACCGGCCCGGCTCGCGGGGCCTTGGTGGGGGAAGATCCGAGAGGGCTGTGCCGGCCGTGGGGAGCCCGGATCGCTCTGCACGGCTCAGGGACCGGGGAGCCCGGAGCACCATCAGCCCCTCAGGGGAGCCCGGAGCACCATCCATGGGGATCCTGGAGCACAGCTGGCCCTGCGCAGGGAGCCCGGAGCACCATCAGCCCCTCAGGGGAGCCTGGAGCACCATCCATGGGGAGCCTGGAGCACCATCCATGGGGATCCTGGAGCACAGCTGGCCCTGCGCGGGGAGCCCGGAGCACCATCAGCCCCTCAGGGGAGCCCGGAGCACCATCCATGGGGATCCTGGAGCACAGCTGGCCCTGCGCAGGGAGCCCGGAGCACCATCAGCCCCTCAGGGGAGCCTGGAGCACCATCCATGGGGATCCTGGAGCACAGCTGGCCCTGCGCGGGGAGCCCGGAGCACCATCAGCCCCTCAGGGGAGCCCGGAGCACCATCCATGGGGATCCTGGAGCACAGCTGGCCCTGCGCAGGGAGCCCGGAGCGCCGGAGCCCGGTGTCTGGACCGGAAGGAAAGGCCGGCTGTTTGCCGCTGCAGTGGGAGAGAGGCGTAGAAATGCAACAGATTGTGCACGGGGCTGTTGAGGACGGGCCAGGGAGATAACGGGGGCAGTAATTTAGTGACAGAGTCCAGCTGTGGTTCGGACGCTACCCTCCCCCTACAGCCGTTTCCATCCTGTCGAGGCAGCAGCGCCGTAAGGCTCCCGCCGGGGCCGAGACGCTTCATGCCGGGGCCCAAAGGGGAAACGCTCAGCTTCTGTGCTCAGAGTTTGTAGGAGGGGTGGCCGAGGGCGCCGTGCAGCCCGTTGGGAGCCGAGACTGGCCGAGGGGCAGGGCTGCCCGGGGCAGAGCCGCGGCCGGCTCCCTCTTCTCCGAGCGCGGACCCGGGGCCTGCAGTCTCCGGGTGTCACCCAGCCAAGGGCCGGGGGAAGGTCCCCCCAGAGCGGCGGGGGCGGGGCACTCCCTCACCAGCAAAGCCCGGCTCTGTTGGGAGCCAGCAGGGGCACCAGGGCGCGGCGGGCTGGCTAGCGAGGGTCCGAACCGGCCCAAACACCAGGTTTTATGTCAAGGTCACAAAGAATCAAGGTCGCCCATCCACGCCGGGGCCGGGCCTCTGTGAGGGAAGTTTGTGAGGAGGCCGAGTCCTAGAGGAGGCAGCGGCTGGGCCGGGGGAGGACTGGGCACTGCCGGGGGAGGATCACACTCTGCCGGAGGAGGACCGGGCGCTGCCGTGGGAGGATTGGGTTGTGCCGGGGGAGGACCGCGCTCTGCTGGAGGAGGATCGGGCTCTGCTGGAGGAGGATCGGGCTTTGCTGGAGGAGGACCGGGCACTGCCGTGGGAGGACCGGGCTCTGCCGGGGGAGGACCGGGCTCTGTCAGGATGGGGCTGGGCTCTGCCAGGAGAGGACCGCGCTGTGCCAGGGGAGGACCGGGCTCTGTCAGGATGGGGCTGGGCTCTGCCAGGGGAGGACCGCGCTGTGCCAGGGGAGGATCGGGCTCTGCTGGAGGAGGACCGGGCGCTGCCGTGGGAGGACCGGGCTCTGCCGGGGGAGGACCACGCTGTGCCAGGGGAGGACCGCGCTGTGCCAGGGGAGGGTCGGGCCCTGTGGCCCCAGAGTCGGGACTTCCTGCCCCCCAGCTTCTCCTTGCCCTTCAGGGTCCGGTCAGAGCTTGCCGAGTATGGGCTGCGGGCACTGCCTCCAGCTGTCACTGCCGTTCTCGGGCAGAGGAAGTCTTGGCTGGGGCCCCCGTTTAACCCTCTGCTCCCCCTTGTTTTCAGTGAGGCCTGCCGGAGCCTGCTGAGCGCTGGCTGCGCCGTCAGAGGCGCGCTCTCCCTGCCGAGGCCGCGCCTCGTGTCCCGGAGCCTCCACCACCCGCGCCCCCCCATGGCGAGGCCTCTGCGGGCCCAGCTCCAGGGCTCCTGTCAGTCCTTCTCCTCCCTCAGCCACCTCCCGCTCCGAAGATGGAAGCTCTCTCCGGCCAAGCCCAGCTACCAGTCGCGGAGGCACTTCTGGCCGGCCCGCCTGGCGGCCAGGCTCCTGCGGCTCCGCTACCTGCTCCTGGGGTCGGCGGTGGGCGGCGGCTACACAGCCAAGAAGGTGAGGGGGGCGGCCGGGCCCAACGGCTGCCTCGGGGGACGCCCCGCCTTGGGTCCCGAGCTTGTTTTCTCTGAGATGGGGCCCAGTTAGTTGGAGTACAAAGGTGGGAGCTCCGACCCCGCCCCCAGAGTGCCCGGCACGTGGCTCCCAGCAGCCATTCTGAGGGATGTCCCCAGGCTGTCAAACGCTTGGCAGAGGCGGGCACAGATGGTCCCGATCCCGTGGGGGCCGCTCTGGGTGCCCCGTTGTGCAGGTGCAGGGCCTTGCTCAGTCAGGGCTTGTACCCAGCCTTCCTGCCCCGGGCACAGGGCTCTCCCCCCACCCCCACCCGTGCTCGTGGAGAGGCTCTCGGTCGCACTGTCCAGGCCTGGGGTGGCCTTCAAGCTTCTTCCCAGGGCTGAGCACAAGGGGGGATTTCGGGCAGTTCACGGAAATTCTAGAATCTCAGGCCTAGGTCGGATGCCAGCCAGACACTTGGCTCTCGCCGTCCTGGGGAAGGAGGCATTGGCCGGGCGGCTGGTTGGGATCCGAACTCGGCTCTCGAGATGGACGTCCACCCCCCGGGGGTGGGAGGAGGGGTGGGGGAATGCGTCCTTGTTCCTGGGAGAACTTGTGAGATCCCTGTTCACACCGAGAGCTCAGACTCGCTCTGTCGGGGAGCCAGTGCGCGCTCAAGCCTCGGGGGGACGCCCGGTCTCACTGAAGGGGCCTTTTGTCTTCTAGACCTTCGACCAGTGGAAGGACATGATGCCCGACCTCAGCGACTACAAGTGGATCGTGCCTGACTTTGTGTGGCAGCTGGACGAGTACATCGACCTGGGTGGGTGCCCTCGCCCCGCCCCCACTCAGACCTCACGGGACCTGACCGGGGGTGGTTGGGCCGCAGAGGTCCCAGGGGTGCGATGGCCGGAGGCCAGGCTTGAGCTTTGCTTGGTTTTGGTGCTATTTAAATGGGGGGCCGGAAGTGGCCGCTCCTTCCTTTCCAGTGACTAATGACACTCAGAGAATGTGTGTGCTTCCTGTGCTCAGGACAGTGTTGTGCTTCAGGTGTCAGTCTGCACGTGGCCTTTTCTCGGGACACCCCCTCCTCACACAGACCCCTGTGCCATAGACCCAGCCGAGGCTTCCCGAGGGCTTAGCAAGCTCCACTCCCAGCATTCTCTCTGTCTTTCTGTCTTTCTCCTCTCTGTCTGTCTCTGTGTCACGCACACACACACACACGAAAGACCCATTTGATTCCAGTGATTTCAGGAGTGTACGATGATATTTAAGCTTCCTTTGGTGAGTTGCTCCTTCTCTTTTCCATCGGTTGCTCTGGTTTTCGGGCAATAGCAGATGTTTTTGATGGCTGTTGCTCTAAGCCATTCCTTCCTACCTTTGATACTCTAGCTCTTTTCTTCCTCCTGTCTTCCAACAGTTACATGGAGGCGCTGCCCCATGTGCAGGTCCAAGTCTGGTTCTTGTTCCCTTTGCTGGGGGCTGGAGGGAGCAGCCACGGCCCTGGTCAGAGGCGAGCACTATCTCTGGGCCGTCCCTGACAGGCTTCCTCTTTCCACTTCTCCAGAGAAGCTCAGTAAGGCCCTTCCAGATTCAGAGGCCTTGGCAAAGCTGATTCCAGACCTGGACAAGCTGGCAGGAAGCTTCAGCCTGCTCAAGGACTTCTTCTCCACAGGTGAGGTTTGCACATGCCTAAGGTCACACCTTGGGAGGAGAATGGACTCCAGGGCCGAGCCACTGCTCCAAAAGGGGACTTAAAACTTTCTCCTCAGATTAACGGGCATAGGGAAGCCGGCCGGCTGATCTTTGAAAAGAATCAGAGCTAAACAGGGCAGGGTTAGCCAGAATATGCTCTTGAGGTTTTTTCTTTGTCTTTAATTGTTAATTCAAAATGTAGGGATTAAAATTATCCCACTACAGTAAAAGAGACTGAGACAGAGCTCTGAGCAAACGCCATTTTATAAAAGGGTCCATGATCCCCTGTAGTGGAGGGAACCTCAGAGCTTCCTCACGATCTGAGGTGCCTCCTCCTTCCCAAGCCCTGTGCATCCCAGAGCAGACAGTCATGTGATAATCATGTGATACATAAGTTAAAATAAGCACAGTAACATGTTTCAGGGACCCAGGAATATCTCCACACAACCTCCCCTAAGGTCGGGCAGGAGGAAGTGGTTCAGGCTATCAGTGACCTGAGTGGTCCCAAGCTGGTCACCTGCACCTTTAGAACAAGGGATTGGTCCGGAGGTACAGAAATATTTTGGGATTTTCCACGTAGTTGTGATCTCTGCCCCGCTGGGCTTGGTCACCATGACAAGGCAGAACGAGGGTGGAGGGCCTGTGGTTAACTTATTATAGTTACTTAGAATCTGCAGCTCACAGCTCTGGGTCTTATGGACAGAACTTGGATATGCTTCTATCAAATTGATTAATACTGACTGGAATAGAGGAGGGGTCTCACAATTTCCCGCTTCATTCTACAGGAAGACCCCAGTCTTTCTATGGATCATTACAATCTAAATGCATGGAGGGCGGTCCTCCGTGGGTAAGGTACTGAGAGGCACAAGGGTGACATTAGAGAAACAGCTTACAACATACTGATTGGGTTTCATTGGATCCAATATTAGCTCATCATATCCTAAATACACAATGAATGTCTGAGGTGACTCACTAACCCACGAGAGAGAGGAGAGAGGGATCCTGGTCAAACGTGCCCTATAAGGTACAGAAATTGGGGGCCCATAGGGCATTTGATCTAGCACAGCAACACAAGCATTGTCTGTCCTGTGTGTGTTTGTGGAAAAGACAGTTTAACAAAGAGCTACTCTATTATAGTGTTGCAAGGCCTCGAATGCAGTCCTTGGGTCCTCTGGAGATCTCTCTTAGGAATACTGGAAGAACTGGGGCTTCAGAGGATTAACTTTGCCAGTTCAGGTCACTTGCAGAGGCCCTCTTTTCTGTTAAAAATCTCTGACAAAATAGATCTTCCATTAATTTTAGGGAGGTCTAAAATTTTAGACTAAATAGCTCAAACCTTATACCTGTATCTTGTTGTAATAGCTCAGATACCTCCAGTATTAACTTTTGAAATAAAGATTTTATATTGATAACCTTCCCTGGTGATAACAATTGTTTCATAGAAACAAAATAGGGACATTTTACATTAAGAGAAAAATACATTTCTAGCTTCGTGTCAGTTCCAGGCTAGAACCGGAAGCAGTTGTTGTTTGGGGAGGGTGGGGGGGTGGGATTGGTTTATTTCTTTTTTTGAGATTTTTACAATAGCATTTAATAAGCCATTATGTTTGATGTGTCCTTTAAAATGTGGGAAATTTAAGGACTTTTGGTTATTTTTACAGATCTCATAATTTCATTTAATATTTTATGTCTGATGGGGAGTGTGATCTCTCTTTTTTTTTTGGAGCACTTTGGGATTTATCTTTAGTCAGAGTCCCATGTCAGGATTTGCTTGGTGTCCTCAGGTTGCTTGTTTAAAAGCGGCAAACAACAGGTTAAATAAACTGCAGTTCTAACCACATTTACTCTTTGCTGAAGATAGTCTAAAATTTGCCTTCTACTAATAAATATTCCTTCCTGCAACAAACTTATCCCAACTTTAAATAGTTTTTTAAGTATCCCTTTATTCTACATTAAAATTAAAATCAGTTTCACATATTGATACCCCCGAACTTCAGACTTAAGAGATTAGGTAGCTGACACTTCTCTAGACTTAGCAAATGGGTTTTCTTTTTTAAATTCTGAGTTGTAGAACTATTTGAGCTCACAAAGATTTTAAGCGAATTTCTCCTATAACATTTCTTAAGGTTTTATTTTAATACTTCCGTGAATTCGTATTTCACTAAATCCCTCCTAAACATGTCATAGCTGTGATGAAACAGTTCTTCCAATGCAGACTTTAGCTTTAAATCAATCCTTAATCATTTAAAAGGTCCCGTTAAAGAATAACTGATCTGTGATTTTTTTTTTGCTGTTGTTATTGTTGTTTTCATTAAATCTACAGTGTGGTAGTACCCATAAACTCATCAAAATACTTTATAAAGCTATCTCAAACTATAATTTAGAAATGGAAGAAACTTTGATTATTCTGTTTTTGGTTTTTCACAAAACTTGGTTTCTAATCTTTTTTGGTGGGGGAGGGGTAATCTTAGTTTTCATTTCTGTATCTGTCTTCTCATTGATTTCCAATGAAAATGGAGAAAAAATTAGATATTTGTTGTCTTTTAAGCCTTTTTTGAAAGTTAATTATTTTTATAGTTTGTTTCTTTTGGTTGACTATGACAAAAGAAAAGGCTTAGGTGAAAACCTGTTAGCCATGGTTTAGCACAAAGCATAAACAAATCAGACAGATTTTTCTTATTCTCTTAAAAGATTTTCCTGATTATATAAGGTTCATTTCTATCTGAAGTAAACTTTGTATCATCATTTACAAAACAGACACACACATCACAGAATCAGGCCTGAACTTCTAAGTTTTTCTCCAGGAGATTTTGATCAAGATCTTGCCTCTCTCGTCTATTTTTAGGGTACTTTGTATTTAGGCCCTAATATTCGTTCCTCATAGATAGAAGAGCTGGTTAAAGTTGCATTTCTCTAGACTTTTTTTCCCCCCAAAGAAAAATCACAGAAAGAAAAACTGAGAATGATGAAGAATTTGGCAATACCTGTTGTTCGTTTGCTCTGAGACGATTTGGGGAGATTGTTCAGTAAAATTCTGTAACTTTCCAAGTAATCAAAAATGCCATGCGTTGGCCAGAGCAGTTTTTTAAACTTTTTGTACAAGTAAACTTGGCCCAGCTTACTAGCTCTTTGTTTAGTCATCCCCCACGCGGAGTCAGACTCATGGGCTGGTTTTCCAGAAGCCTTCCACAGTAAAGTACGCGTTGGGGGAAGAGCTTGGGGGAGAAAGAAGAAAGCGGTATCAGTAAGCACCCGTTACGTGCAGGCCCTGTCCTCGGTGCTTTGTAAGGGCGGCCGTGGTGACCGTCACAACAACCATCTGAGCCGTGTCTCTTTACAGAGAGGGAAACTGAGGCCAGCGGAGGGTGAGAGCTTGGCCAGGAGCTCGGCTCCCCGTGTCCACGTTCATTTCACGTTATTTTTCGTTTCCCCTTTTGCTGACTTTTCACAGGTGACAAATGGGTTAGTGAAGTCGTAGGAGCTTCTGACCTTCTGTTGTTAGGTGTGTACAAAGCGCTCTGCTGACCTTCGTGCTTCTCCGTGTTTCTGACACACTAATTACAAATCAAACTGGGAGTGCTGCTCTGATAATCCTCCTCGATTCCGGAACCCAGAATTGTCTCCGGCAAACTTGGTGACGGCGAAGTCGTTCCCTCGTGGGAGAACAAATTCTTAATTATGTGCCTCGATAGTAAACTATTTCCCCAATCCTTTGCTTGGCCCAAGCATCCTCCACAGAGCTCTCCGTATCAATGTGAAAAGTAATTTGGGGGCGTCTCGTCTGCTTTGTTGTGGCTGGCATTTAAAATTTGGCCTTTGCCCTCTGTCATTTTTTATAGCAATATCTGTTCTTACGCTGGCAGAACTGCCCATGTTACCAGCAGTGAGCCTAACTCAAGGTTACTTGTTTATTCTCTGTTGGAATGACTTGCCATGTTTTCTCAAAGTGCTGAGGTCACTTTGCATCTCTGAGTAATTGGCTGGGCATTTTTCCTGAGAAAACGGAACAATCTCGGGCAGGGCATCGACTGCTTTTAGCCCGGATGATAAGTTGCTCTCGGACTAACTTCCAGACGAGGTCTGGGTTTGGGAGCGGGTTGCGGAGGGGTCACAGGTGTACGTGCTTGTCTTCCAGGGACCTCGGGAGAAACGGCGTTTCGAGCCACAGACGCGTCCGAA
Organism: Sarcophilus harrisii; assembly: GCF_902635505.1. Classification (NCBI taxonomy): domain Eukaryota; kingdom Metazoa; phylum Chordata; class Mammalia; order Dasyuromorphia; family Dasyuridae; genus Sarcophilus; species Sarcophilus harrisii. Next base: position 3,558,216 of record NC_045428.1, on the reverse strand, counting down.
AGCGACAGGCAGTTTAAAAAGGTAAGAGGGAAAAGAAAGCCCTGTCTGTGTGGGTGCTTGGGAGGGCACAGGAGCGCTCCCCTGGTAACAAGCCACCTGCTGAGAAAGACTCCCCCAGGCAGCTGCTCTTTGAGATGTCCTTCTGGAGGATTAGTGCCAGTGTCATGACTCAGGTGTCTTTTGTGTTTTGGGAAGGACGTGGGTTCATGGGCATGGGAATTCTGGATGGGGAAATGCCTCCCCTTGTTTCGGTTGGCATTCATTAAACTGGAGAGGGCCAGGGCCTGCCTGCCCTGCCTCTTGTGAGCTCAAAAGTAGATCCAAAAGCCTGCAGACATTTTCCTTTGGGGGCAAAATGTTCATGTTAAAGATTTCCATGAAAGACATTTTTTTGGAAATAGGTTTTGAATGAATAGCTTTTTATTTAAAAATTAGATATTTGTTATTTTCTTTTTGCAGTGAAATATTTCAGTGCAGCATTTTTGAAAGGTTCCTGGTATTAATCACAGGGGAGGGAAAGTGGGATCTCCTGTGTGATGGCGATGCCCCGCGGGCTTTCAGTTTGGGAAAGCAGAAGTTCAGAGGAGAGGTTTTTGTTCCTCCTCGTCTTTCACTCCCTTTCAGTTTGGTTTTAGACAGTACTGGAAGGCACATGTGTTATGATTATCTGGACTGTGGAGGAGGGAAATGGCAATCAGACAGGTGGAGCTGTAAGGCTCTAAGAAGGGTGTCCCGGGGAGCTGAGGCCCCAAGATTTCAGGGCTCATGTTGGGCTGTGCAGGCAGCAGCTGTCCACCATCTTTGATTTGCATCCCTTATCCTTGGGAACCTAAAGGACATCTTGCCCAGAATCCTTGTACCTCAGTTCCCTTCAGGGTCTAGAATCGGGTAGATGAGTTGCCCTCCTGTTTGGGGGGCTGAAGTTGGTGGCAAACTCTTGACTTGGGTAGAGATCTGTTCATGCGCTCTGGGCTCAGTGAGACGTTCTGGGAGGAGGGAACAGGAACACAGCACAGAAGGGAGATGGCAGCTCAGGTCAGAGGCAACGGTGGGGAGGCATGTTTCTTGCTTTAGTTACATGTGGTGTTTTGCCTCCTTACTTATTTCAAATTAGTTCTTTATTAAAATGCATTTTGTTGGCATAAAATTTTTATTTAATTATGACACGTCCACAAAATGCTTCACAAATTTCCCCATCTTTTTATGACAATTAGTTTTAGACATGAAGATACTTCATTGCAGGTTACCCCGTGTGACAGTGAATCATGTTTGGGCACAAAGTCTCTATTGACCAGAGATTTCTGGGCCCCCGCCAGTGGTCTTCATTATTCAGGCAATTCTGTTCATAGCACAGAAAGCACTGGACAATCCCCTGGAGGATTATGTAATGGGTGCCTATGATTGTAAGATTGAGGTGTTAGTGGCCCTGACTGGTCTGAAACGGCCCAGAAGATAGGACCGGGCAGAGCAGCAAGCCGGTGAGTGCAGAGTGAGATCTGGCAGCCATCTGACTTCGCTCATATGTCTGACCCTGGCCTGATTGCCTCCTGCACCCACGGGGCCTCAGCCAGAAGTAGAATCCACAAGAAGGAATGGCCGGGAAGGAAGGCAAGACCTGGGACCTGCTAAAACGACCAGCATCTGCTAAAAGAGCGGCTCTGGACAATCTGCAGATAAGCATTCGTCCTCGAACCGACCACGTTGGAGGCTCCTCGAGGGCCCACCAAGCACTTACAGAGTGCAGATGTCAGCAGAACTACGAGCCAAGCCTGCTGGGATCCCGGCCAGAAGCCCTGGGCACAGTGAGCAGTTGTTGGAGGAGGCCCCCGGAACCCAGGGGCCCTGCAGAGGCAGCTGTCTCTGGCTTTCAGGAGGCTGTGCCCATGTTCTGTGGGTGCTGGACCTCCTTCACAGAGCCAGAGAGGCTGAGGTTTGTAGGGCCGGGGCCGCTCCTCGGATCATTCTGCAGGGTCAGGGCTTGGCGCTGTCTTGGGTGCAAAAGAAACACCTGTGAGGTCTTTTGAGGAAGAGGAGCGAAGCTTCCTTCCCAGCCAGTGAGTAGCCACGGTACCCCGAGCCACAGCTGGTGAGCTGCTGCCCGTCTGCCCTCTCTCCCCCATTCTCCCTGATGGGCTTGGGGGTACAGCCGACAGCATCCAGCTCGGGCCATAAAGACCAAGCACTGGTATTGCTAGGCCCAAGGACCCATCTGGTTTTGTGTGATCGTCGGGCACAGCCCCACCATCTGGGCATGGGGTCTGAGAAGAAGATGGGAAGGAGAATGTCGTTCCCGGGGCGATCGGGGCAAATTTCCCCTCATTTTCATCACTGCTGCTTGTGGTCCAGTGGATTGGGGCAGTTCCCACCTGACAGAAATGACACTTCATCTCCCTTAAGATTCAGCTGATTGTTTATTGGTCAAAAGAGACCATTTGTACTAAGCTCGGGCCAGCCCATGGGGGCCCTGCAGAAAGCGCTTCCTTCCTCCTGCTGTGCGGCCCCTGGTGTCCCCATGGGCCACTGTGAGCACCAGAACACCGCTGCCGTTGATGCCGTCCCTCATGCTGTGTACTCTGCTGAGCGAAAGAACCCAAAGTTGCAGTTCTAAGCCAGATCCCGGCCCAGTCCGTGCAGGAGAGGAATTTGAGTCAGGATGTACCCCCCAGGTGTGGCCTCGGCTCTGCTTGGAGACCTCAGGCCTTTCACGAGGCAGCTTGTCCTCCTCTGGCCACGTTCTCGCTCAAGCTTTTCCTAGCCCTCCTCCCGGCTGGGCCGAGCTCCTCTGTTCCTCACGGACACAGCCTTTGGTACCCCATGGACGCAGCCTTTGGTATCCCACAGACGCAACTTTTGGTACCTCACAGACGTGGCCTTTGGCATCCCACAGGATAGAGCTCTCATTCCCCAAATTTCTCTGGACTAAGCATCCCACAGACACCATAGGTCATGGAGGCGGCAGCCTCTTTGCCCTCTGCTGCCTTCTGGACCCTGAACACTGTCCGCTGAACCCTGAGTGGGAAGGCCAGAAGAGGGACTGGTGTGGGGGAGGCCCCCAATGCAAGGGCCAAAGGTCAGTCGGGCAGCTGGTATCCCACGAGTCCCAGGGGGGAAGTTGGCAGGAGCAGTCGCAAGGTGGCGTGGACAGGAAACAGCTGCCAGCCTCGTGGAGGGCTGCGTTTTGTGGCTGACCTGCTTGTCTACGATTGTGACCTCTGTGAGATTTGTCAGAGCTTTGTCCTGTGAGAAGAAGATGGCCAGAAAGAATGGCTTTGGGCCAGTCTGTGAGCAGCCTTCTGACCGGCTGATGCCCCAGGAAGTCCATTGTGACCCCAGATGTGTAAAGGTGGTCCTTTCACTCTGAACACTCGCCCTGTTGTCTGGCCGCTGAGGCCATAGCAGAGCCCCTGGGCGAGGAGCTGGGGGCACGGGATTCATTTTAGCCAGGACCGAACATCACTCAGCGCCTCTGTCCCGGCAGAGGGCTGTCCCAGGAAGCCCTCACCTTTGTAGGGCCGAGAGCTTGTCCCGCTGGGGATGTAGCCCAGGGACGTTAATGTACTCAGTGCTGTCCAGGGCCCTGGTCACCCTTGGGTGGGGCTCACTGACCAGCTGCAGCGCATCAGAAGGCAGCGGGCAGCTGGGATGGAAAAGGATTTCCTGGTCGTGATCCATGAGTACTGGTCGAAGGGATTGAGAGAGGAGAGCCTGGGGCACATGAGCACCATCCTTGGGGCTCAGGGTTGATGGATTCGGTTCGCTCTGTTTGGCACAGGTAGCAAAGATGGCTGAAATCGGGAGAGAGGCAAAGGGAGGACCTAAGAACAATTTCATCACACCACAAGTGCTCCCCAAGTTGAGTGGGAGCTGTGCAAGGGTGTGAGCCCCCTCTGCTTTGTGAGAGAAGCTGCAGGGGCCTTGGAGGGAGTCCAACAGATAGTTCCTTAAATGGGGTTTCAGGAGACTTTTCAGTTTGGGGTTTAGGTTTCTGAGGCTGTCGCCTGTTTTCTTGTCTGAAGAAAGGAGAAAAGTGGTCGAAGGCCTGGCCCTCTTCAGTGACAGCATCTGGGGACATCAGTCCTGGAAGTTTTTCAGAGTGTTTAGGGAGGGGGATTCTTGGGTACTGTTTATCCTCAATGCTTTGCCTTGATTTTTTTTGTTTATTTACTTTTAAAAATTTATTCCTGGAATTAATCAGTACTTTGTGGGAAATCACATTTCTTTGCCCTTTGTAATAACCCTTTGAATCACCTTTTTAATCAAAAGCTTGCCTGGGTTTGATTTGGAGGCTTTGGGTATCACCAGAAGATTGGCAAATCATTCTGTATTTTAGAGTAGAATTTTATCTACTAAAGTGGAGAAATCACCTTAATTTAAAAATAACACATGCTGAACAAAAACAGTATTCGATTAATTGCACCGCTACAGGAGCCAGCTTTAATTAATTAATTGATTGGTTATCTTAGTGTGGAGTGAGATGGGCAAAGGGAAAGCCTACATGGTGATTCCTGAAGTGCCTTGATGTAAAATAAAAACAATTATTAATAACATGATTATAATAAATATATAGATATATTTTTAAAAAGAATACTTAGACTAAAATAATGTAGTGTAGGCCTTTTGTTTTGTACCTAATTCTTATTTTCTCCCCAACTTTTTAGGAAGTAAGACTATTTATTTCAGCTTTCTCCATTGACAGTCTTGGAAGGAAAACAGAAGCCCTAGGAGGAGGACTAGAGTTCTTTGTGGCCTCGTTCTTTCACTGCTTCACACCCTTGGGTTGGGGAGCTTCCTTAGAAGCCCAAAAGCACGTAATGCAGCCCATGTCAGGAGATTAGAAAGATGCTTTCCCAGGCGTAGACAGATGCTTGTACTTTGTCGGAAGCACCGATGGCATGTCACAGCCCCTGACAAAGTCGGTGAGGTTCCCAAAGCCAGTGAATCCCCCAAGTTGAACAGTCTGTTATGGTTGGGGCAGACAGTGGTATGATGGAGCCAGCACTCGGGGGCAGGTAAGAAGAGAAAGGGCCAGTGAATCATCAGTAGCCTTTGTCCTGGAGGCCTTGTCCTCCACCACTGACTTTCAAAGGTATGTTGTTAAACTCACAATTAGTTGATAATATTTTATTAGTGAAATATGCGGTTTTGAAATTGGAAGTAATTGCTACAATTTTAAGTGGCTCCTACAAATAATTATCTACCAATTATAATTTAGAGTTTAAAAAGTCCTTCAGGTGGCTGCTGTTTCCTGTATTTAAAATACGTAGTTAAAAAGCAAAACTGTTCCTCTTAGAAAATAATAGAGCTTTGTTTTCATATTCTGTAGAGGTGAAGGAGGTTTTGTTTTTATTTTTGTTTTAATTGCATATAAGTTAAGGTAAGTTAAGGTAAAACTTTTGAGCAAGCGTCCGGAAGTATTTAGTAGTTTTAATCATTACTTTGAAATGCTTGTTATACATTTTCTTTTCAGAAAGTTCAAAGCTCCTTATAATTGTGTGGTGCTGGTATGGAAGACCAAGTGTTATGTGAATGCTTTTATACTTTCCCCATTATTTGGAAAACTCAGATATTTTTTCAAATTCTTAGTCGAATTTAAATGATTCTCATAATTGTTGAGATGCACGCTGATGGGCGTTTAAATGAACACTGAGTACATTGTTCTCCTCATGCTGATGAAATAATTCCCTTAGTCATCAAGACTCTGCTATATTTGAATTTCTGAGTGGTGAGATGGGCCCAGGCTTATTTCCATTGAGTGTCCATTTTGATTTTCTCCCCATTTCCTCCAAAGCATTGTCCTTGGACTTGTTGACTCATTAAGAAAAGAGCATTTCACATGCAGGCCCAACATCTCTTCTTTTCCATTTTTTGCTTTAATGTCTAAATAAATGTGCTTTTGAAGTTAAATTTGGTGGTCCTTCCCCCCCACATGTGCTTTGGAAATTGACTAGGGCTCTCAGAGTCTCAAAATACTAGTTAAAAGTATCCAGTGATACCAGTCACTTTGTATATTGAGGAAAAAAAAGTTTGTTCAATTTTAAAATACTAAATTCAATAATTTTTATATGTACAGACAGCTTAATTTTGTCTCGATTTCCCTTTTTGGATCTGGACTTCTATAGGGAATTTCTAACATGGAAGTTCCCTCCACTGATACCGATCATTAATCTGCTTCTCACCTACACTATTACAGTTAATTTGCCCTGGCCCCATCATCTGGTGTGGCAGGAGCGAGGGCTGAACCCAGGATTCTGCCACACAGAGCTTCCCTTTCTCCTTTGTTTTCTCCCTGCCTCCTTCCCTTCTTTTGTCATTCTTCTTCCCTCGTTCTTCCTCCCCTTCATCCATCACTCATCCATCCCTCCCCTCTCCCTTCTTTCCTTCCCTCTCCTTTTTTCCCTTCCTATCCATTGTCCTCTCCTCCCTCATCTCTCTCTCCCTCCCTTCTTCTTTCCCCCCTTCCCTCCTCCTTTTCTTCCCCTTCCTTCTCCTTCACCCCCCCCCTTCCCTTATTACTCATATATCTCTGCCTAGCTGGCTGTCTTTTAATTAACTGATTGTTAGCAGAATCTCAAATGGATTTTTTTTTTTTTTGACCTAAACACTTTCTGTGAGCAGAAAGAATGAAGGAAATGGGAAAAACCATTTTGCAGATTTATTGTGTTAGAAAGCCCACAATTGTCAAAAGCACATAAGCACTGACCCTTCCTCCCCCTCCCCCCCGGCGTCATTCTCCTGGACGATGAGACGGGTGTTGACCGATGGCCAGGGCGGGGCCTCCCGCCGAGTTATCAGAGACGGTCTGCCTAGTCCTTCTCCTATAGACTAGGAGCCTGGGCTGAGGGCTCGCCCTCCCAGGAGCCCAGCGGTCTGGGCTGGCCCATCAAGATTGCCCCATGTGGAGATAATACAGAAGGCCTTATGGGAATGTTCAGGATGAGTCAAATATCGTTTTGTTTCCATTTTATTTGCACCTAATCCCTTTCATCCATTCATTTTCTCTGATGTTGCCAGGGGAGAAATGGAGCTCCACCCCCGCCTCCCCTGTCCAGGGCCCTGGTCGGTGTCCGTTTTTGCTCCATTCCTTCCCATCTCATCTGTCTTTGTTGTGCCCTTTGGTTTAACATTGTTCTCCTCCCCAATTTTCCCCTTCTCATGTAAACGTGTGGCAGGGTCTGCTTGGTGAGCTCATTATCTTACAGCAGCAAATCCAAGAGCATGAAGAGGAAGCCCGCAGAGCAGCTGGCCAGTTTAACACAGGCTATTCCCAGCAGAAGCGCAAGGTGATGGTCTCAGGGGGCTACGTGTTGTGTTCCTACTAATCGGGCAGTCCACCCCAGGGCCCCGCTAGCAGAAGGGGATACCCCGCGATGGAAGGTGGTGGAGACCAGAGCTGGCCGTACCGGGTCACGCAGCTCTTTTGAGTTTGCACGTAGGGCCCGTCAGGTGCCCCAACATGACGTGGCCCCGCTGTGAGGTCCCCCTCCTGGACTCTGGGGCAGATTCCTCTTGTAAAATGGACTTTGTGATTTCACTTGGGCCATGTGGCAGGATTCATTATCAGTATCTGAGCAGGCTGTTGTTCCTGGCACAGATAAAAGGCACAGGGGGACGGTGAACCAAGAGCCCAGTTAAATCTGGGTCGGCAAGGTCCTCACAAAAGTGGGGTGTTTCCTTCTGAGTTCCCGCATCCAGCAAAACGAGTCTCCCCTGGGTTCTAGCTTTGGGAGACCAAACCGTGACTGTTGGCTGTCCCATTCGTGTAAAGAAATGCTTGAGAGTATCTTCTTGTTTGATTTCTCTCCTCCAAGTCCCCGACTTTTCTCAGTTCAAAGGCTGTGGAATCAGTTCTAGAAATGCAGGCTCAGTTGGGGTGGATACAAGAAGTGGAGAAATGTGGCCAAAACACAGGCCGGTTCCACGTTCCTTTAGTTTTCTGCTCACGAGAAGGGTCTTGCTTTTTCTGTAGATCCAGAGAAAGGGCCTGTTTTAAGCAGGTGGCTGCCAGGTCTCCCATTGTGCCTTTGAGATGCCCCTGCATCAAGGACAGGGTGCCCTCCTTTGGATAACAAACTCAAAGGGGCGGCTGCTGAGAGCTAACACGCAAAGAAGGAAAGACCAGGGGTTAGTGCATTTGTACAGGCGGGGGTCCTGAGTATCCCTTTACCTCCAAATGATTTTTGTTGCTGCTGTTACTGTGCTTTTTGTTTTGTTTTGAATTTTTCTCATGGTTTGGCCAGTCTTGCCTCTGAATGGAGAGAGGATTCTATTTTCCTCCTATAAGAAAGTAAAAATATCCCAGAGTTGAGGGGGTGTGCAGTGATACCATTAGATTTTGGTGATTCTTAGGGATTCTGGGAATAAAAAGCCTTTTTTTTTCCATTTCATACAGCGGTAGCCTAGTGGCCGTGTCTCTTAAGTGTGAGGAGGCAAGCAGCAGATTGTCACGTAGCTACTAACCTCATCTTACTGTCTAGAACTCCAAGATGAGACTTAATCCTGGCCTAGCCTGGACAGTCCATTGGGAGCCCGTCCTGGGCGTCCTGCGGGGAGGCAGGAACGGGTAGCTCTGTGTGAAAGGAGTGGGCCGGGCTGGTGGGGCCCTTTGGGGCTCGGTGGGCTGAATGCAGCCCCAACCGGAGAGGCCGCAGCAGTTGGGGTGAGGAGCCCCCTGGTTCTGAGGTGAAGAGACTCCTTTTACAGACAGATCTATTTCCTGTTTGCTTTGAGGGGACAGCAGGGCTCTGATAGGAGGAAGGACCGAGCACAGGGACCTTTGGGGAGGGCCCAGGGAAGCTCCCTCTTGGCTTTAGCCATGATCTCCACAGCCTTGGGACTGTTGAAAACCTTGGGGAACCAGGCCAGCCCAGGGCTAGTTTGTCTTCTGGAAGGATATTTTTGGATTTGGGATGGCAGGTTTGCCTCCTCCCCACCATGTGCCAGCCCAGACCTGCCATTTTACCCAAGAGGAAGCCCCTCCCCTTTTACCAGATGACCTTTGGCTTTATGAAGCCCTTACCCAAGAAGGACCCCTAGTGTACAAAGTGAGCTGTGGAGTGACTTTAGGCAACAGGACCACCTCATGTGGGTGCCTCGTTTTCCCCCAGAAGGGCAGGGAGGGTGGCCTGGAGTTAGGGGGCTATATTCTGGAGGCCCTTACAGGGCTTTGCCTGTAACAGGAGCCCCATGGACGCCCCGTGGACACCCCTGGAATGCAGCCTTAACTGTGGGCATATGTCCTTTCAAAGAGCTCAGGCCCTTGGCTGGGGTTCCACTGCTAGGAAGGGGGGAGGGTCTTCTGACTGGCCACTGTATACCATGTTGCTTCTGGAAGGAAGGCTAGAGAGTGGCTGTGACCCCCTGAAGAGGCCTAGAGTTGTAAGAGACCTCAAACCTTACCAGGGGCCCTCCACTGGTGAGAGATGGGCAGGAAGTCCGCTCAGTGTAGACTTGCACCCAGGACAGCCAATAGCAGGGGTCGTTAACTCGAGGTCCTCACGAGCACACCGAGACAGCAGCAGGGTAGTTCGTGGCCCCCTCAGCCTCCCAGGCCCCCCAGGCTGTCATCTTCGCCAGGCTTCTTTGCTCCCCCATGTGTTTTTAACCCTTTCCTACATCCTGCCTGTCTTGTGTCTACAGATGTCGCACCACTAACATGCCTTTGGAAATGGGGAGAAATCTTGGGAACCTTTGTAGGTTGTCAGCATCCCACTTCCTGGTTAGGGAGAGGAGAGACCTGGAGGGCACCAGCCCAGCTTGCCTGCCCCAGGGCAGAGGACCCAGAGGGACTTGGGGGTGGTTGCTTAGGACAGCAAGGGGGCACCCTGGGCCAGGGCCAGACAGGCCAGGTGAGAGGGCATCCTGGGCCAGGGTTCCATGGTGTCCACACTGCAAACAGGACATCATCTTATCACTTTGGAGTCTCTCTGGCTGACGCTGGTCATCCTTGTTCCAAAGGGCTTTTGGGGCAATGTGGAGGACTGGGGCGCTCCCCTCTGTTTTGGCATTCCATGCCCCTTGATCTCACAAGGGGCACCCTGCCAGGATGTGCGCTTCATATTTCAGTCACTCCCCTCTGGGTCATCTGGCTAATGCTTGGACCTCATTCTGCTCTGAGGCATCACAAAGGCCTCAGCCAGGGAAGGAAACTCTTCGGGCCCATCCCTGGTGCCGCAGAACGGGATGCCCGCACGGCCCGGGCCTGAGGGATTCGCCTTCCCCTTTGCTCAGGGCTCTCCGGGTGAACACGACAGTTAGCTTTGGGTCGCATTTTTGGAACTACTCTAACCTGTATTCACTTCTTCCCCATCTGGTTCCCGAAAAGAGTCAAATGGATGTTTATGTGATTTTAGGTGACAGACAAGGAGAAGGTGGAGCAGCTTCAAGAAGAACTCCTGCGAACTCAGGTGAGCTGTGCCCCCAGCCCCAGGGTCATCCTGTGGTCCTGCTGACCAGCAGGGACACTGAGGGGTGGGCTGGACAGAAGCGGGGAGAGGGGAAGCTGGGTACCAGTTCTGCCCCCCCCCCCCTCACTTCAAGGCTCCTGAGCTCCAGAAAGCCCACCAGAAGCCTGTCTAAAGATGAGGGAATCAAGCTAAGCCATAGGGCCTGGTTGGGAAGGACCTTGTCTGTGCACATCACCAGCAGTAGCGTAGAAAACGAACCTGAAGCTCGAATTCCCAACGTGCTCTGGGGAAAGCCGAAGGTGCTCATAGCCTTCCCCTTTGGCAATGTTGCTTGACTCGAGAGAATGGCATCATTTTTGCACAGCTGCTCCGCCTGGGAAAAAGCCTCCAGCCCGACCAAAATCATTTTTCTTCCATTCGCAATTTTTTGAATAGCTCACTACTAGGGTGAGTGGTCTGAGGCCCGGGACCGGAGCCTTGCCAATATTTACTGTATGAGCGGGTGGGAAAGGCCGAGGACCCTCCCACAGACCACAAGAGCCGGGCCTCCCAGGAAGGACCAGCTGCTGGGAGCCAGTGGGGCTGGCAGGGCAGCCCTCCAACCTACTGTCCCAGGGCGCTATTGAAGGGGTGCAGGACTGGGGAGAACTCCTTGGGAAAGCCAGCGCCCCTGGGGTCTCTTCTCCCCATCGTCAGGGGTGATTTCCAGGGGAGAATTTATTTTGACATTTAGTTGAGCCTTCTATTGAACAAAGGACCAGCCAGAATTCTTGGGAAGAGGAGCTGGAGGGAAGTGAGTTTTGAGTCACTCAGTGACCAAAGGAGCCTCCCTAAAGGTCCCAAGTGGCTCAGCCTCTCTGGGTGGGGCTGGAACTCTGGGGAGTCTTGGTGACCCCTGGACCACAGCCAAAGGGAGTCTCGGCAGCCAGTGTTGCCTCCTTGCTGACTTTGGGCAGTCAGTCCCTGTGCCAAGCTGCGGGAGGGGTCAGTGCAGCTTCATGGTCTCCGCAGAATGGTGTGAGTGCTTCTTACTGGGCGGAGGCCCTTTTTATTTTATTATGTTTTGTCATTTATTGTATTTTATTATGGTTTATTCCATTCTGATTTTTTTTAATGCAAAGCATTTCTCACCTTGGAGTATCAGGTGATGTGATGGGCTTTTCTGGGCTTGCTGTGACCTTCGCAACCTTAACAACTAGGAGAACTCTTCCCCAAAGCATATTAATTATTTCAAAATAGCACCATTAAAAGCAAGACTTCATTTGGGGGCAGGTTGGTCACATTCATTCAATACTGCTTTTTGTCTCCCTTATCGACATCTCTTATTTTTTTGTAGCTGAAATATCAGAGAATCTTGGAGCGTTTGGAGAAAGAGAACAAAGAACTGAGAAAATTAGTGTTGCAAAGAGATGACAAAGGGATCCATCACAGAAACCTGAAGGTACCGTCAGCCCCAGGTTCTCGGTCCCCTCGCCCTCCCCTTGTGCCGACTCTGGCGGGGCACTCTACTTGGTGGTTTTGCTTTTGGGCACCCAAGGAAAGCATTTGTTATATCAATGTAGTTTTTGACTCGGAGCATTGAACATGAAAGCCGGGGAGCTCTGGCTGGGTCGGGGTGAGTGGTGTCTGGGACTCCCTTGGACTGCTGGGCGGCTCTTTGCCATTTTGTCCACAAACTCCTTGGTGTTTTATGGGATGGAAGGCAGGATGTGGCTCAACTGGTTAGTATTCCTCACTGACAATAGCATTTGTTTTTAAAGAAATCTCTCATTGACATGTATTCTGAAGTCCTGGACGTTCTTTCGGACTACGATGCCAGTTACAACACCCAAGATCATCTACCCCGGGTGAGTAAAAGCAGAGGCGCTTGGCACCTTGGCTAAAACGCACTGGGCCATTTTACAGAGCTCTTTGTTCAGTGGCTAGATTTAATCGCCTTATTGGCACTTCCTGTTTGATCTTCCAAAAAAGCAAATGCCCCCGTAAAATCCCCCCGCCCACCAGGCCTGGGAGTGAAAGAATCCCTCAGCTCAATGTCTGTCCCTCTTCAATGGAAGAAAAATGTCCGTCTTGAAACAGCGCTGACAAGAAGGCCAGGTTTACGCCCATTTGGTGAATGGTTTGTGCGGCTGCCGCAGAATCGATTCTTTCAGTCTTTGGTCTGTGGGCCCCTCATTATCGGGAGGATGTTTACTTGGTAGCTTGAGCTAATGAGCTGAGGGCCGGAGCTAGCAAGAAAGGGCTTCTGTGAGCCAGGTACATGGACTTGGGACCCTTGGGCTCTTTCTGTAGCGTCTGTTCCTCCTGGAACTGCTTCTGGCCTGGTTTGAGACAGATCTCACACACTTTGTGATTGTGAGGCTCTCAAAGAATCCCGAGGATAGGCAGGGGGTGTGCCCTAGAGGCTGACCCCTGATAGCAGCAAAAAGGGATGGTGTGTCTAGTGGACAAGGAGTCAGAAAAGCTAGAACCCCACCACCACCACCACCTCCAAGGTTTTTCTGCCTGGCGGTGCTGGGCCCCATCCCTCTGGGGCTGAGAGGAGCTCGCCTCGTTCCCTGAGGGCCTGAATGCTAAATGATGCTCGCTGATCTCTGAGAGGGCAGGTGCTCCAGGTGCATTGTAGGAAGATTTATTTCCAGAAATAGGACATGGGACAATGGGAAACAAGAGTTTCTAAAGCTTCAGGTCTCGGAAAATTCACTCATGTCCGAGCCGCTATCCCCAGAGGATGGCAGGGCTGTTCTCCAGACATTTCACATCATTAGCCCTTGGTGTTTCAGTTGCGTTCACAAGCAGATGTTGGGCCATGCAAACGGACTCGCTGTATTTGATGAGTCTGGGGCAGCCTCAACTTGGTGACTCGATTGAGCAGAGTCTAAAAACATCCCTGATCTGGATGAGAAGATATTTTCCGGTGTCCCTGGTCCTTCCCTGTGCTTAAGGGGCCGAGTTAAATCCTCGCTGAGTGAAATGTAGCTTGGTAATTGTGCCTCCCATTAAGAACAAATTGCATTCAGAGCAGAAACTTCTCCTGAGTGATTGACAAAGAGACTGACGCGCCCTATTTTAAGATAACCTTTCTTGGATGCTGCTGGCTTCCCAATCCCCGCCCTTTGGGGGTTGTCCCGGGAGGGCCGATGATCAGCCGTCCCTTGGCCATCTGCCTTCTGTCTCTGAAGGTCCACACTCGGGGCAGGCCGGCCCTCCCTGGGATCCCTGGAAGCACTTCCCACAGAGCCGACCCCTGCCCTATCCCCCCCTCAGTGGAGAGTTCAGAGAAAGTCGGCTGCAGTCGTGTGCCTGCTCCTGGGGGCAGACCCCCCACCAGCATGCATCAGGGCTCCAGAGTGACCCGTTCCCCTGCCGTACCTCAAGAGTTTTGAGTGCAAACTTCAGGGGCCTCAGGTCCACTTAGGGAGAGAAGAGTCATGGGGGATTTGATCTTGTGCCAGGTTGTCGTGGTGGGGGACCAGAGCGCCGGGAAGACCAGCGTCCTGGAGATGATCGCCCAAGCACGGATATTCCCTCGTGGCTCCGGCGAGATGATGACCCGCTCCCCCGTAAAGGTAGGGCTCGTGGCCAAACTCTCCCACCTTGGCCCGCTCCGGAACAGTCAGATTTGATTCAAACCTGGGTGCTGTACAGAGGGACCGTGGAGGTTCCAGCCACGCTGGGCCCGGCCCCTCCTCCTGGCTCGGCCCCTCTGGCAGGTCCTCGTGGCCTCTGAGAGAAGCTTCAGTGGCCTTTCTGTGTCTCCCCCCCTGCCTCAGACCTCTTCCATGTGGTTGCCCCAGCACACTTCAGGGTCTCCCCGCTCCCCTCCCACTTCTGCCTCCTGGGGGCCCTTCCCCAGGTCACCCCAGGTGTGTCTTGTCCATGGCCACCTCCTTGGTCCAGGAGCTGAGTCATTGTGACTGGGGCTCATAAATGACTGAGGGCCTTGGCCTAAATGACCATTGCATGAAGCTGGCCCTATGGACACTCCCTTAGCTACTGAGTGGCCCAGTGTGGTGACAGCTCCCGCCCCCAATCGTACCAGGGGCCTCATGCACATCCTCTTCCCCAAGTAGAGTGAGTCACCCTGGGGCACCTGGCCTCCCACCCTCAGGGATGGCTTTCAGGCCGGGCAGGGAAGTGTCCAGCTGCACCAGGTCTCGGGCAGGGTTTTCTTCCCGAGTCCATCCAGAAGCTTTGATGAAGCACCTGCTGTGGGCCAGGCCCTGGGCTAAGCCCCGGGAACAAGCACAAAGGCAGGGACGGCCCCGAACCTCCGGGAGCTCCTGGTCTAGGCCGGGACGCCGGGGTCTGTCCTTGTGAAGTGGGAGTAAAACCTGGGGAGGAGCTCCGTGGGGGGGGCTGCCGGGACAGAGGGGCGTGGACTTGACCCTGGTGACCTTTCAGGTGACGCTCAGCGAAGGCCCTCACCACGTGGCCCTGTTTAAGGACAGCTCTCGGGAGTTTGACCTGACCAAAGAGGAAGATGTAAGTGGGAAATTGAGACACCGTCCTCGGCTTGTAGCAGGTCGCTCAGTGCGGCCCATGAGCCGGGCTGTGGGGTGGGACGGTGCCCGAGACCATGGGAGGGGTATGGGAAGGGCCATCGGGGGCCCGTCTCACTCTGGTTGTGTTCTCGGCCCAACAGCTCGCAGCCTTAAGACGAGAGATCGAGCTCCGGATGAGGAAAAACGTGAAGGAAGGCTACACCGTGAGCCCCGAGGTAAGGGGGTGCGGGGGTGCCAGGCTGGCCCCCGGGGTCTGGGAGCATGGCCGCTCCTGGTCGGCAGCAGGAAAGTGACTGATTCTGGTGTCCTTGTGCAGACCATCTCTCTGAACGTCAAAGGGCCCGGCCTGCAGAGGATGGTCCTGGTGGACCTGCCTGGGGTCATTAACGTGAGTATGCTCTAGCTGGGGAAGGCGGTTCTGGTTCTGGTTTGGAAAAGATGGCTCACCTCTGGCTTTCCTGCAGACGGTGACGTCGGGCATGGCTCCAGACACCAAGGAGACCATCTTCAGCATCAGCAAAGCCTACATGCAGAACCCCAACGCCATCATCCTCTGCATCCAGGGTAAAGCCGGGGCTCCCAGATCCGGCCTCCCCTTCTTGGGGCTGTCCGCGGGCCCCCAGGCTCCTCAAGGGCACTCGACAAGAGACTCGAGGAAGGGGCCCGGCCCTCATGGCCAGACACAAACCTGCCAAAAGAGCGGGACCTGCTCCCCTTTGTGCGAAGTGGTCTAGAGGGTGGTCTGACAAATGGGGACGGTGACGCTGCGTCTGAGACGGAGCCTTTGCCCAGGCTCAGCCTTAGTCTGGGAGCGCTGGAGAATGGGCCAGGACGTCTCCTCAGGGAGAGGGGACGGGCCCCGCCAAGCTCAGCCGAGCCCCGTGTCCTCACCATGGCCTTGATGGCTCCATCCCTAGTGTGAGGAGACTAGGGGAAGAGCTTGGCTGGCCTGGCCTGGGGATACATGGAGCAAGGAGTGGGGGAAGGGGCTGCATGGAGTGGGGGCTTACATGGCCTAGGGTTATGTGGAGTCGGATCATGGGGACCTGATGAGCTTCCCTTGGCCCTTCTTTGTTGCAGACGGGTCGGTGGATGCTGAGCGCAGCATCGTGACGGACCTGGTCAGTCAGATGGACCCTCACGGCAGAAGGACGATATTTGTGCTGACCAAAGTCGACCTGGCAGAGAAGAACGTGGCCAGTCCCAGCAGGGTGGGTCCCGGGCGTTGGGGGAGGGAGCTCACAGGGGCCTTGGCAGGCATGGGCGCGTGCTCTGGGCTCCGGGTACCAAGTTGTGCTAGCACACGTAGGCCGCGGGGACATGAGGCCTGGTCCAGCCCCCCAGGGGCCTCCTCTGCCGGATCCCGCAAGCTCTCGCGAGTCTCCCTGGGCTAGGAGCATTCCTGGGCACCCGGGCCGGCCGCCCTGGCAGCAAAGGGGCACGTGGGCTGTCGTCCTCCCTTCTTGGATGGGGAGGCTGAGGTCTAGGGGTCTTCCTGATTCCACGTCCCACCAGGCCTTGCCCACAGCCCAGTCGGGTGCCCGGATGGGGATTTATTCCCATCTTGCAGCTGCATGCAATGAGGCCGAGGGGGACGTGGCCGCTGTGTGAGGCCTGTGGGGCTGCCCTCGTTCCAAATCCTTGCCTTCCCAGTGCTCCCCAAAGCAGGAGGCATCAATTAGGTGCCTACTATGTTCCCAGCTCTCTTTTGTGTAGCTTGCTCACCTTGTGTTTGCCGCGCGTTTGTTTTAATAGATTCAGCAAATCATTGAAGGAAAACTCTTCCCCATGAAAGCCCTGGGTTACTTTGCTGTCGTCACAGGAAAAGGTACGCGCCAGGGCCCAGATGTGGGGCTTTTGCTTCCGGTTGGTCACTAACCATGGTCTCCCTGCCCTGGCTGGTCCTTAGTGACGGTGTCCCCGCCCTCGCTGGTCCTTAGTGATGGTGTCCCTGCCCTCGCTGGCCCTTAGTGATGGTGTCCCTGCCCTTGTCTCTAGGAAACAGCTCCGAGAGCATCGAAGCTATCCGGGACTATGAAGAGGAATTCTTCCAGAACTCCAAGCTCCTGAAGTAGGTCCCGGCTTGAGTGCGACCCCTTCCCTTTGCAAAGGAGGCCGCATGGTGGCCTGGGGTCTGGTGGGCGGGGGAGGACTCGGCAGCCCTCAGGGAGAAAAAGTGAGGTTGGCGCCAGGGGGCAAGACCCAGGCTGGCTGGGTTGGCATGAGAGAAGAGGCCTTTGCCCTCCGTTTGTGGGCACGGCCTGTTAGGGAGAGCCCCAGGGAGGACGCAGCTGAGACGGGGGGGGGGGGGGGGGGGGCGGGGGGGGGGGGGGGGGGGGGGGGGGGGGGGGGGGGGGGGGGCCTCCCTTTTAGGGGGCAGCACCAATGAGGAGCCTTGAGCTCCCCAAGCCCACGTGTCCTCTAGGTCAAAGGCAGGACAGCACAGGGCTGAGGACGGGCCCTGAGGGGTTCTTGAGTGTTCTCGGGGCTGGGGCCCCTCTACTAGGACAGTGCAAGGCCCCCAGGGCTAAGGCCTCCCTGAGCCTAGGCTGTGGGAGTCCTGGGGCTGCAGGGGGTCCTGGCACCACAGGGGACACTGGCACTGCCCACTTGCAGGAGAGGAGGGGCCAGGGAGGACTGGGAGTCGGGCCCACCTTTCTCTCTTTGAGTCTGGGGCCGGGGCCACCCCCTCATTCTTTCCTCACTGCCCTTGGCATTTTCTTCCGTGTCTGTCTGTGTCCCTGTGCTGGCGGGGCCTGACCCACAAGAGGGGCCAATTCTGGGGCAGGGCCTTGGGTAACTGGTCCCAGAGACCTCCGGGGCAGGAGGGGGTGAGGTCTCCTGGTTGTGGATGTGCCCCCTCCCCCCAGTTGGTGATTCCCTGAACACCAATTCTTGTCTATTGAGGATTATTAAATATATTCTTATCTAGTTACTCCGGATCGGGACTGGTCTGGTGAGTGTGAGTATGAGTGTGTGCTCTGTGAGGGGGGTGGGATCACAGGACGAGCCGCCGGCCTTGTGCTTCTCCTGCAGGACGAGCATGCTGAAGGCCCACCAGGTGACCACAAGGAACCTCAGCTTGGCCGTGTCCGACTGCTTCTGGAAGATGGTGCGTGAGTCTGTGGAGCAGCAGGCCGACTCGTTCAAAGGTCAGCCATCTCTGGGAGTGGGGCCGGGCCTCCCACCCCCTCAGCAGCGGCGGCCGTGTGCCCATGTGTGCCAGCGGCTGTAGATCATAGAATTGTAGCCTGTCATTGAACACCGTGTTCCAGGGCAGGCCTGGGCTCTCTCTCTCTCTCTCTCTCTCTCTCTCTCTCTCTCTCTCTGTCTGTCTGTCTGTCTCTGTCTCTGTCTGTCTCTCTCCATGTTTCTCTCTGTCTCTGTCTCTGTGTTTTTCTCTGTCTCTGTCTCTCTTTTTCTGTGTTTCTCTTTCTTTCTCTCTGTCTCTCTCTCTATCTGTCTCTGTCTTATGTGTGTGTGCGAGAACCTGTAGTGGCGTGGGCAGAAGGGAGCGAAGACCAGCCAGGGCCGCTCCCTTTTGTCCCAGGAGCCGCTCTGTCGGAGGCGCTGGGAGGGACCTTCCCTGACCGTCTCCTCCGCAGACTGAGATGGGTCCTTGATGGGTTCTCCAGTGTGCGTTGAATAGCAGTGGGAGCAGAAAGGGGAGGGCGGCGCAGCGGGTGGCGAGGAAGAATTGAGAGATCTTGGTGCGAGGAGCAAGCGCCGGCCTCAGCTGGGACCGGGCCAGAGTTCTGAAAGGAAGAAGGGACAATGGGAGCCGAGGAGCAGGAAGAAGTAGAGGGAGATCCTGCTCGTCTCCCCCAAAACTGCTTCCCAGCAGATCAAGAAAAGGCATCAGGCTGAGGCCTGAGCAGAAAATCCGAGAAGAAATCACGGCAAGTCAGGATTTTAGGCTGGGCTGGCAGACACAGTCTGGGGTCGCTGAGAAAATGGGGTCTAGTCAGGAGTGGCCCCCTGGGAGAGGCTGCGCTCCCCAGCTCATTCCTGAGGGCGTGGCCTTGTTCTGCAGGGAGCTGAGGACCCAGCCCAGCCTGCAGCGGCCTCCTAGGCAGTCCCAGCAAGCCTGCACCCTGTCCCTCTGAGCTTCCTGGGCAGCGGCGGGGAGCTGGGTCCGGGGTACTTGCTGGGTGGGACTCCAGCCGGGGCAGACCCACTTCAGAACATGAAGAGTGCGGATGAGGAGCGCCTCCATCGGGCCCTGCGCGGGATCAGACCGTGGAAGCTGCCCGGCCAGAGCTCTGAGACCCCAGAATAACCCATGCGCACCCCTCTGGGGGCGCAGCAATGGGACCGTGGCAGAACTTCCCCCAGGGGGCACCAAGGCAGCCCTGACACCAAGTCCAAAGTCAGAAAAGAGATGCTGTTACTGTGGCAGGAGCACAAAGGACACAAATCCAGAGGAAGGAAATGACTGAAACAGCTGTGAGGAAAGCCCCAAGTACAGCTTGGGTCTGAGTTCTGCAAGGATTTCAGGAAGAGCTGAAGCAAGAGTTAGGGGGAAAAAGAGCTTAGAATGTTTTTTGTAGTTAAAGGAAAAGAAGGGAAAAGTAACGCGTTATAGAGGAAAGAACTAGGACGGAATCAGCAGCTTGGCCCAAGTGGCACAAAGCCTTGCGTGCACAGCAATCTTTCTACAAATGTGTTCCCCAAGGACACGGGAAACAATTTAAGTCAAAAGACTTATGGAAGGTAAAAGACATTTTGTTTTACAGAAAATAGAAAAACGCCTGAGGTGTGTCTTGGTGAAAACAGATCAGGGAGAAATAATTTAAGTCACTGGACTCTCCAAATGCCGCGACACAAAAAATAGACAACACACTTTGAGGAATAAAAGAAAGCGGCCTGGATTGGTCAGGACACGTGGGCCAAGTAGAAGCGGAATCTGTCGGTTGCCTCCTGAAAGAAGTCCCTGGACCAAAACTCCCAGAAACAGCAAATTTTGGAAGTTCTGATCCAAAGGAAACGACGATGCTGCCAGCCAGGAAGCAAGAAGGCGTGCGTGAGGAGCCGCTATCGGGGGTGCGTGGGGTCTGGCAGGGAGGAGTTGGGGAGCACTCGGCACAGCAGCTCTAAGGCGGGGCAGAGACTGCAGCAACCTTCTGGGCGTGACGGACGCTGGAAGCCGAGGGGCACCGGGGAGCAGGGGAGGATAGAGCAGTGAGAGGAATCGGGGAGGACTGAGGGAAGCAGCCTTGGAGATAGGCTTCCAAGGCTTGGGAACCCCAGTGACCAAGGACTCTGCCAGCCCCCGGGACGAAGGCCACTGCCCGCCTCCTGCGGAGGGCCCGGGGCAGAACCCCGCAGTCCTCACGTGTTCCCGTCTAACAGGAACTTGAGGCTGGGGGAAGGAGCTTCAGGTGAAGAAAAGGTGGGCTTTGGATTTTTTAAAAAGACGAGAAGTGTGAGACGGCCACGATTGAAAGCCTTTGGGGAGTCGGCAGAGCAGCGTGTCGTGGCGTGGCAGGCCTGTCTGGATGATGGCCGGATGACGGCTGCGGAGAGCTCCGATTGTCTGACCACTGGAGCAGGAAAAGAGCAGCCGGGGAAGTCAGAGATGGCGCTGGAGTCGGGAGGCCCAGGCCCAGGAGGGGCCCGAGGAAGTCACGCGGCACCCGACCCAGTCTGGCAGGGCCGCCACGTTTCAGAGAACAGAAAGTGCCAGTGTCGTGGATCCGGTTCTCACCGACCAGGAAGGCTGATTGGCAGGATGGGAACGGGACATCCGTGAGAGAGCCAGGAACCCTCCCTAGGCCCAGACTGGGAGAGAAATTATCTGAGGGCCCAGAGCGGGAGCACGGGGTCCATCCTGGGGGTGGGAAGATGTGCATGAAGTGGGGGAGCGGGGCAGAAGCCCAGGATCTCCCAGCCATGTTCTGAAGCGGGAGGAAGGCCACGTGGCCCAGTCCAAGGAGGACCCCTGGAAAGTGGGGGAGGGGAGGCTCAGGGAGACACCGAGCCCCTAGGCAGGACAGGGCCTTGGACTTGGGTCCAGGAGATCGCAGGGCGAGGGGCTTACAGAGCGGCGTTGTGTCTGTGGGGATCGCAGGCTCAGGCGGCCTGCACCCGCTCACCCCTGGAGCGTTCTCCCCCGGGCTCTCGATGGTTTAGTCCCAGAGTTGGCCACGGTGCCAGGGAGTGTTGGGGGCCATGCCCGAGCTCCCACGATCCTGACATCGGGGCTCGCTCTGGGGCATGCGGCTCTCAGCGGTAAGGGAGCCCTGTCCACCGGGGAGATGTGGGGGTGAGCTCCCTGACCGACTCTGTCAGAGACCAGGAAGGTCAGCAGGGCCTGCGTCTGGCCTGCATGGCCCGCCCGTCTGGCGGCCTGCTTTCCATGGATGGCCTGAAGTCTTGTGCCACTGGGCCCTCGGCATCCTCGCCAGCCTCATTCATCCCCAACACCAGTTTTAGGGGAGCCGGCCCCATGGGAAAGCATCCTCGCTCTTAGTCTTGGGCCCCGGAGCTCTCGGATCCCAGCCCTTTTCTGTCTGGGACAAAGTCAGGCCGTCTGTCCAGAGGCTGAGAGAGGAGGAGAGTCGGGGCTCAGACTGGGGCGGCCTGAGGGGCCGGGGGCTGCAGGGAGGGAGGCCCGCCACGCGCCCATTGTACAGATGTACAGATCTCTCTTCAGAGCATCTTGGTCAGACAGGGCTTGATGGATGTTTTCCTTCTCACAACGTTTCTTTCGAGACAGTGGAAGAATCTTTCCCCATCAGAACTTGACGGGCGCTCCTTCCCCTGTGGCCTTGGCCTCGGCTCCCAAAACCCAAACTTATCTTGATCCTGGGGTGGGAGGTCCCGGGAAGGGGCCCCTTTCAGAGTCAGCCTCCCCCTCCCAAAGCCTGGTGCAGGCCGCCTCCCCGGTGAGCCCTTTGTCCCCGTGCCCTGGGACGGCGAGGCCGTCCCGGGTGGGGCAGTGCTGGTGAGGCCGGAGGGGCGGGTTCAGCCTGGCCCTATGAAACCCCTCCGCCTCAGGGCCTTCCTGTCAGACTTGGGAGGAGGCGGGGCGTGGGACCCCCTCCACCCCTCCCGAGGCCCCCAGGCCAGAGGTCTGAGGGAGTCTCCGCCTCATTTCTCTCCCACCCAGAATGAACTCTTTGAGAAAGCCAAGAACGAGATCCTGGATGAAGTCATCAGCCTGAGCCAGGTGACACCCAAGCACTGGTGAGTGGGTGCCCCCCGTGATGTCTGCGCGGCCGGCCCCGTCCCAGCGCCATCCGGACCCCGCCTCTACGCTCCCCCCACCCTCGCCAGATGCTTGGCTCCTCGTGTCCGTCCCCTTCTCTGACAGCTGTCACTCAAATCCAGGTCCCCTCCTGCTGATCTCTCCACTTGCTCCCAAGTCCTCCGCCCGTCCTCCACCCTCATCTCCTCAGGCAGGGCTGTGACCGGGAAGCCCCCCCCCCCCCCCCCCCCACCGTTATGATTCTCCTAATAGGGACAGAGTCCCCTCGGCGCAGCGGTGGGCACGCAGTAGGTTCTATAGAAATGCATGGGTCTTGGGGGCCCCCTAGGATGGCCGGGTCCCTACCTTTCACAGTTGATGCCTCTTGTCTCCTCCTCTTACATTAAGCTGCCTCTGCTGCTCTCCGGCTCACTCCTGTACTTCCCAAAGTACGCCCAGCAGCCCCCTGGGAGGGCGTCTTCCTTTGGACTTCTGTCTGGGAGGGCCTGGATCTAGCACCGCCCTTGAGTAGCCCCAACAGCTAGAACTCTACTTTCATGGGGGAGAAAACGGCGTCCCACCAAAGGGAAGCCCTCTGCCCAAAGTCTTGCGGGCTGTCTCAAGAGGGGGCACTGATCCTAGGCCCCTTGCCTTCCATCCCTTCACCCGAGGTCACTGCCAAGCCCAGGGCACGGCTTCCACGGGATTGTGGAAGGCAGACCCGGGGCTCCCATGAGCAGACGTCTTCTTGGTTGTCTGCGGGAGTCGAACATCCCCTTTCTGGCAGCATCTCCCATTCTTCTGGTGCTTCTCCCTGGGCCGTTGTGGGGCCTAGTCACGCTCGTGGCCCCACTCCCCTGGGTCCTGCCATGGTGCTCTGCCCGGCTCAGATCCCTGAGGGCCATCTTGACCTTGGTCTGATGTCATCTTGTCAGAGGCCCACAGCAGCCCTTCGCTCCATCTTGCCCCAGACTGGCCCATCTGCCTTTTATCTGTTCCCAAGGCCGAGCCATCGGCTTCGCCTTCTCCTCCTAGAATCACTATCTCCTTGCCAATGAGCTCAGCCCAGGGCTGGCACAGGCTGGCACGGGCCAGCACCGTGGAGATGTGAGGGCGGTGAGCCCAGCCATCTGGGCCCCAGCAGCCTGGCTGGTGCTTCCCACATAAAGCCAGTTGGGTTTAATGGTCCCGTGGGACTCTGCGGGCCGGGAAGGTGGCCACGCTTGGGCTTGTAGTCCTGGCCGAGAGGCGGGGACGCCGTGGCAGCTTTCCTGTGGACCTGGGGTTTTCTGGGGCTCCACGGGCACGTCCGAGGGCAGCTCTTGGGGGCCTGTGACCCACTGGGGGGGCGCGGGGCCTGGCGCCAAGTGCGGGAGGGCCCTGATGGCTGGTCTTGTTGCAGGGAGGAGATTCTCCAGCAGATGTTGTGGGAGCGAGTGTCGACCCACGTGATTGAGAACATCTACCTTCCTGCCGCCCAGACCATGAACTCGGGCACTTTCAACACCACGGTGGACATTAAGCTGAAGCAGTGGACGGACAAGCAGCTGCCCACGAAGGCCGTCGAGGTGGGCCCTCCCGGGGTGGAGGGCACGGCAGGCTGGACTCCCCTGGAGGGGAGGCCCCCCGGGGGACAGCATCCCGGCCCCAGGGAAAGGGCCGTTTTCCCCCTTGAGGATGTGTAATCTGAGTGTAAAATGTGTTTAACCACCTTTCCTGAGTAAAGACGGGGGCTCATCCAACTGACACCCAAATAATGGGGGGTCACAGGCTACAGGAGGCGCTTGGGCTGTTGGCAATCTCCCCCAGGAGAGGGCAGGTGCTCCAGCCTCCCTCCTCTTGCCTTCTGTGTCCGACTCCCCTGGGGCCTTGGCACTCATTTCCAGACATCGGCCCCGGCCTGGAAGGGCCCGTGGGGCCGTCTTTGGCCTCTTGATACCGTGTAGCACATGGTCAGCCCCAGGCCCCCCTTCTCTGCCTCCTTCCGGCTGTTGTCTTGACCCTGCTCCAGGCCCAAGGGATTCCTCCCTTGTGTCCTCCCTCGGCTGTCCCCTCCCTCCTCCAGAGGGCTGGAACTCCTGGTGCTTTGAGTTGGGCCTGGCCCCATGGGGAAGGGGCCCGTCCCTGTCAGGGCTCCAGAGCCTTGATCTCCCAGAGCCTCAGCTGTTCTGGTCTGAAGCTTCCCCCTTGCTTGGGATCTTCCTCCATGTCCCCCTTCCCAAGGCGGGTCCTGGATGGGCCCCTGGGGGCAAGCCGCTAGGAGGAGGACAGGGGTGGGAGCCCAGCCCCCTGGCAACATCTCTCTCCTCCCACGGGGCAGGTGGCCTGGGAGACCCTGCAGGAAGAGTTCTCGCGGTTCATGACCGAACCCAAGGGCAAAGAGCACGACGACATCTTTGACAAACTCAAGCAGGCCGTGAAGGAGGAGAGCATCAAGAGGCACAAGTGGAACGACTTTGCCGAAGACAGCCTGGTAGGTGGGGCCTGAATCACCTCGTTGCTGAAGAGCCGTGTCCCTCAGAACTGATCATCATATAGTGCAGTTGTTGAAGCATATAATGATCCCCCTGGTCCTGCTCCCTTCCCTCAGCATCGGTTCCTGTCAGTCTCTCCAGGCCTCTCTGAAATCCTCCTGCTGTCATTTCTTACAGAACAATAATATTCCATAATATTCATAGCCCACAATTTATTCTCCAGCTGATGGGCACCCCTCAGTTTCCAGTTTCTGGCCCCTACAAAGAGGCTGCCATAAACATTCTTGCACATGTGGGTCCCCTCCTCTTTTTTATGATCTCTTTGTGAGATCATAGCAGCAGAGACACTGCTGGGGCAAAGGGTAGACACAGTTTGATGACCCTTTGGGCAAAGATCCAGATCTCTTTCCAGAATGGCTGGATCAGTTCACAAGTCCACCAACCATGTATCCGTGTCCAGTTTCCCCACATCCCTTCCAACATGTCATTATCTTTTCCTGTCATTTTAGCCACTTTGAGAGGTGTGTGGTGGTAGCTCAGAGTTGTCTTAATTTGCACTTCTCTGATCAACAGTGATTCAGAGTATTTTAAAATGACTAGAAATGGCTTTAAGTTCTTCATCTAAAAATTGTTTTTATCCTTTGATCATTTATTAATTGGGGAATGGCTGAGTTTGCCTCATATCTCACTATGGTTTAGAAATGAGGCCTTCATCAGAAACCCCAACTTAAAGATTACCCCCAGCTTTCCACTTCCCCTCTTGCTGTGTCACAGTCTCTTTAGCCATTTCCCAAGAGGAGGACACCCCTTGGTGCTACAAAGAAAAGCTGCTATAAAAGTCTTGTGCTTGTCAAGAGCTTGGGTTTCTTCCTTTTAAGCTGCCCGGCTTATGGCTGGGCCTTTTCACTTACAGGAAAATCATTCTTGGTCTTAAACCCTGGGGATGGTTCCTCACAGATCTTGGCTGTGAGATCTTCAGAAACTTCCTTCTGGAACATTAGACTTGTTTCTGCCCAAAAAAACACGTTTTACAGGCTTGAGATTTTCCACGTTATCTTTGGCGATCCTTTGGGTTCTTCCTTCCCCTAGAGACAGGAAAGGTGACATCGGCTCTTTTGTCCAAGTCCTTCCTCCTTTTGGAAGGAAGTAATTGAGGGGGTGCAGGAGGTGGTGAGAACCACGAGTCAGTCACACTGGCCCCCCTCCCGGGACTTGGTTCCAGACTAATCCGCTCCCTCTTTGTTCAGCTGTGGGTTTAGAACAATTCCTGTCTTTGAGAAAACGTCTTTCGGTTATGGGAAGTGGGAGAAAAGTATGGCGTGGACTAGGGCTGGGAAGCCGGAGCCCGTCCGCTGTTAAAGATCCTTACCTAAGGGTCTTGTCTTGCTGACGGAAACGGGTCTGCGCCCAAGGGTGTTGCGAGGAGTTTTCTCGGAGTTCTGCAGCCCAGACAGCCCAAAGGTCTTACCCGAAAACTGGCCTGACTCGTTTCAGTCACCATTTCCACATTCCTCCTTTTCTGGTTTCAGTGAATCACTCTCCCCCTCCCAGCTCCAAAAGTCCCTCCTTTTCCTCCAGTCAGAAATCAGATCACCTGATCTTGTATCCTGGTTAAGTTTGTAAATGATCGGCCTCTTTTGATTATTTTTGGCACATAAAATTATCTCCTTGCCCTGTCTTTGGACTCCAGTGTCAGAGCGACGCAGCAATCTGCTCAGAATCCCAGGCCTTTGTTGACTCATTTTCCCTTTCACCTGCCGCCACTTGGGGAGCACCAGGATGTCAGCCCAGGAGGCCCCTACTTTGTCTTGTCCATCAGTCTTCGGTTCTCAGTGGTCACTGCTTCCCCCCTCCCCCCAGACCCTGACCAGGAGGCTCAAGCCAGGGTGGGCCCAGGGGGCTCGGGCCAGGGCGTCCCCGATGGGCCCAGGGGGCTCGGGCTAGAGCGTCCCCAATGGGCCCAGGGGGCTCGGGCTAGAGGGCCGCCAACCTACCCCTGCGTGCTGCGTTTGCGGGGTCGGTCGGTCGTGCTCAGCCGGCCACACGCTGGCTCCTTGTGCTTTCAGAGAGTCATCCAGCACAACGCCCTGGAGGACCGCTCCATCACCGACAAGCAGCAGTGGGACGCCGCCATCTACTTCATGGAGGAAGCCCTGCGGGGGCGGCTCAGAGACAGTGAGTACAGTCGGGGACCCCCGGGGCTGCCGTGGCCCAGCATGGGCACAGGCTGGGAAGGACACGCGTGCAGTCGCCAAGGTGCTGCCCCGAGTGCATGCACAGGGTGACCTCCGAGCGGGGCCGGCTTCCTTGGAAGGGAGCCTTGGTGTTGTGGGGAGCATTCGGGGGGCAGTGAGAGACCCCATGTTGGCAGGGAGGGAACCATCTGAAGATGTAAATGGGGAGTGGGGAGTGTGCTTTGAGGGTCAGGAGAGGCTTGAGGCTGGGAGCCCAGCCCGGAGGCTGCTGCTGTGATCACTCCAGTGTGGCCGGGGGGCAGCGGGGGTGCAGATGAGAACCGCTGTGAACCTGGCAAGGGAGTGCCTGAGGTGGTGAGGGGTGAGGGTGCACGTGGCTGCGTGCCTCAGCCAGCGTCGGAATGGCGCTGCCCTCACAGGGATGGGGAGGAAGGGAGGCCGTGAGGCTTCTGGGTCGGGTTGTCCGGTGGCCAGGCTGCTGGTCAGCAGAGACAGACTAGCCCTGCATCTGTAGGTCTGAGGGTCTTCAGACCCTGGCACAGCTGGTGGGACACCAAGTGAGGCAGCCTTGAATAAGGAGGCCTCCGGACAGGGCCCTGGGCGTCCCCCACGGTTGGGGACCTGGGGCAGAGGCATAGCACCAGCCTGCTGGGCTGGACCAACAGGGAGGCTCAAGGACAGGAGAAGCTGGAAAATGCCATCAAGTGTCAGGGATTGGGGGGCGATAGTGGGGGCCGGGGACACCAGAGGGTGCCAATGGAAGCGCAGCCTGGCCAGGAGAGTGGGTCACGCCCCGGGCTGGCTCCAACCCCGGCATTCAAGGACCACACGGTAACTGGCACACAGTCATGGAAGGCTTGTCCAGCACTCAGTGTCGTGTCCGTGGGCTGCTGAGGAGGCCTCAGGCCGCCCCTGGAATCAGAGTCTGAGCCGGCAGGGGGCCAGGAGCGGGTGAAGGCCACAGGCGAGGGCTGCAGGCTCGCCCCCGTCGTCTTGGAGAAGGGAGACCTGGGTGACTCGGCTGGTGCTCCCGGCTTCCCTCATTCAAACCTCTCCTTGTTCTAGCGGAAACTGTCCTCGAAAACATGGTGGGTCCAGATTGGAAAAAGAGGTGGATGCACTGGATGGGACGCACCCAGGAGCAGGTAGGCGCCGGCCCTGGCCCCGGCCTCCCTCTTGCCTTTCTCTCTTTCAGCAGCCAAAAGTCATTTCCCAGAGTTTTTATCTTTGCAAAAGCCAGAATGTTCTTTCACTGAAGTGACCCTTGAAAAAGGAAGCCATGAAAGCCCCCTCCAGAGGCACTCCCCCGCCAGCCTCAAAGCCAATGGCCCTTTGCTGGCCTCAGTTCTTTGGCTGCACGTTTTAGTGCCAAAGAATAGGAAGGTTCTGGGTGTTTGGGGGGACACAGGGGACCCAGCACTAGAGGCTTTGACCCTCGTGAGGAGGCGGCCCTCGGATACACCGGGTCACAGCGGTCCAGAGGAAGCGCGCTGTTCCCCCTCCGCTTTCCCATCCAAGACGGCATGTGAGGGGACCACTCTTGGGCGTGCTGTCCAGCCGAGATGCCCACACCCCCCGAGCTCCAGTGTCCCAGACCATTGGGCAGCCTCTTCCCAGCCACGCCCTTTTCAGCGCACAAATCGGGTTTTAACGACCTGGAAAGCACAAGCGTAGCCCCCCAGGAAGAGCCGGCAGCTTAGAGGTTCACAGAAACGAGGGTCTCATTTCCCATCTGGCATCACAGAGCCCGAGTTAAGGCCCAGCTCGGGAGCGCTGCCCTAAGGGACGTGGGCCCCGCCTGGGCGCCGCACTTGTGCTGTCGGGTCTCTCATCCTACTCCAGAGGAGTTGGGGCCCCCTGGTCTGGGGCATCTTCTCCCTAGCAGACTCCCCCTTGTTAGACTTGAAGTCCCCCTCAGCTCTGGTTAGAAGGAAGACCCCACGTGTCCTCTGCGTTGCCTTTTTTCCCTTTCAGTCTGTTCACAATGAAACAAAAAATGAACTGGAGAAAATGCTGAAATGTAACGAGGAGCATCCGGCCTACCTGGCCAGCGACGAGATCACCACCGTGCGCAAGAACCTGGAGTCGCGGGGAGTCGAGGTGGACCCGTCCCTGGTAATGACCTTGACCTCCCCCGGGCTTCCCCTGCTACATTCTTGAAAGCAGAACCGCTTAACCCAACCTCGGGCCCGGAACATGGGAGGCTGGGCCGTCCCCTCTCTGGGGGCAGCTGGTCTGTGGTTGGCCATCGTGGGCAGGAGCTGCGTCCTGTCACATCAAAACCAGTCTTACGGACCCTGGGCCCACCACAGGCAGATGATGAGCATCTATGCTATTGAGGGGAACAGACCGGGGGGGATCCTCTGGGGGAGGAGATCTGCAGCCCACAACAACTCCCCCTCCCAGAGCTGCCCCTGACGCCTTTTTGGGTGTATTTAGCCATGAGGCCACCAGAGGGCAGGAGAACCTCAGCAAAAACGGTGAAGGGGCGGCCAGACTTTGGGAAACTTCTGTGGGGAGAAGGAGGGGGCGTAGTTTAGGAGACAAATTTACAGCAGAGGAAGAAAGCTTGCTCCACCATCGGTGGCTTTAACAGGTCCTGGGGGTCACCGGGGACCAGTGAAAGGTCAGACGCGCGAGTCGGGGTGGACATTTTAGTAAAAGGTGATTCTCCAAGTGTATCAGGAAATATGATCCAGAAACCTCAGTGTATGAGCCTGGCCCAGTGCCCGGCCCACCCTGGGCTCTCGCTCAGCACCCACTGGGCTGTCTTCCCGCCTCCCTGGCACTGTCCCTCACCTTCCCTCTCACACAGGCCCGGATGCCTGCTCTCCAGGCCTTCTTCCCGTGACTTCCCTT
This sequence comes from Sarcophilus harrisii, assembly GCF_902635505.1. Lineage (NCBI taxonomy): Eukaryota > Metazoa > Chordata > Mammalia > Dasyuromorphia > Dasyuridae > Sarcophilus > Sarcophilus harrisii. Next base: position 3,528,591 of record NC_045428.1, on the reverse strand, counting down.
CTGGCCTCCTTAGCCCGATTCCTGTTGGAAGTAATGGGCGGCCATTGGCTGCCTGGACCAACGCTGCTTGTTCCTGTAGGCCCTGCCCTGCCCCTGCCCCTACTCTCCCTGGGAAACCCCACCCACCCCCCCCCCAGGATCTCCCCGAGGGAGAGATTTGGCCAGAGCCCAAACTTTTCAGGGAAGGGCCCATGTCACAGGGGCCGCCCAAGCGTCCTCACCCCATGGCCCTTACTGAGAGACTGGGTTGTCAGCCTGTGGCTTTGGACAGAACCAGGTCCAGCTGAAGCAGTCTCTGCTGAGGACCGAGGCCCAGCCCTTCAGGGGCCCAAGGCCCATCACCCTCCTCACTTTCCTCCCCAAGACCAGGGGCACAGATGCACCGCCCCGGCACCCGAGACCTGGCCCTCGGCTTCGGTTCCCAGGGGACAGCTGGGTGATGTCGGGGCTGGCTGATCATTGGGCTGACTGACCGCAGGCTAACTGCCTCTTGCTCCTTCTTCAGATTAAGGACACCTGGCACCAGGTCTACAGAAGACACTTCTTGAAAACGGCCCTGAGCCACTGCAACCTCTGTCGGCGAGGCTTCTACTACTACCAGAGGCACTTTGTGGATTCTGAGGTAAGGGTCAGGGGACAAGGATGCTTGGGCGGCCCCTGTGACACAGACCCTTCCCCGAGAGGTTTGGGCTCTGGCGATTCTGGCCCCGGGCTTGGTGCCCGCAGTCCTCTCACAGCCAGGAGGCCTCGGGCTTGGCACATGCCCCTAGGCAGGCGGCTCCCATTTTCCCCCAATCCCTCACCTCCTAAAAGAGAAATGGTGCAAGGTGTCTGAGCCCCACCATGAGAAGGAGCTCTTCCTGTCCTCTCCTTCCTCTTGCCAGTCTCCTCCCGACGGAGTAAGGGCTTGTCCCGGGCCACATGTACCCAGTGGGGGGTGCTCAACTCAGGGGCCCTGGGCACCCTTCCCTGGGCACAGCTCCCTCAGGTGGCCCTTCCTCCCCCAAGTGCTCCCCCTGTTGTGGCCCTTCCTCCCCCAAGTGCTCCCCTCTGCAGCCCCTCCCTCCCTAGGCACCCTCTGTTGTGGCCCTCCCTCCCCACTGCAGCCCCTTACCCTTAACCCCTTACAACGACTTTGGGCCCTTGCAGTTGGAATGCAACGACGTGGTCCTCTTCTGGCGCATCCAGCGCATGCTCTCCATCACGGCCAACACCCTGCGGCAGCAGCTCACCAACACCGAAGGTGAGACTCTACCCCACCTGCCCCTGATTCCCCCCTCTCCCCACCAGGCCCCCCATCCCCCTGAATCCCCCCCCCATGTGGCAGGTAGCCTCCTGAGGGGGACCTCTCCCTCACATCTCCCCTTTGTCCCGAGCAGTCCGGAGGCTGGAGAAGAACGTCAAAGAGGTGCTAGAGGACTTTGCTGAAGACAGTGAGAAGAAGCTGAAGCTGCTCACAGGGAAGAGGGTCCAGCTGGCTGAAGACCTCAGTGAGTAATCCCTGTGGGGGCCATCAAAGAGCTGGGGGGTTGAGGGGCACATACAGACAGGCCAGAGGTCTGCAGGGGATGTTCCCACAGCCAGCAAACATCAATCTGAGGGCAGATTGGACTCAGGCCTTTCGGCCCCCTCGACCTGCTGGGGGTAGCTTGGGCCCAAACGCCTGGTGGGGGCAGCTTGCTGGGAGCCAGGCCCCGAGTCTTTTCTGTTACCGCGTCCTACCCTGAGCTTGGGTTGGAGGAGAGGGAGTTAATGGCTCTGAGGGACTCCGAGGGGACAGGCCTCCCTTTGGAGTCCCCACTGTGTGTTGCAGCCAGACCCTGCGAGAGCCCCATCTTGCTCTGGCAGATCAGCCACATTATAATTGGGAGAGGGGGCCGTTGGAACCCAGCCCCTCCCCCTAGGGAATCGGCTCTGCTGGTGCACCTGACCCCAGTCCTGGTCCTTCGAAGCATTAGCGGAAACAGGAGTGTCAGGGCCGGCCTCTCATCACCCATCAGGCCGACCAGCGCCTGAGCATCTCCCTCGCAGCAAGCGGTTGTTCGTGAAAGTGGACAGTTTGTTCTTCTGGGAGGTCGGCCGGCCAATTTTCCTTAAACTGCCATCCGGCCCGTGACCGTGGTCATAGTTTTCTTTCAATTGATACTTGACACTTAGCGTAGTTTAGTGTTTCTGAAAATAGCTTTTCTTTAAAGGCGAGAGCAGAAACAGAGTTTCATGGAGGATCTGCTCACGAGATGAAAACGAGCAGAAATGGTGACCCAGGGCAGACAAGAGGAGGAGCCGCTGGGAGGAGCGCCAGGCGCGCCCAGGAAAGAGTCCGCTTGACACACAGCTCACTTGAAATTGATGGAGCCGGGACTATGTTTTAACTCTAGAAAGAGACCTCCTGGTCTAGAACAGAGTTTGACCCGTACACCGAACAAGAACTGGAATAGCATTTTTGGAGCAGAGCCTCATTGGCTCATCAGAATCCCGTCCAGAACTCTGCAAACCCCGGCCTTTCTCTATCCTTGACAATCATACTGGTGAGAGAACGTCCAGGAAAGCAGTTGTTCGTGGTTTTTTCCTCCTAGTGAATTTATTTTTAATCCACATTGTTTTATGAATCATGTCGGGAGAGAAACCAGAGCAAAAGGGAAGAACCATGGGAGAGAAAGAAAAACAGAACAAAGAAGTGAACATAGCATATGTCGACTTACATTCAGTCTCCATAGTTCTTTTTCTGGATGCAGACGGCATTTTCTGTCCAGAGTCTCTTGGGATTGCCTTGGATCACTGAATTAACTGAGAACTAGCTTTCATAGTTGATCATCCCATGTTCTCACTGTGACTGTATACAATGATCTGCTTCTGCTCATTTCTCCCAGCATCAGTTCATGTAAATCTTTGTGAAATCAGGTTGTTGATCATTTTTTATAGAACAGTAATATTCCATTACCTTCGTGTAATGCAACTTGTTCAGCCAATTGATGGGCATCCACTCCTTTTCCAATTCTTTGCTGCCACAAAAAGAATTACTACAAACATTTGTGCACATGTGGGTCCTTTCCCCTCCTTTATGATTTCCTTGGGATACAGACCCAGGGGAGACGCCGCTAGATCAAAGCTCTTTGATAGCCCTTTGAGCATAGGACTACCCCTTGGGAGTCATGGACCCCCTTTAGCTCTCTGGGCTACCTTTGAGCTAAAGAGCAGTGAAACTTTCTTCCCTTCCAGGTCCAGAGACCCTTGACATTTCTCCACACATGTTGTGGATAAGGACCCTTGGTGAAGAAGTTTCTGAATTCTGACTTAATTAAATGTAGGCTGTGTGTGAACCGATATTTAAAAGAAAAATTTTTTTTAATTAAAGCTTTTTATTCTCAAAACATATGCAGGGATAATTTTCAGCATTCATCCTTGCAAAACCTTGTGTTCCAATTTTTTCTCCCTTCCCCCTACCCCTTAGAGGCAAGTAATCCAATATATGTTAAACATGGGCAATTCTTCTATAAATATTTCCAGAATTATCTGAAAAAGGCATAAGAAGAGTCAGATCAAAAAGGAAAAAAAGAGGAAGAAAACAAAATGCAAGCAAACAACAACAAAAAAGTGAAAATGCCCCGTTGTGGTCCACATTCAGTCCCCATATGCTTCTCTCTGGGCACAGGCAGCTCTCTCCATCCCAAAACCAGGAACTGGCCCGAATCGTCTCCTTGTTGAAAAGAGCCCCATCTGTCAGAATGGATCATTGTGTAATCTTGCTTGAACTGGTATTTTAAGTCTGGAAAACTTTACTAGCAGATATAGAAAATACAATTTCCACAAAGCTGTAAAGTTACCCATACATATAATCTATGAAGAAAAAGCTATTTAAAAAAAAAAGAAAGAAAAGAAAATGCGATTTCCTGAAGTCTAGTTCTCCAAGAAGCGGGTGATCGATCCTCAGGAGGCCAACTTCATCCTTAGCAGTGCAGCTCCTCCGGCTCTGAGTCTAGCCAGCTGTGCATCTCTGTCTCCATACTCCCTTTGGTAAATCCGCTGCCACATTGGATAGTGCTTGGGATTTCTACCTCCTCCTTTTTTGGAGTTTTGGCAAAACTGAGGACTCAAGAGTTGGAAGAAGCAGGAACTGCCAGGGGCGAGGGGAATGGCCATCTGGCCTCAGTGATGTAGAAAGAACGAGCAGTTTGCTATCTGACTTCTTAAATGGTTTTTTTAGGCCCGGTGCAGAAAAAGGAATCGATTTATAAGAAAATGAAGAGAAAGTCAAGAGATGGTTCTGGACACATCAGTCCCATGAACTGCCTCCCGGGTCTCTGTCTTTGGCACTTGGGAAGGCTGGCTGGCCTGGAACAGGGGCAGGCTGAAGGCCTGGGTCCTCTGCATGTCCTCCCACAATCTGGTTTTACCTTGGATATCACAACACTCCTCAGAATCACCCAGGGCCTTGTGCCATCTTGTCGTCAGCCGCAGCATCCCTTATACGTTCTCCTCATGAAGCCGCCTATTATCCTTGTTGGCCCCAGTCCCCTGGGCAGGTTATTGCTAGGCCTGTGCCCCACAGAAACCCCTCCCCAAGCCCGTCCTGGGCAGCTGTGCCCCTTTCCCTCAAAGGCACATGCAGCAGGGGCTGGGGTCTGCCTGCCAGGCCACTTTATTCCTCCTGGCCTTTTTCATCCCCCCAGTCTTTTCCACAGCTGTGGCCAGGCCCCCTATCTGGGGCCCAAAGCCCCTCGCTAGAGCCTCCAAGAAAAGCAGCCTCAGGGCCAAGGCAAATCCATCAACTCGGCTCAACCCTAAAAGGTGTTAGTACCCAGGCAGGATCCCCAAAGCACCCAGACAACTTTCCTTCCTCTTCAGATCCAGGCTTGAGCCAAGACCTGAAACAGGGCATAACCACATACTGATGCCTCTGGGCATGGCTTTCATAGCTGATGAACTACTTGTCCTTTCCAAAAGAGATTTCTTTTTTCAACAGTGATTCATAGGCCAACAAAAGTTGAAGTTAGAATTTAGGATATATTTTTTCTGAATAGAAAAAGCAGTCCATCTGCACTGAAAACCTCCAGGCAAGGATGACAGTTTTACCACAGTGTACTCCATTTCTTAAAAGAAGAAACTGTCTCTAAAACTCGAGAGAAAAAAAATCTGTAAAGCAAAACATCCATTAGCAAAGAATACAGCCTGGGGACAGATTTCAGACCATTTATGTCAGAACTGACATGGATTAAAAGCCAGGAATCATTGCTTAACTGGGTAACATCCTGCTTTTTTTATTTAAAAAAATACTTGTCTGAGGCAGCTAGGGGGCACAGTGAGTGGGTAGTAGAGTCCAGAAGACTTGAGCTCAGATCCAGCAGAGACGATTGTAGAAATTAGTAAGCAGTCACTTTCCATTTATAGACTAAAATGTGTCTAATTAAATTGCCATCATTTTATTGTTTTAATGTTCTACTTTCTCTAGTTCTATGTCCTTAATTTTGTAGAAATTTGATGGAATTTGCCCAGTACTATATTACCATTTTTTTGCATATAAAAAGACTAAACAATTATATGGAAAGCATAAGTAGAACATAAATAAAATTTGCCTCTGTAAATAGTGAGATAAACTAGGAAGTCAGATGGGCCAGGCTGGGCCACCTGAATTTGAGTCAGAACCAGTGTTGTGACCACGTGGTACCTTTGCTTCTGAAACAAGTAACCTGACCTCTGTGGGCACATGAAATGAGGGGTCCCTTTGGGCTCTAGACCCTGGGACTATAAACAGGCAATGAAAAGCTGTTAAAGTTTTATTGTGATCTGCAGGACAGAAAATGCAAATTACATATTTCTTTCTTTTTGTCTTCCTAGAAAAAGTTAGAGAAATTCAAGAAAAACTGGATGCTTTCATTGAAGCCCTCCATCAAGAGAAATAAATGTGAGTAAAAGAATTTGAGCTGTTGCTATCCTTACACTGCCTGGAAACGTGCTTAAATAGAGCTCTGCCCGCTGTCCTTCTAGTGACTGCCCTTCGGCTTTATGGGATGGCTCATGATGTTATGGGTGAGAGCCTTCAAAGTTGAAATCAACCTGTTAGGTGACTTTGAGGGACCTGATGGTCTGCAGCTGAACTGAGCATGCTCCTCTAGATGTGAACTCCCTTAGAACTCTGAGGTTGTTGGGATTTAAGAGGTGTCCTAGTGTGAAGACTGCAAATACGGGGGCCACAGCTCATGGAGCTGGTTGTGTGAGCTTCCCCTGGGCCACGTGGGAATGAAAATGGCCCCAGAGCCTTTTACACTGTTGTTAAAATCCAGTTTGATTGATAGCTTTAGTTTCTAAATTCTACAAGAAACCACCATCTCTATCCCCGAATGAATTGACCCCCCCCTCAGTCAAGACTTGTATAGTAAAATTCAGCAACCTGGGAGTAGTAGGAGCTGCCCCACTAGGGACCTAACTAGCCAGATCCATTTGGCTCCTTCTCCCCTCCCTTCTTCCTTCCCCAGATCCCTTTCTTGGGGACCATGCCTTGAACCCAGATCATTGTCTCTCTTTTGGCCAACAAGAAGTCCCAACCCGAGCCACACTTTGTCATTTGGGGGCCCCGCATGGCCCAGAGTTAATCGCATTTGCTTCTGTTCTGGCCAGAAACCCTGAGCGTCTTCCCCTCCCGGAGTGATTTTTCTTTTTGATGAGATAAGGGGACCTTTCTCTGCCTCATTTCTTACCCAGCCTTAAGCACTTAATGGTGTTACCTTGGTCTGACTGAGGCCAGGGAAGGACTTGCTCAGTCTCCTGCCGCATTCTGATCCATGACTGCCGCTGGGCCCGAGGCCGGGACCTTGCTCAGCCCTCCCTCCCTGAGACCCACTTGGCCTGTGGGTCCCAGTGTCGCCTCTCTGCTCTCTTGTCTTAGAGGCCATAGGACTAACCGAAGCGTGTGGACCGTGAGGGCCGAGTGGGTCACCCTCCCTGGCCTTGTTTTCTGCTGAGCTGGAGCTCACCCCCTGCCTTTGTTTGGGCTGAAAGAATTGTTGAACAGCCACATTTTTTTTTTTTTTTTAATTATTATAGCTTTTTATTTACAAGTTATATATACAAGTTATATACAAGTTTATTTACAAGCTTTATTTACAAGTTATTATACAAGTTATACAAGTTATAAAAATTGGGTAATTTTACAGCATTGACAATTGCCAAACCTTTTGTTCCAATTTTTCCCCTCCTTCCCCCATCCCCTCCCCCCGATGGCAGGTAGACCAATACATGTTAAATATGTTAAAGTATAAGTTAAATACAATATATGTATACGTATCCAAACAGTTATTTTGCTGTACAAAAAGAATCGGACTCTGAAATAGTGTACAATTAGCCTGTGAGGGAAATAAAAAATGCAGGGGGGTGCAAAAATAGAGGAATTGGGAATTCTATGTAGTGGTTCATAGTCATCTCCCAGAGTTCTTTCCCTGGGTGTAGCTGGTTCAATTCATTACTGCTCTGTTGGAACTGATTTGGTTCATCTCATGAGCAGCCGCATTTTTGTAGCTATTTTTCTAATGGAATGGTTGAGAATTTCACTTGATACCAGAATCAACTGTTAATTGTCTCTGTGAGGGAATCATGGTCAGGAAATCTTCATGTTCTCGTCAAAGCGCTTAGGAGAAGAGGAACCGTGGGGTGGGCCGGCTTCCAGTCAGCTTCTTTTCTTGGCTCTTGGTCAGCATCTTTGCCAATAGGATTTCCTTACAAAGCAATGTCTTCCCAAAAGGCTGCCTTTGAACCCACAGAATTACAAGGGAAGGAGATTGTCGATAGCTCGGGAAACATCATCCAGCTTAACCTTTGGCTTTCATGCATGCGTGTGTGTGTTTATAACTCTATGTATTTTATATATTTAATAACATGATTCTGAGACGGAATCAGTGGTCCTCCTCAGGCTGCTGCCAACAGAGAGAAGCCCTTGCTTGACCCCCCACATTAATGATGGTATTGGGTAAATGAGCCCAGACGCTCCACAGTCCTCAAAGTGCGTTCTCAGAGAAGGAAGCGCATAAAAACAAGCATCCTTTCCAGAGCTAAATGCCAGGCACTTTTCACCTTACTCTCACAGTGTGTGTGTGTGTGTGTACATAGATTTCTCCTCTAACTCACAGTGTCATAAAACTCATTAGAGAGGCTTTACTGATGGGCAGCCCATCTCCCTCTGGAATTGCCCCATTGTCTTCTGCCTCCAGATCTGACCCTTGAAGTAAGCTGTGAAATTCAAACACATGGTCACATTGCCGCAAAGGCAGAAGCCCAAGGCGGTGCCTCCCAAGGATCTCTGATCCTTGGTCCCCAGCCGTAGTTGGTCTCTGGCACCCACTGGCCTTACGTCTATCCCAGCAGAGCAGCCTCTTCTCCAGAAGGCACAGAGCACAGGAAGGCGGTCAGGGGAGCTGTCGCTGCTCAAGTTCTGCTCTCCAGGGGAGAAAGGGAAAGGAGGATGCTGACCACTAAACGACCAGGGCTTGAGATGGGCAAAGAAGCCAGAGACCGGAGGTCCATATGGGGCATCCTTGAGGAGAATGAGAAATGAGAAGATGGATGCATGGAGACTTGCACTCATCACTTGGGCTCTCCAGCCTCGATCAGGAGAAGGGAGCGTCCACCTTAGCCGAGTCCCACCGTCACATCTGGAGGCCATCTTTTCTTGCTGGAGCATCCTTGTTTTCACATCCTAGGAGAATAGTGGGAATTGTTACAGGGTTTGGACATCTTTTTAACTTACATTTTGTGCTGGGGATGAGCAGGACAGTGGCCAGGCAAGCAGCCACAACAGCGACGCTGGCCAGTGCGAGGACCCCCAAGCAGTAGCTCTCAAGGTCATGGCATAATTTGGGGCCTGACCCTAATTTGTGTGTTTTTAACAGTCTGTGTCAAAGGTCAGAGCTGGAGGAAGAAGGCATTGGCGGCACGCTGGGCTGAAAGCTGGGATTTGGGGCCCCCCGTTGGTAGCCGAGCCTCGTGCTCTGACAGGCAGTGGGTGGTGGACTGGCCTTTGGGAAGTGGGCTGAGGGCAGCACCTCGGGGCATCCCCTCCTTGCCTTTTTTCTGATAAAGCTGATTGTTCCCAAGGATGCTCCTAACTTCCAGTGTTCTTCCTCTAACAGAATAGAATCCCTCCCAGCAGCAGCTGCCTCTGAATACAGTGAACAAAGAAAAACGCTTCTCGGCCTTTCTCTTCGGAGAGCCCACACGTGGAAACATGCCTTGTCCAGAAAACAAGTAATTTATTCTTGGTGGAGCCTCTGTAGTTACCAACACCCCCTGTCTCTGCTGGCGTGGCTATATCATCACCCTCTGTTTGGAGTCCAACTGCTCAGGGCACAGGTCCTTGTGATATAGGGACTGGTTTTACACGGTAGCCATTGCTTTTCCAGAAAGTATTGCTGAGTGTTTGAAATAAAAACCTGGAGCAACACTGTCATTTGTATATAAAGTAATCCTATCCCCAAAAAGTCATCGTTTGGATCTGTGATGTCCTGTCAGAGGATCAACGGATTGCCCCCATTCACTTTAAGCTTGCCACGTGAAAGGGAACAGTCTTTGGCAGGAAATTGGGAGCTTGAACAATTCCGATGTCCTTGAATTTTGGGGTTGTGATCATGTTAGCCATAATCATGGCATCTCCAGCCTGAGCTTTGGACTCAGTGTTTGCTAGGCTTCTTTGTGTCCAAAGGGAGTGAAAAAACGGTTCCGAGCAATCTGCTGCCACTCGAGATCATCTGCAAGAGAAGGATTTTTTCTTTTTAGAGGTGTACGAGAGCCCTTGATTGCTAGTACGAGCCTCTCCCTACAGTCATATACACACGTGCATGCCCTCAAACACGTGCAGTGATCATTTCAAAGCACAGTTTGAGGGCAGTCAGTGACAGGAACCAAGGACCCGGCCTCTGTCACCCACGCTGGTGGACCCGACGTGTCCCACTGAGGCGGGACCACTCCCTTTGGAGCCACAGGAGCTCTTCCTTATGACGTGTCGCTATCCTTGGCATTCAGCTTCATTTTCCGGCCTCTAATAAAAACTCCCACTTCACGACAACCTGCTTCCTCCTGTCCACTTAGGGTTCCTTTGCCCAAAATTCAAGTTTTTATCACTAGCCTAGGAATTTCTCTTCAGTATTCCAAGCATTCCTGCCCGTTTGAGTAACATTTCTCAAGACTTGGGGCCTGACAAGGAAGCTGAAGGGGCTTCCTCCCCAGGCTTGGAGCATCACGGCACATTTTAAGTTTGTTAAACTTTTGGATTCTGGTAAAGCAATCACCTCAAATGTGTTTTCTCTTTATGTTGGTATGGAGGGACTCATATTCCTGAAAGTTTCAGCCTTCAGAGAGGTCAGGACTATAGAGCAAGGTCAGACCTCTGGGTCAGGAGGAGAAAAGGCTCCCATCCCCAACCCTCTGGAAGGAAAGATTCCTTGACACCGTGTGGATTTGGGGGCCCTCCTGGTGGTGGCTGCCTGGGTCACTCATGGAGAAGCATGTTGAGGAGAAATGCCCACAGGGTTCATTGTTCCTATCTCGCCCTTCTCCATTTACCTCAGCCTCTCACCCGGTGCCTGAGGAAGCTAAAAGGCTTTCCACACCAACACCGGTTCATTTGCACATTAAGATGTTCCTTTATAATCGATCTCATGCTAAGTGTGATTTTTTTATTTTTGAGGGAGGTGGGGGGTGGAAATGTAGGTATTTATTGAATGCAGATGTAATTGAAGGAAAAAATAAAATGCCTTTGGAACCCCTGAAGTTGGGTGTGTTGTGTCTCTGGCCTAAAGAATCGGCATCTCTGACGCTTCCATCAATCTAGGTCCAATTTTGAGGATCTGAACGCGTCGGAATAGCTAAAGCCTTCATATCTGAAGAGCAAAGATTTCCAGACGACAGAGTGGGGAGCGAAGCTGAAGAAGGCCTGGAAACTTAAGCCGAGCCTCTGAAAGCCCCCTTGGGCCAAATATTGGTTTTAAAAATCAGACTCTGGAGAAACAAGATCCTTCCTGTGGAATAAACTGCCTTGTGGGAGGCCCCACACCGGCCTCCAGGAGCCTCCTTATGCTGCTCCTGGCGACATGGCACCCACCCAGCCAAGGGAACGCAGCGTATGCGCAATATTGGAGCACTTAAAATCCGCCACTTCACTCCTGGAGGCGTGGGGCCCTTGGGACTTTTACTTTGGGAATCGGACCATGAAGTTGAGGCTGTAGGAGCCGCCTTTTCCAGGCACTAGTTTTAAATGGAAGTGGTGTTCTCTGGGATGGAAAATGCGGTATTTGGGAGGCCGAGTCGGGTTCTGTCCCTGGTGCCCGGGCATCTTTCATTGCCCCAAACCAGTCTGCCGTGGAGAAGAAGGGTCACAGATTCAGACTGCACGTGCTTGTTTTGGCGAAGGTCAGATCTTTGAGTGGCCCGTGTTACGAAGGCATTGGTGGCCTGGCTGGCCCGAGGAGGAAGGCTCGCGGTGCTCTCTGTCCCCCCGGGCTGCCTCCCGGCCTGGCCCCACACAGCCAGCAGCAGGCTCTAGCGGTGGCAGAGGGCCTCTTAAATGGTTGGGGTTGCCTGCTTCCCTGCGGGAGGCATTGGCTCCTTTGGCTTTGAGGAAATTGGAGTTTGATTGGTTTTGGAAGCCAGCTGGTTTGTCCACCTGAGAGCCGGGGTCTTTCTAGTGTGTGAGAAGAAGGCTGACCTTGGCCTTTCTGTCCCATCATGGCTCCTCTCGATGCCAGGGCGAATCCCAGGGGCGGGGAGGGACAGGAGCGAGAAGCCCGGGCTGGCGGCCTTGAGCTGTGGGCCTGGGCAAGTTCTCAGGAGGTCCCCTCCAGATCACAATGAAACCTGGGTCCTCTCATGCCCTTGACGGCTCCACCCGTGCAGGGCATTTGTTAGGAGTCATCGGCTCCTCCATCCAGGTGTCTTGGAAGTTTGGACGTCAGCAGGGTTGGAGAAGCCGCCCGGCGGGATGGGTAGTGTTCAGAAGCGGGGACGGCCCAGCCTGGCTGTGACCTAAGGGATGGTACAGAAAAGGGGGTGACCTGTGTGGGCCACAAGGAATCCCCCCCAACTGTCCCGTGAGCCCTGGGCCTGCGCTTAGCTGAGTCTTCAGAAATGCATTTCAGCTTCATGGAGCCCGTCCCTCTTAATAGTATGGAAATGTTGAATTAGATTAGTTACGTCGCCCAAAAGGCCGCTTCATGTTACCCTGGACTTATGTGCATGTATGTTATTAAGCGTGTGCATGTGTGAGGGCCGGGGCTCTGGGGCTGTGGCAAAGGCCCCACGCTGAGACCACCAGGGCTCCACATCTGGAGAAGGGCCAGAAGCAGAGCCGAGGCAAGTGGAGAAACAGAAGTCGCCGGTGACCCAACTGAGAGACCTCTGGGCAGTCTTTTTTTTACCAAGACCGTGTCTGACCCCAGGGCCACCTTGAGGTGCTTGCCCTCCTCCAGAGGAGATGGAGACAGACATTTATTCCCAGATGGCACAAGAGACAACTTCTGGGGAGAGAGCGCTGGGGTGGGGAGGGGGAAAACACAGGGGGTGGGGGTCAGGAAAACCTTCCTGTACAAGTCAAAGTGGAATCCTAAGCCTTTGGGTGGAGAATTCTGTCCTTTGGTCACTGTTGACTTGGACCCCTGAGGGAGATCATGCCCGGTCCCTGTCCAGAGAGCTCCAGGACACGTTGCGGACTTTCAGGATGTGTCAAGCTTTGAGCTGGGGGTGCTCGGATGATGGTCTGGGAGCACCGGGGTCAGTCCCCAAGCTGACCTCACACTGTAATGCTGAGGGAATCATGTCTGTACATTTTGTTTCTGGCTTGAAGAAGTTACGCTATTTAATAAAAGAAGACATTTCATGCTTTCTCGAAGGAAAGTCCCATTTTTTCCCTTTTAACATGGGAGTGGTCAAGGGAAGGAAGGATTGGGAAGTTTGTATAAGGGAGCGTGGTGCCCTTGTTCCTGCTCCTGTGCCCTTGTTCCTGCTCCTGCTCCCTCCAGGACAGTTCTCGAGCTAGAAAAGTGTGTGGAAAGCTGCCTTAGGTGGGGAGGAGTGAGGTAAGGAGCCATGTTACTTGTCCTTCCCATGAATGGGTCACAACTGCCAGGGTCATCGATCCAAAAAGTTAGATAAGAACCCACCACGGGGCACACGGAAAAGGATTCCCTCTTGTCTGGTTCCCTAGTGAGGACATACAAACCAGGGCCCCCCAAATACCCAGACTTTGTGACCCAACTTGTTGAGGATTAGTCTGTTGAGTGGATTAATTGGGGGGGGGAAGTTAAGTAAATATTTGGGCCCCCAAAAAGAAGAGGGAGCTGTGGCTTTAATTAGGTCTTACAAGGCCTTAAGGCAAACTGGAGAAGGTGCCAGGCTGGGGCATGGCCCGGGGTCGCCTCTGCCCAAGATGGCTGCCCTGGTACCCACGAAACATGGATCGTCTCAGCAGGGGGCCCCCCACGGGTGGGAGCCACGCCCCAGCCCAGCCCCCCACGCAGCTGCCGAGAGGCTCTGCACGCAGCGTCATCCCCAGGTCGCCTGGGCAGCTGCAGCTCCCCCACTTTCCCTCCTGTGAGTCCTTGGGCCCTTCCAGCACCGCTCCCGTCCATGTGATAAAACAAGGCTGGAAAGCTGAGCAGCGTCCCCGGCCTGAGGGTGCACCGGCATTCCGGGCCCATCTGGCACCTGAGGTCCGCAGGGGCAGGCGGCTCTCCCCAAGGTCGTCCAGGCCATCGGCAGCTTTTCTTCCCCGTTCTCCATTTTGATCCACACAGTGCGGCATCCCCGGGGAAATGCGCAGCTGGTGCTGAACCTGCCCTGGTGATGTGGGGGGCGGGTCTGGGGGTGGGGGGCACACGGGCACCCACGGGTGCAGGGGGTGGGACACAGGGCGGATAGAGCATCCAGCCTCGGGCCCTTCCTCTAACTCTGAGCCACTCAACTCTGCCTCAGTGTCCCCATCTGTGAAATGGAGAGTTCTGATAGAGCCTGCCTTAGAGGCATCGGGAGGCTCCACTGAATGTATGTAAAGTGCTTCACCAGCTTTAAACCCTGCCTCGGGGTCTGCGAAATGGAGAGTTCTGATAGAACCCACCTTACAGAGGGCCATGAGGACCCACTATATGCCTAAGGTGCTTCCCGAGCCCCGAGGCCCGTTACTAATGACGGTCAGAGAGCAGAGGGCAGAAGTAGGAGCCATGTGGCTGGGCCAGAGTCCGGATCCGGGTTTGGGGTGTGGATGGCGCGTGTGGGGACGGCGCTGACCAAGGGCGAGGCAGCTTTCAGAGAATGAGCTCAGTTTGGAACATGTGACTTGCAGATGCACCAAAAGCTCCAGAGAGGTGAGAGCTGGAGGCACAGGGAAGCACCCAGAGGAGCTGAAATCTCTCCCCGGAGACGGCACAAAGTGTGTCCCCGTGACTTGCGGCACGGCCTTCGCGTGGTTATAACAAAGCTCTGGAGCGAAGGGGCTCCGGCTTTCGGTAGCTATGGGCCCAAAGCACCGTAGGCTGAGAAGCAGGTGGCTCGGGATGGAGCGCCGGGTCTGGAGTCGGCAACACCCAAGTTCAAATCCAGCCTCGTTCACACAGCTGTGCGACCCTGGGCGAGTTACTTAGCTCTGCCTCGGTTTTCTTATCTGCAAGCTGAGCTGAGGAAGGAAATAGCAAACCCTTCCTGTATCTTTGCCATAAAGACATTTAAGGGGATCATGGGAGCCGCGACTGAACAGCTGGGAGACCTCAAAGGAGCTTAAGAGACCCTCGAGTCCACACCTTCATTTTGCAAATGAGGAGACTGAGTCAGAGGAAGGTTAGGTGAAGCTGCTCAGGATTACCCAGGTAGGAAGTGTCCGAGGAAGAATTTGAACCCAGAACCCCCCGATCCAACCCCCTCTGCCAAACTTGTTGCAGCTTTGACACAACTTAGCAGGGCCTGCCCAGGGCCCCCTTCTCTCGTTCTGGACACTCTCTTTTGGTGACTTTTCGGTTACCGTTGCCTCCCAGATCTAGGTGGGCGGCCCTAACCTCTCCCCGCCCTCGGCCTCCTGCCTGAGCTACTGCCGGGCCCTCCTGAATGGTCTCCTGGCACCCTCTCTCCCCCCTCCAGTTCACCATCCATATCGCCCTCCTGTGCCCACCAACCCCGGAAGTTCCGGTCCTCCAGGGGACGTTTAAAGCTCTCCCCTCCCGGCAGTAAGAGCCCCCTGGCCAGTCCAGCCTCCCGGCTCGGCTGTTTCTCCCACACCAAGCTGGTGAAGGCTCCGCTTTGTGCCAGGGCAGGGAAGGCAGAAGGCCTTGAAGCTGGAGAAGACAGGAGCTGGTGCCCAGCATGGGGAGGCCGGGCCCTAGAGGGCAAAGCTAGGGACGGCCAGACGTTTCCCGGAGGCCGGTCAGACGTTTCCCGGAGGCCGGTCAGACGTTTCCCGGAGGCCGGTCGGACGACATGTAGGGGAAACCTCCGAGTGGCTCCACGGGGCAGGGGGTCCTCCCGCTCACTAGGAGCCTTTAAGCAGCGGGTGGACGACCCCTGGTCAGCCTGTCCGGGCTGCCCCAGACCGGGACCCGAGAGGGCATCTGCGGGGATGGCGTGAGATTCCCAAGCAGCAGTTCTGAGGGAGGAGGTAGCGGGGAGCGACAGGTTCTGGTTCTGCCCCAGCAGCCGATCCCGGGGGTCAGACCTGCTCATCCCTGGGAGATCCTCTCCGATGGGACCCGGGGGTCTGTGGGCCTCCCCCAGGGCACTGTGAACTCCTTGGGCACAGGGACTGCTCTGGTTACTTCTGCATTTGGTTTGGGCCTTTCTTCCCCCCCTTCCCTCCCCCGCCCTCACGCCGGCGCCTGCCGGCCACTTGACTTCTCCCGATCCCCGTTTGCCAGCGCACCAAGCCCGGGGGAGTGTTTCCCTCCCGTTAACTTTGCGGCCGCTCCGTTTCCCGTGAGTGTCCGTGTGTAATCGGGCGGCAGCGCCCCGCGCCCCGTTTCCGCGGGTCCCTCATGGGGCCGCTCTCCCGCCGCGGACTGTCCGAGCGGCCGGGCTTTGATGCGCGGCTGCCGCGCGGCGGCCCCGGGGCCGTCCTCCATGGCCGCGTTCTGGCTCAGGAGAAGCCGCCCCCCTTTTCGGCGCCCCCGCTGACAGGACGGCACAATGCCATTAGCATTTGCAAAGGGGCGCTGGGTCTGAGAGCCCCGCCCCCGGCGCGGGCTGCTCGGTTCGCGCCGCACACAAAGAGGCGGGGGCGGCCCCGAGCGCCCCCGCTCCCGCCCGCCCCCGGCGCTGAATGGGCGCTGAGGTAGGTAAATGAATGCAGGGTATGGTCGGCGGCCGGCTCCGTTCTGACCTCACCCCTGTTCCGTTTGTCTCCGGCCTTGTAGGGGGGCAGGAGGACATCGGGGCCGCCTTTGTTTCCCGTCATTTTCTGGCAGGTTGGGGAGTTAATGGAGACTTTGTCCGGAGGCGGCCGAGCAGAAAGTACACTGGTGCCGCCGTCAGGGCCGAGCCAGGCCGCCTCGCCGGTGCCGCCCCCAAAATGGGCGCAGAGAAGCGGCCGCCCGCGGCGCGGGCTGGTGCTCCAAGCGCCCGAAATCCGCGGCCAGCGGGGAGCCTCCGCTTGGGCCCCGCGCGGAACCTCTCAGCGCCGGCCCTAATGCCGGGTCTCGGAGCCACCGTGCAGGTCCGCGCGTTCTCCCGGGCAGACCCGAAGCCCCTTGCGGCGGCAGCCGGCGTCCCCCCGGCGGGGTCCGAGGGCGTTGGGAGGCCCGAATTAGAGTGGCTCCTTCCCTAGTCTTTCACCACATCACAGTTAGAGGGAAAGGCCTTGGGGCAAGAGTCCTTCCTTTTACGAATGAGTGAATTGAGGCACAAGGAGATGGGGGATCGTGTCCAGCACATGGGTGAGGCAGGATTGGAACTCAAGCCCAGACCCCCGTCCCTTACCCAGCACTGCCCCACCCCGACTTCCCTCAGCCCGGTGGCCCCAAGCGCCGTCCGCCGGGGAGCAGCCTTCCCCGACTCCTAGAGCATTAGCCCGACCAGCGGCTCTCAGGCGGCCCCGCGGAGCCGGCTGCGGAGGAAGGGCACCTCCTCCCTGCGGGGCAGCAGAGACTGCACGAGTTCCCGCGGGCCGCCCTCTGCCCCGCAAGGAGAAGTCGGAGGGAGGCCGTATTCCCGCACTCCATCTTCCTCATTTCCTAGTGCCCCCGGCAGCCTCCCACCGGCTGGGCCCCCGCTCCGGTGGCTGGGATGACGGTCACGGACAGGACTGCGAGGGCGGGAGGACGCCCAGCTGCCGGCCCGGCCCAGAAAGAGCAGCCAGCGCCAAGAGGACGGTGACTGTCCCTCATCCTGCCTTAAAAAGAAAAGAAATATTACAAGGGGAGTCCAGGTGGCCCCCGCCAAGGCAGTCAGCGGGTGCCATTTCTCAAGGGAAAATGATGCCTTGAAATTAAGTGATCAGGAGCAGCTGGGCGGCGCAGTGGGTAGAGTCAGGAGGACCCGAGTTCAAATCTGGTCTGGGACACAACACAAGGACAGCCTGGATCTGTAAAGTGCTTAGCCCAGGGCTTGGGCATGGCAGGAGCTACATCAATGCTCATTCCCTTTTCCATTTAAAGCCCTTCTCGGTCTGGCCCCAGCCCATCTTTCCAGGCTTGTGGCCTTGGGACACTCCATGCTCTAGCCAAGCCAGCCTTGCGTCCTTTACTCTGATTTGATCCATATAACGGCCTCAGAAGTAGGTGTTGTCATCATTCACATTTTATAGATGAAGAAACTGATGTGAAATGCCCTGCCCAGGATCACACAGCTAGTGGGGTCTGAGGCCAGATTTGAACTGGCTTCTGGACTCTTCTCTATTCTCACTGAGCCTTCTAGCTGCTTTAACTGAGAGGACTGGAGGCAGGGAGTCCAATTAGACGATTATAATGGTTTAGGTGGGAGTTATGTGAGCTGAGAGCAGGTGGAGGCCGTGTGAGAGGGAAGAAGCAGGTGGGAGGGATGGAGAGGGACAAGTGCCAGGGCTGGCAGCCGGTTGGCACCCAAAGCTGAAGGTGAAGCAGCCAGGCTGGTGCCCAGGTGGAGCTGGGGTGATTGGAAGGA
Source organism: Sarcophilus harrisii (assembly GCF_902635505.1). Lineage (NCBI taxonomy): Eukaryota > Metazoa > Chordata > Mammalia > Dasyuromorphia > Dasyuridae > Sarcophilus > Sarcophilus harrisii. The sequence goes on along the minus strand of NC_045428.1, from coordinate 3,510,498 downwards.
TGCTGTGTCCTCCGCAGAAAGAGGAGAACTGGGGGGCAGGGGCGATGCTGAATATACAGTGTGTGTGTGTATATATATGTAGTATAACATATAATATACATGTGAGTGTGAAGGGGCCACATTGTTGAGGGAGGACTTGCGGGGGGTTGTTGGGGACGCAGCCCCCACGGGTGGCTTTGCAAAGGCTGCTTTCATTTGAGTCAGGAGGTGGGAAGCCAGTTCATGTAGATGGCTTTTTCTGAGGGGAAATGCTAACAGCATTGGGGGAAGTCAAACCAAGCAAAAGGCTTCTCAGGGATGTGTGTGTGTGTAAGGCAGGACAGAAGGAGGCGACAGAAAAGAGAAAGTCAGAGGGTACATGAGTGAAGGGGGCGGGCTTGGCCAACACAAGAGCCGGCAGAATTGGAGAGGGAATTAAGGGTGGGCAATGTTTTCTTTTCTTTTTTTTTTTAATAGCTTTTTATTTACAAGTTATCTGCATGGGTAACTTTGCAGCATTGACAATTGTCAAACCTTTTGTTCTGATTTTTCCCCTCCTCCCCCCACCCCCTCCCCTAGATGGCAGGATGACCAATACATGTTAAATATGTTAAAGTATAAATTAAATACAAAATAAGTTTACATGAATGACTTGTTTTCTTGGGAAAGGGATGAGGTTCTCAGATAAGAGGAGAGAAGGAGGCTGGGGCTAAGGATAGAGAAGATCCAAAGTCTCCCTCATTAGCCATAGTCCAGCTGAGTGCAGACCTCGGGAGACTCGTCCACCAGCACAACTGAGCTGTTTCCTCGACCCCACGAGTAGGAGCAGAGATTTGCTGAGATGGGAGTACCCTAGTCTGATGCTTGGCAAGGTGGGATCATCTTGGACAGGACCCAGGAGGAAGAAGAAGAATGGGGGGGGGGTGGAGGGAGAATAGTGGTGACCTGAAATAGGATGGAAGGATTGAGGGACTGCAGGACCCAGTGAGGAGGTGAGAGAGGCTCTGGAGAAGGGATTTCTGGGTTCTCCATCATGGAAGTACCACTCTTATGGACAGCGGGGAGATCAAGGTCCTGCCCCTCCCTGGTACGCCTGTGGTGGGATGAAGGTAAAGGTCATGGGAGTGGAGGAGGCTGATCCACTCTGGGTTTTGGGGGGTATGGACACGGAGTCTAAGGAGCAGGGTTCGGATCCTGCCCCTGGGACTTTCCACAAGCCGTTTCACTTTTCTCATCTGTAAAATGAGGGGGCTGGACAGTGTTCTCTGAAGCCCTTTCCCTTCTTTAAGTTTGAGTCTGCAGATCAAAGTCATCAGGTGTAAGGGCAAGCTTGGGGGGCAAGGGAAGGCTGGGGACTTCTGAAAAGAGGGCAAAGGGCATGAGGGGGGGCAGGGAACCAAAGCAAAATGGCCGCATTTGTCTGCAAAAGCTTCTTGGTGCTTCCTTTGGGCCATCACACTTCCTAAGCGCCCCAGTTCCTGCTGGTCTTTAAGTCACCTGCGGGTCCCTGTTTCCAGATGCTGGCCACTAAGCCTGTCCTGAGCAGCAAAGGGGATGAGGAAGACAGGACAGTGGGAACAAGCCCAATGACTTGATTCATGTGGCCCAAAGGGAGGAGGGAAGGGAAGAAGGGAGAAAGGGGAAGCCAGAAAGCAGCCCCCTCCCCCTCCCCTCCTTCTCTTCCCCTTCCCTCCAGCTTTGAGTGGGGTCCAGATTTCTCATGAAAAGGACTGGCTCCCAAAGGATTAGGGGAATATTCATGACTGGAAGTTCAGCAGGTGACACCTGAGGGCTGGCCGCTCATCCCTTGGACAAACAAGCCCTCCCTGGGATCCGGATGCAGCAGGAATGGCGGTTGCCAGGCTGAGGGCGGGGGCCTTCCCCAGCCTGGCCGGGCTCGGCCTCCCTTGCTTTCCCCTCCCAGTCTTTCTGTCCCGAGCAGAAGCCGCCTTCAGCCTTTCATTCCCAGAAGACAGCGGGGTGGGAGGGGAGTGGGGGAGCAGGGCTGGAGTCTCAGGACATTACTTGACAAACAGAATGGTATCTTAGCATCGGAGACCCCCCTCAACAAGGCGAAGAAAGGGCCTTTCTCGAGCAGTGGGGGGAGGCTTTGTCCTGGGGACGGGGGAGGGGACTGGGGCTGCCTTCTCCAAGTTGGTCCTGAAGTGTCTGTAAGAGGAGGCTGGGGGGGGGCTCCCTCGGGAAGCTAGGGGGGGCGACTCTCCCTCGAACCCTGGGCATTGGGGGGGCATCAGTCTTGAAGCACAATAATCCACATGAATTCAGTCCATCCCTCAAGGGGGGAAGTAGCAATGACTGCTGTTCGTAATGATAACTTGCAGCGTGATTGGGAAAACCAAAGGCGATTGTACTCACACAGTGACTCAGTGTCCTTTGCTATTATTGTTACCGTCCGAGGGAACAACGTCCTTCCCCTGCCGCAGGGATGCTGCTGGGGCTGGGGCCCCCATGTTTGACCAGGGATTTTTGCTCTGGGAGGAAGCAGAGCGTGGACACTGGCCTTCTAAACCCCGATTAAGCCCCTTGATCTCTTGTTATTGTGACAGGCAAAATCACTGTTTCCAAACACCCCACAGAAGCGGCCAGACCAAGACATGGCTGTGCAGGGGAGTGCCCCCACCGCCCATCCCTGCGCAGTCCCGGACCCCTCAGGAAAAGTCTATTTTAAGGATGGCCCGCCCTCTTTGTCCATTCCTTGACAGCTTTTGCTGCTTGTGAGAGCTTCCCCAGTTGCTTTGGCCATTATCTTGGGGGGGACAAGTGGCCGGTGCTGAGGGCAGTGGGAAGACCCCCACCCTGGCCATCGGACATCAGGGGTTTGTCCCAGGCTGGAGCAGGACTGCAGGCAGGCCAGTCAATCCGGTTTCTCTCGTAATTGGTGAAGTTAAGTCAACAGAGTGAGCCGGGCCTGGCGGCCCTCAGCTTGGCAAATATTGAGCCAAGTCTTCAGGCCAGCGACGCTGTTGACCGCACGAGACGTGGCTTTGTGCCCTTTGTCGCTGTGAAGTGCAGCCTGGCGGAGCCCGCCCCGACGTCCTCTGTACACAGAGGGGAGGCTGTGATCTGGAGCCGAATGTGTTTACTTGACTAATAGAAGCCGATGGCTCGCTCTCCGGAGGCACGATGCTCCCCCTGCCATGGCGACTCCCTGAAACAAGCCCCCTCCTCTTCTTGTCAACATTCTATTGATATTTTGGGGTTTGGGGAGGAAGTCGGTCCTGGATGTATTAAGTGGGGAGCAGGACCCGACCTCTAGGGAACTCCCAGATATAGAAAGTCCCTTCACCTGTTCAAGACATCACTTCCTCAGTCCTTGCAGTCAGGTGTCAGAAGCAGGGCTTTTCTGTCCCCTGGGCCACTGCCAGCCCTCCTATAACAATGCAGATGGTCGTAGAGTTCTCCCAGTGTCCCTTTCTCCAGCTGGAAATGCTCAGTGGCTCACCAGCCCTGGAGCCTGAGGCAGGAGGGGCCCAGCAGCTTCCATGGTGACCCCAAGAATGAGATCCTTGACAAGGTGTCCCTCCCTTACCCTCCCAACACAGCCACATAATTGCCTTTAAAATATCCCGCCAGAAACACCCCTAAAATGTGCCGGTGCACAGGGCAACACAATAGAAATCTTAATGAGACGGGTGAGAGCCTGCAGCCGGGCGCCCAAAGTGAGGCTTGCCTGTTCAACTGACGCCCTTGACAGGACTGAGGGATGCTGGGTTTCCTGGCCTGCGCTCAAACCTAAAAGGGCATCTACCTCTTCGGGGCGGGGGGGAATCACTGTGGCCTCTGTCTGCAGGAGGAAAACTGGCCCTCTGTCAAGAGCCAGGGAGGAACCTCTCAGCTCAAGGGGCCTGAGGACTCTTACCCTGAACCCCATGGACTTTTAAACATACATGTAATTATTGTAATGCAACTGGTTCTAGAGTCCTGTGTGCCCATTGTGTGCCGCGAAAAACCTTGTTAAATGTAAACAGAGCAAAAGCAAATGGCTCCAAGGTTGTCCCGCACTGGGGGGGTTGGCAGGGAGGCCACTGGCAGACGGGGCAGGGGGAAGGCGGTGCTTGAGAGGAAGGAAGGTGGCTCTGAGAGCTGGCACTCAGTGGGGAGCCTGGACTGGGAGCAAGGCTGAAGCTCGGGGCAGGATGGAGTCTAAGGGAAGAGCAGGAAGGAGACCATGGAGATGGGACCATGAGAGCAGGGATGGTGACACGGTTGAGAGTGGGACCTGGGAAGGGCGGACTGGGAGGGACTAAACATGGTCTGTAGAAGCTGCACGGGCTGTGGGCTAGAGAAGGGGCATGGAGAAGGGAACGGCTGGTTTGTGGTGCAAGGAATGAAGAGAAGCAGAGACATAGAGACAGGGACACAGAGACACAGAGCCAGAGAGACAGGGACACAGAGACACAGAGACAGGGACACAGAGACATGGGCACAGAGCAGGGCACCTTGAAGTCCAACCCCTTCACTCTGTGACTGAGAAAACTGGACCTGAGACAGGCTAAGTGCTTCATGCAAAGTCCTGTAGATGGGAAGTGACAGACTTCCCTCCTGGCCCCCATTCACCCCCCCCCAGCGCCCCTGCCTACCCAGTCCCCCATTTTGACAGGTCTCTTTTATTATTATTATTATTATAGCTTTTTATTTACACATTATCTGCATCAGTAATTTTCCAGCATTGACAAGTGCCAAACTTTTTGTTCCAATTTTTCCCCTCCTTCTCCCCACCCCCTCCCCCTGATGCAGGTTGACCGATACATGTCAAATATGTTAGAGTATAAGTTAAATACAATATATGTATACATGTCCAAACTGTTATTTTGCTGTACAAAAAGAGTCGGACTTTGAACTAGTGTACTATTAGCCTGTGAAGGAAATCCAAAGTGCAGGTGGACAAAAACAGAGGGATTGGGAATTCAATGTAATGGTTCTTAGTCATCTCCCAGAGTTCTTTCTCTGAGCGCAGCTGGTTCAGTTCATTCCTGCTCCATTGGAACTGTTTTGGTTCATCTCATTGCTGAAGATGGCCCCGTCCATAAGAGTTGATCATCCTATAGTATTGTTGTTGAAGTGTATAATGATCTCCTGATCCTGCTCATTTCACTTAGCATCAGTTCGTGTAAGTCTCTCCAGGTCTCTCTGAAATGCTCCTGCTGGTTATTTCTTACAGAACAATAATATCATTAGGACAGGTCTCCCTCCTTATTGAACCGTGGAGGCATTTTGCTGCCTCACATCCACGCCCACGATCCTTTCTGGGGCACAGGAGGAGTCGGTGACCAGCTCTTATTTCCAGTCCTTCCCTGTGGCTAAGAGTGGATGGTCCTTGAGGTCAGGAATCTCTCTAGAGGCTATGTGGTTCCTGGCAGGGGGTCGCACAAGCCCCTCCCCAGTCAATGAGCTATAGTGATTCTAGCAGCCCCAATATAAAACCCTCTGTTGTGTTCAGCCTTCCCGGCCTCCTCTCCGTCTCCCAAACTTTCCCAGCCTTCTTGGCCCTTTCTCCCTGACACATGCCTCCCATTCGCTGATGCTGGCTGGGCTCTTGCTCCCACATCCCCCTTCGTTTGTCTCCTGTTACACCCTTCCCCAGGACACTCTCCCTCCTCCTCATCACCTTCTGGCTTCCTCCAAGTCCCACCTCAGCTCTGATCTTCTTGAGGAAGCCCCCCCCCCTTCATTCTAACCCTTCCCTCTCTCATTTCCAGAGTCCCTGTCCAGACCTTCTCTGTTGTTTGCATGGTGTCTCTGACTGACTGTGAGATCCTGGAGGACAGGGCTGACTTTCCCCTTTTTGTAGCCGGCATGGTACTGGCACACAGCAGGCACTTAATAAATGTTTCCTGACTGACTGCCTCATGTGTAGGAGGTTCCTGTTGATTGACACTTCTTACCACTGTTCTGGGCTCAGGTGTAGATCCTTCCCTGGGGGCTGTCTCTTCTATTTTCGGTTGTGATGCTCAAGGGCAGCCAGCCAACTTATATTGGTGAAGTCCCTGCCTTGTGCCCAGCATTTACCAAAGTCCCTGCACTTACGGGGTCCAATGAGCTGACACCAAGAAAGAAGCAGGATGGGCTCGCTGATCGGGGTCCCTGGCCCCCAGTCTGTGCTGCCCTCTGCCTCTTTGTGCACTGTGTGCGACTTGCTCGTGTGCACATTCATCCCGGCTCTGGCTTCTCCTGCTCAGGGTCATTTGCAAAAGCAAATGGATCAGATTTTTTTTTCTTTTTTATTACATCTTTTTATTTTTCTAAGCATATGCATGGATAATTCTTCACCGCTAACCCTTGCAAAACCTTGTGTTCCGATTTCTTCACCCCCTCCCCTAGATGGCAAGTAATCCAACACATGTTAAAGTATATGTTAAATACAATATATGCATAATATTTATACAGTTATCTTGCTGCACGAGAAAAATCGGATCAAAAAGGGGAAAAAAAAGAAAACAACAGAGTGAAAATGCTCTGCTGTGAACCCCCCTCAGTGCCCACAATCCTCTCCCTGGGTGTGCATGGCCCTCTTCATCACAAGCTCATTGGAACTGGCCTGAATCATGAGATCAGGTTTGGTTGTGCTTTGAGATCTTTTTGTCATCCAATTTTCCTGGGGGAGCAAGGAAGGCAGATCCCCTTCTCATTCCCATATTTATTTTTGTGCAAGGAAAGGAGGAAGCTGGGGGTTCAGGAGAAGATGGATCTCTCAGCCCCCCTTGGATCTCCAACGAGCACCAGGAGGCTCCTGGGTCGCAGCCCGGCATCCTGGGAATAGGAAGGGCCCTTTGGATCCCAGCCCTACTGAGGTGTCCCAGGACAGAACCCTGAGGGGATGGTCTGCTGTCTCTGAGCGGCCATTGCTGGGGCGGGGGCTCGGATCTAGAAAGACTGCGTCGGAGGGTGACTCATTCAGCCCCGGACAGCCGTCCCCCCTTGCCGGTCCCTGCCTTTCCGCTATTGTGTCCCCCCCTCCCCACTGGCCATTGATCATGCGGACTGCAGACAAAGTGCCCGGTGTCAAGCAGGCCCTTTGGGGGACGGGGCCCTTATTGTCTGCGCAACTTCTATGACCACAAAGGCGGCTGCTGTCAGCTCTGTAGACGGGAGCCGGCCGTGGCTGCAGCTTTCAGGGAAGAACAAGGGCCTGCCTGTACAGTCAGCTCGGCTGAAACGTTCCCAGCCGGGGCAGCCTTGTCCCCAACTTGGGCCACAACAAAGACACTCCCCCATGGTCCGACCTTTCATTCCCGGGCATCTGGGAACAAACACAGGCCGCGGAGGGAGGGGATGGGCTTCCAGCTGGCCCGGAAGCAAGGGAGCCCGCCCAGCCCCCACCTGGGACCCCTCCTGAGGGGGAGCCCTCACAGCAAGAGGGTACAGCCCCCAGCGCTCAGGAGACGGAGAGAAGCCATCTCTGCCCTCCCCTACTTCTGCAGAAGGGAAAAGGAGGGGGGGGGACGGCTGTAATGCTTTTCCCAGGCTAGCAGGTAGGAAGCGTCTGAAGCAGCAGCATTTGAATCCAAGTCCTTCCTCTCCAACTTTATCCACTACTCTAGGCTTCCTCTCAAAGATGCCAGTACCTACCCTGGTCCTCCACGACGTGGGGGTCCTGGGCCACCTGAAATTCCACTCAGAAGGTGAAAAGAGCCCAGGGAAACTCCTCACGGCTTCCAGAAGGTGATGGGCATGGGAGACCCTCCCTCCCTCACATGAAACCGGCTCCCCGTGGTCCCCAGACACGCTCCTCCCCAAGCTGTACCAAATCCTCTGGGGCATGGGCTCCAGCACCTGCAAAGCAAAGAGAGAAATAAAGGCAAAGTGCTCAGAAATGGGCAAGGCTCAGAGCGGGAGACCTGGCTGGGAACCTACCGTTTGTTGTTACCATGGGAACCCATTTGTTGTTACCATGGGAACCCATGTGTTAGCTCCCTATCTGTAAAGTGGGATGATCTGATCTCTAGGTTCTCACTACTTCCCAGGTTTATCAGGTGGGCAAAGTGGTTTGGTGGAGGCAAAATTCTTCAAGAGCCTTACAACGGCCCCGGACTAAGACCAAGTAGGGACCCTCCCAACTGGCTCCATCTGTGCCTGCTTCCCTGCGTCCTCTTTTCTTCCTCCTGCTCTCACGTTCTCTTCCTGTTCTTTTTCTCTCTCCCTCCCTCCCTCTCCTTCAGTGATGGTGTTAGAATGGGGTCTGCTTTCTAGTATCTTTCTTTTGAAAAGTTCTTAGATTGTGAACTAGGAAAGTGGAGGGTTTCCCCCCATGTCTGTGTGTTCATCCTTCCTCTTGTGGCCCTGCTAGAAAAGGCGCCCGTCCCATTTGTAAAAGCCTTGAATGCCCAAATTCAGCCCCATCCAACCCTGAGAAAGGGCTTTGGGCCACGCTCTCTCTGCACCTGAAGCAGCTCATCCGGCCGGAGGCATCCATGCAGGCTTCCACGGTGCTTAGGAAATGATGGGAAAGTCCCACTGCTCCCCCCCAGGTGGGAGAGAAAAGCCCCCCCAAGAAGGAGGAGGGGGAGGAAGGAAGGGAGAGAGGAAGGAGGGAGGAAGGAAGGAGCTGCCCCAGGAGACAGACCTGCCGAGAGGAGAGAATGGCCCCGCCATGCCACAGTGAATCCCGACACAGGACCATGGGCGCCTGGACAAAGACCTGGAAGAAGCTATTGAGATTTAATTGTGCAAACCCACGTGGCTGATTAGGAGAGGCAGGGAGGGGCCGGCTCCGGGCACTAAGATTTCCGAGGATGCTCTGGGAGGTGTTCTTTTGAAAAAGGACAAAACCCCAACAAAACTCTGGTGGGCGAAACAAAGGGGCAGCTCTGGGGTGGAAGGCCTCCTCGGCGTTCCCAGGAACGGTATTCCCAAGTGACCCCCGGTTCAGCCTGCCTCACAAAGGGCTTCCCGTGGAGTCCCTGTGACAGACCCCACCGCCATGTCCGACACGGCCAGACCTGGCTCTGACCCATATGGGGGATTCTCATGGATGACTGGAGGCTGGGGTCTGACGTCCCCCGCTGGGGAATGCCATGGCTACTGGGACCATCGAGGGGCTTCTGGAAAGAGAGAGAGAGACAGAGAGAGAGAGAGAGAGAGACAGAGAGAGACAGAGACAGAGACACACAGAGACACACAGAGAGACAGAGACACACAGAGAGACAGAGACAGAAAGAGAGAGAAATGGAGAGAAAGAGAAACAAAGAGACAGAGAGAGACAGAGACAGAGACAGAGAGACAGAGACACATAGAGAGAGACAGAGAGAGAGAGAAATGGAGAGAGAGACAGAGAAACAGACAAAGAGACAAACAGAGAGAGAGAGGCAGAGACAGAGACAGAGACAGAGACACACACAGAGATACAGAGAAACAGAGACAGACACGAGAGAGACAGAGACAAACAGAGAGAGAGAGACAGAGAGAGACACACACACATACAAGCAGAGAGAGACACAGAAAGAGAGACAGAGAGAATATGGGTGTCTGAAGGAGGGGGCCTTCAAATTCCTTCTTGTATTTGGACCTCTCGGTTCATCTGTAACTCACCTTCAGAAAGCAGCACTGAGCCCAAAAGCCCTCCAAGGCAGGTCAAAGAAAATTAAACCAAAGCATAATTTGGGGAAGGGGGACAGGAGGGAGAACAGCCCTCCAAGGGCTGGCCACATTCCAGCTTGACCCTTGCCAAGACTCAAGAAAAATTACAAGGGAACACTCGGCTCCCATCAGGCCTCCATCTTACGTGCCCACCCTCCCTAGGTCCCCTTCCCCAGGCACCCAGAGCCCTTAGGCTTCTCTGAGGGTTACCAGACCCATAGTGGCACCTCCCCGAGCTCCCACTTTCCTCCATCGGTCTCCGAGTCTCACCCAGACTTGCTGTGTGGCCTGCTTACAGAGCAAGTGTTAACGGCCAAGCTTGACCGAAGGCGTGCTCCGTCTGTGCATTTTGTTGGAGACCTTCGGTGCCTTTGCAGAAAGGAAGGATTTGGATATTTTGGAGAGAAGAGGGAGCCGACCCTTAAAGCAGACGGTCTCCAGCCAGGCAATGCTCCCTTAGGGGCTGGAAGCCGGGACCCGGGAAGCCGCTGGTGCTGAGAATGAGCAGGGAGCAGCCAGGATGTGCCCCCAGAGCCCTTTGCGGCCGATAGGAAAGTGCGGCTCGTTCCTGTTCGTGGCTGTGTTCTCCCAGTGAGCCAGCCTGAGCCCTGAGTTCTCTGGGCTGTCCAAGGGCAGATGGGACTTTTGTGGGTCCAGGGAGTCAGCTGTGAATTTTGTTAGTTCTGGGAAACACTCTAAAAACAAGGATATTTTCTTTAGGTGTTAAAAGGGCGACTTTTTCAAAATGGCTGCGGTGCCCATGGGCTGCCACCTTTGCCAAGAGGGGGCATTTCCTGCTGCTCCCGGGCCCGCCGCAGATACCATCACCTGGGGCATGGACATTGCCCCGTGGTGGTGGGCATGGAAGCCTCCTTCCCTCCATATGTTGACTCCCACAGATATGGGGGGCTCCAGGCTCCACTGGGGATGGCTAATAAAACCAGACCTTCTTAGGGAAGGGCCCCCTGGAGACTCCCTGAGCTCCCGAGTAATCACCACCAGCCTTGGGGGAAGCACTGGCAGGAGTGGCTTGTTGTATGTGAGTGTGTGTGTGTGTGTGTGTGTGTGTGTGTGTGTGTGTGTATGTGTGTGAATGTGAGTGTGTGTGAGTGTGTGTGTAAGAGTGTGCTGGGCCTGGGCAGGCACGCGGGGAGCAGGGGGCTGAGGTGGTCCCTGACCTTCCCTTTCTCTGACCACCTCAGTGCCAGACTTCAAAGTGGGGCTTAAGGGATCGAGAGCTTCTGTGTGGCCTTGATGTAAGTATTACAAGCCGACAGTCCCCCCGGCTGGGGGCTTTCATTAACTGGGCCAGTTAAGCCTTGCTGAGTTTGCATAGCTCAGCCTGTGGGCTGGCCGCTGCCCCGGCCTCCGCTCTGACCTCCCCGAGCAGGTTTAATAAACTGGCTCCTTCTGGGGCCCATGGGCATTATGGTTCTGTGGCCCTGCTGCTTCCTGGGCCTTTCACTGCCCGTCCCCCTCCCCAGCCCTCTCTCCTGTTCCCGGGATCCCATGCTCTCCTTTCATGTAATATCAAAGGATTTCAAATACTGAGGACAGAGGCTCAGGAACAATGGTCGGGCCCGGGCTGGAGAGGCTCCATCTCTTCCTCCTGCAGGGAAGGAAGCTTCCCACAACCCCACAGGCTTTCCTCCCAGGCCCTGCTGCTCTCCTGGCCCTGCCAAGGTGTGGGTTTTGATTGCTACAAGGCAATCCCATCGGGAAGACCCTCCACCGACGCAGACATCGGCCTTCCTCCCAGGGATGGTGGCTCGGCATCCGGCGGGTGCTCGCTGGGGGACAGTGAGGTTGGGAGTGATTGGTCATAAATGAATGAGGGGGTCAGAGCCAGCTTCTGGCCCCCGCCCCCATTTCCACAGACAAGTCTCCTCTGCCCTGGTCTAGGGTCTCTCTCTCTGTCTCTCTGTCTCTCTCTGTCTCTCTCTCTCTGTCTCTCTGTCTCTCTGTCTCTCTCTGTCTCTCTCTCTCTCTCTCTCACACACACACACACACACACACACACACACACACACACACACACACATCGTCCTCACCGACAAGCGGATGGAGGAAAGGTTTCCATGGCACATGTGATGGTTGTGACCGGGCTTGGACTGGCAGTTCAGCCACCCAGAGCCCTTTCCCTGTTTGGCTTCCAGGCCCCCCCCCCAGCCAAGGGACAAGACTTGGCTGGGCCAGGGGGCTTGGGATCCTTTGTTCTTCTGGCTTTCTTTGTGGTTGATAAGCCTCCGAGGCTTCCCCGTGGGTCCGTTTCTGGTTCTGACTTCGCTGCCCCCTTGAGAAGAGGGGTGGGCATTTGTGGTATGTGGGGGGTGTATAATGTGAGTAAGAGTGTGTGTGTGTGTGTGTGTGTGTGTGTGTGTGTGTGTGTGTGTGTGTTGTCGGAAAAATCCCTGGGCTTGGCTGCGGAGACAAGTTAGCAGGGTGAGCCTGGGCAAGTTCCTCCATCACTCGGGGCCTCTGTTTGCTTAGGGGTAACTTGAGGAAGCAGGACCTGACCCCCTTCAGGGCCCCCTTTGAGGCTCGGGAGGCGCAGGGCCAGGGCGCTCTGTGCCTCCGGAGCTTGGACTGAAGCAAACCCAAGCTGGATGTTCCTAAGGAAGCCCTGGGGGTGGGGGGTGGGGGGAGAGTCACCACCGGCGCTTTTCTCCTTGATGTCCGGTCTGGCAGCCTCCCGGACTGGTCCCTGCAGAAGCGACCCGCAGCCCCCAGGTCTCCCTTCACAGAAGCGCCCTCTTTGTCTTTGTCTGATTTTCCCGGAGCCGTGCCTGAGAGTGATTGGGTCACAGAGGAACAAGGCGGTGAAGGCAGGTGCCCGTGTGAGCCGTCGGGCTTCTGCTGGAGTCCCTAAGCCCCGGAACGTCGCGCCGTCCGGCGGCTCCCGTGCCCACCGCTGGCAGGGATCCTCCGCTCTCCCTCTCCTCTTCCTTCCTCCCCAAACCCTCTCTCATTCTCACACGTTTCATTTCTACCCCAGCAAAGTTAGCTCGATTGCGTCTGAGGAACATGTAAAGGCAACCCAGGATGCGGCGCTGGTCCAGGTGCTGCCGACTCCGTGCGGCAGAAATCGTTACCCAGCTGGGAGTGCTGAGCCGGCCAGGCCAGTGCTGAGCCGGCCAGGCCAGTGCTGAGGCGGCCGGGCGAGTGCTGAGGCGGCTGGGAGAGTGAGCCAGGAACCATTTTTCCAGCCTGTCTTGTTCACTGTAGAAGCTCACTCCCTTTGTGAGCCATAAGATAAAGGGGACCGCAGTCCTTGCAGGCAGGGACCACATTCTGCTCCCTCTGTTTCCCAATGTTTAGCAGAGTCCTTATCGACTGATTGTAAGGTCATTGGTGCACACCTCACATGGGAGGGATCACACCAATTGAACCCCAGCTGGCGTCTGCCCTTTCCAAGCCTGATACTCCATCAAGACCCCAGGGTCGGAGTCCAGAAGACCTGGATAGAGATCCCACCAGGACTGCCTGGGGCACCCCTGACCCCAATTTTTCACCTAACAAGGAGAGGGTTGGATTAGATGGGCTCCAGGTCTCTGTTCCTATGATGTGTGAACACTGTTGGGGAGAAGAAGGAACCAGTGCTGCACTGTGCTATAGATCTTGGAGGATCTCCATCCATCCTCCATGAAAGGCCGGCTGCTCCTCCCTGAAACACTGCTCATGGTTGTCCCCAGGAGGGGTCCTAGTGACTCCCAAGTTGATGTTCCTTTAAGGTCCCCAAAGTTCCCTTTAAAGCAGAAAATGTGACTATTATCAGGATTCCCACAATAAACCAGGACTCTGAGAGGTCAAGCTTCTTGCTATGATGTGTCAAAGGCAGGATTTGAACCCAAAAGTCTTAACTGCAAGCTTCAGAACCCTCTCCATGCTCCTGTAGCCACAACTGTAACCTGTCTTCAGTTGGCTCCGGGTCCTTTTATAGTTTTTGATAAGCAGATGTCCTCCTTTAGGCACAGTTTTCTCTATCCCTTCCTTCCCATTAGAAAAACAAAGCTCGGTGGGACCTCGTGCTGGGTGCTGTCCATTGTACCCACCACATGGCACTCAGAGAGACAGTCAGGAGTCCTTGGGCCATGGCTGTCTCTGGCACTGGGAGTGCATGGTCCTCCCTGGGAAAGGAAGGAGACAGACCAAGCACATCCCAATTCCACAGCTATCTGATGGAAAGGCCCCCCCTCCCAGGCCCCAGACCTTTACCTCACACAATTGCAGTCCCCCTGACAATCAGATAATGGCTTTAGTTGACAGCGAGCTGATTTTTTGCTGATTAAACTTCTGAGAGCAGAAGATGGGGCCGTTAAGGGTGGTAAACATGCTCTCAGCACAGGAGCCTTCAGAAATCTCGTCCTGTCCCCTGCATCATCCCCAGCCCAGTGCCTGCGGTCGCTGATGTTTTCCTGAGAGGTCTCAGACCTGCGTTTGCCTGCCCAGCAAAAGGCAGCAGATATAGTCAGGAGAATCAGTGACCGTCAACAGAGTGGGACATTTCCAAAATTAAGAGTGTTCAGAAGCAATCAATATAATCGGGTGCTAGAACAACACTATGGGTGCAGGCAGCGGGCTGGGGATGGACCAGGAGACCCGGTGATTTCTGAGCAAGTCCCTTCTCTCTTTGGGCCTCAGTTTACTTTTCTGAAAGATGATGAGGGTGGATCAAATGGTCGCTGAGTTCTTTTCCCAACATCTCTCTGCTCTGTGAAAACCATGAGAGCTGGGACTAGTCAGAGGCAGAGGTTCTCCTGCCCTGCTCATTAGAGCAAGGGTACCCTCTGATCCTGGAGCTGTGACCCGGGGGTGTCTCAGAGAACCAGCTTGTTGCCCCCCTCTCCCCACAGGAGTGGGAAGGCTTCAGATCTCAGGGACTCGTGGCCCTTTGGGATGAGCTTCCCAGCCATTCTAATATCTGCACATTGTCTCTCTTAGGGGCACATTTCTGCCTCCCCAACCTGCTTCTCCAGCTGAGCCCAGGCTCCCACTGAAGCCTCCAATCTCTGGCTCGGGACACCCAGGATCATGACTAGCATCCAAGGGCATGAGGGTGTCTATATTTCCTGCTTCCTTCCTACTGCCGTGGGCACGCTCCAGTGTGGACACGTTCCCCATTTTGGCTTCTAGGAGCCGCCAGTCACCCTCACTCAGCCACGCTCTCTCTGGCTCTGCTCAGTCGGCTGTTCCCTGGTTTGCTGTCGATACGAGCCGGAGCCATTTTTCAGCATGTGCCGATGGCTGTAATTGAAAAGGCACCGGGGGCTCTCCAGAGACCCCCTCCCCAGTTCCCCACGATTGTCTGCTGCCTCGCAGCTCTATAGACCGGCACCGGGCCATGTATCATTTTTTCCAGATAACCAGTTAATTACTAAACGAAACAAGCCAGCTTTCAGCCTGATTAGCCCAGATTAATGGCCAGCAGCATGTTTCACTCTCCCGGACAATTTATCATGGAAGAGAACCAGGTCTTTTAACGATTTACCTGCTGGGCGCACTGGGACTAGTTCCCTTCCATAGGCTCCGGAGCAACTTAATTGCCTGCGTGAGCTCATGACCTGGAAAAGCCAAAGTGACAGCTGCCATTAGTGCAGCCAGAACTGCCACCGACCCTCGTTGTGACAAAGGCTGCCGGGGAAGGGGCTTCATTAGGGAGCTGGACGCCGGTCACGTGCCACAGGGACACGCGCCCCTTCGGCTGCTCTTGCCTCACGCCGGGGCTGTTCCTGCATCTCTTTTATTTTCCACTTTTATTAGACCATGGAGATGGCAAATGACTCTGCCCCTGCCCTCCGCCCTGGGCTCCTCTGGGTTTCCATCCAGCGAGGTTATCCCAGTGCCTTGATGGCCAACTTCAAAGTGGAAGGCGCTTGAAGAGCAATCTAGCCCAGGCCCCTCATATTCTGTCACTGCTGAGGGAGCAGAGACCCAGGAGTGTCAAATGATCAGAGGATCAGAGATGTAGAAATTAGAAGTCACAGTCTAATAACTCCCCCACCCCCATTTTGCAGATGAGGGAAAACAGGGTCAGAAAGTTTAGTGATGTGTCCAGAGTCCCACATCTGAGACAGGACTTGAAGCAGGGTCCCATGATGCTCAGTGGTTCCTTTCCACTGTGTCCCAGCTTAGGATGGTGACCTGAGGCTGGGGTTCTGGTGAATACTGGGGATCCCTCCCTTATACTCCTTACTCGGGATCACTTTGCCTTGAGGCTGCTCACCCCACTGGGTCTCCCTCATTTCCAGCTGTGAGAGGATGGGGTCCTTGGTGCCCAAAGCAATCCTGGGCACATCCAGATACAGAGGAGCAGGATTGGCAGAGGGACAGATGAAGAGGCAGCCGGGTCCGCCTCCTGCCCGGCTCCTGTGAAGTGGGCTGAACCATCCTGAGCTGGGGCTGGGTCCGGAGCCAGCTCTGACCCCTCCTAATAGCCACCGCTCTTCCCAGCCCCAGAGCCTCATCCCCTGAACTTTCCTTTGATTTAGTCACAGGGAGAGAAGATGAGAGGAACAAGGACCCCATTCTCTTTGTTCACTTTGACAGAATGCCAGGCTGCGCAGAGTGCCAGGGGCTGAGCTCAGGAGGCAGATCCTTTCCTGGGTACCCCAATGGGTAGTGTCCTCCCGCCCCCACCCACACATGGATGTGCCATGGATTTCAGTCATAGTTACTTGGAAGCAGAAACCCCTTTGGACCTCCAATGTGGACCTCCAACAGTGGATTCTGACCTGTATGGTCTCCGCTGGGGAAATCTGGGAGCCACTATCGTCCCCTCTCCCCAAGCCCTCCCCGCTGCTGGAACTTGGGTTCTGGGCCATTTTGTCATTTTAGTAGCAGCTTGTAAGCCAAACCTGGGTTTTGAGGGACAGAAGAAAGATAAAGAAAGCACTGTTCTGAGGAATAATAATGATTAACGACAGCAGCTGTTGCTGCCTGTGGTGCATTTATGGACAGCTTTAAAGTGCAGAACACTTGCCCAAATTGTCTCCTTTGATCCCCACAAGGAGCCTATGAAGTAGGCACTAATCACCATTTTACAGATGAGAAATCTGACACTCCCAAGTTCAGTGACTTGACCAGGGTCACACAGCTAGGAAGTGTCTGGGACAGGATTTGGATTCCGTTTTTTCTCGCCACTTTTAGTCATTTTGGGGATCAGGTCTAGAGCCAGGAAGATCCTCAGAAGGCTCCCAGCACAACACACTCCTCCTCTAGCCTGGGAAGCCCAAGGAGAAGAGATACAGATGGAAATGTGAGAAGGGAAGAATGCTTTCAGGTGGGAGGGAGGTGAAGGTGACTTCTACTGGTGCGTTGTGGGAGGGGAGTGAGAGGGGAGGGGACAGGGGCGATTCAAGTTTTTCTAGGCTGACTGGAGCCAGTCTAAGCAGGGCTTTAAATGCCAGTGTGGAGACTCCTAGCATCAGACTGTAGAGAGAAGGGGCCTCCCAGACTGTACTCCCTCCCTTTAGTTGTCCCCGAGAAAGTGCTGAATAAATGCTTGTTGCTCCACCTGCCCCCTGTGCAGAGTCCTTGGAGGAGCTCATTCCCTGTCTTGACTCCAAGTGGCTGATGCCCCTTGGGAGTCCCAGGGAGGGTGGGGCCCTCTTGGGCTCTGCCATGTGCAGCTGGGATATGTCACAGCAGCCCCTGTGACAGCCCTCGGGCCTTTGATCGTGGCCGGACCAAGCTTGGATTGAACAGGGCCAGGTGGAGCTCTGGTGGCTAATCCTGGACCTCCCTTCCTCCTCCCTCCCTCCACCCCCAGCTGCCATGGAGCCTGAGGTTTCTTGCTAAGGATCCCTCAGATCCCATTTCTTGACGTCATCCAGTCTCACCTTCCAGCCCCCCCCTCCCGGCCCTGCCACCAGTGCTCAGGGCACTCCTTAATGGAGCTGGGAAACCTACTGTAATCCCCCTCCCTCTTGCCCTGCCCCCTGGGCTCAGATCAAACTCGCTCCCATTTCCCCAGCTGAGCCCGAGGGGACCACTTTCTGGTGTCTCCTTTCAGTGCTGGGGCAGCCCTAGTCCCCTTTCTCTGTGAGGGTGAAGGCCTCAGGGAGGCCCCGATCCCTTTCTCTGTGAGGATGAAGGCTCCGTCCGCAGCTTTATGGGTCGGGGGGAGGAGATTGTTCTTTGGGGAACAGGAGAAGAGCCTAGGGCTGTAGAAGAAGGGCAGGCTTCCTGCTGTGGGCCAGTGGGCCTCTGGGTGTGTGTGAGAGGCTATGCAGGTGAGCGTGTGCATACGCGTATGTGGGGGTGCATCCATGGGCACGGCTATGCCCTATGTTCCGTGTGTGTGAGTGTGTGTGTTTTGTTTTTGAGGTAGGAGGGAGATAAAACAGATTTCTGTCCATTTAAAAATATAATTTAAAGGCAGAATTAGAATCCCCCAATCACAGGATCTCAGAGCTGGGGACCCATCGTAGCTAGAAGCAGTTGAGTCCAATCCCATTATCAGCGAGATGAAGCAACTGAGGCACGGCGGCGGGAAGGCCCAGCCAAGCCCAGGGGCCCACTGCGGGCCGTTTTGTGGGTCTGCTCCCCTGGGATGGGAAGCTTTGGGGGCGCTGGAGGCCGCGGCCTCGGAGATAATGTGTGGACGGGGCTGGGGAGGGCCCGGGCACTGTCCCCCGCTCCCTGGGGCTGGGTGTGTGTGTGTGTATGTGCTGTGCCTGAGGTAGGGGCAGCTCCCGCCCCCGAGCCCGGCCTCCGCACCTCGGGAGGATTTCTTCCCAGAGGACGCAGCCCGGTTCTCAGGCTGCCGGGAGCCGGGCGGCTCAGGATTTAAGCCCGATCGATCGGGCCGCTTTTGAACTCTCCGGCGACGCTAATGAGGGCGCGGCGGAGCCGTAGAGGCCGAGGCAGCGCTGCCCGGACGCTTCTCCGTGGGGCTTTTCCTCGTTCGCCATAGATCTTCATTCCCCGGGAGCCCCCTCTCCCTCCCGGTGAGAAGCTTAACGAGCCGTTCTAAAGTCACCCCCCCCCGCCCGAAAACGCCCGGGACTGAGCCACGGGCGCGCAATGTTGGTGGCCGCCCTTTCTGGGGTGGCGAGGACCCCGAAACTGAGCGGCTGCCGTCAGCTGGGGATGGCTGAGCGAGGGAGGGGACGGGAAAGTGAGGGAGCGTCATTGTTCTGTCAGGAACGATCAGCGGGAGGATGTCGGAGAGCCCAGGAGAGACTCACAGCGACTGATGCTGAGGGAAGGGAGCAGAGCCAGGAGATCATGGTACAGGGCAGCGAGATTACACAATGATCGATTCTGATGGACCGGGCTCTTCTCAATGAGATGATTCAGGCCCGTTCCGAGGATCTTGTGATGGAGAGAGCCATCGCACCGGAGAGGACTGTGGGACCCGAGGGTGGAGCACAGGATAGTTTTTTCTCCTTTGTTGTTGTTGTCATTTGCCTGCTTTTTGTTTTCTTACTCATTTCCCCCTTTTTAAGCTGATTTTTCTTATGCAGCACGATAAACGTGGAAAGATGTATAAAAGAACTGCACATGCTTAACATGTATTAACATTACTTGCTGTCTAGGAGAGAGGGTGGTGAAGGGAGGGAGAGAAACCTGAGACACAAAGTTTTGCAAGAGTGAATGTGGAAAACTATCTTCGCAGGGATTTTGAAAATTAAAAATTATTTTTAAAAAAGAAAAAGAAAAGAAAAATATCCTGAATTAAGAATCATTGACTGGAGCTCCTATTGGTGCTCTGCTCTGAGCAGGGAGAATCTCGGTTAGCGCCCCAGAACAAAACTCTGGCGACATCACTGCTTCCCATTTTATCACTTCTATTTTAGGTCCCAAAATTTTCCACATGCAAAAGCCCAGGGATGCAAGACAGGTAAAAAACGGGCCCTGCTCCCAAGGAGCTCACAGGCTTATCTGTGTACACACCATGGACAGAGTGAACTGGATAGAGAGAGAGAGAGAGAGGGAAGGCAGGAGCCTTGCAGTGAAAGTTGAGGTTTCTAGGCTCATTCAGGCTTTCCAAGCAGATATTATCTTAGTGGAGTCTGCGATGTAGACCCGAGTATTTTTATCTCTGTTTTATAGATGAAGAAACAGGCTCAGAGAAGTTTAAAAAAAAAAAGGGTCATCTTCAAACCACCAGTGAATGTACTAAGTGAGCTTCTTGATTCCAGCACTCCTAAATCCAGAATAGTCCTTGCCCGCAGCCAGTCAGTAAAGGAGCCCAGATGAAAAATGATTGGGGCCGGAGCTGGTAGTCCCATGTGCCTGGAAAGAAAGGGATTGATGCGACAAGGCTTGGTGAAGGTTTGGGTATGGGGTGGGGTAGAGAGAAAGAGGGGAAAGAAAGCTTAGGTGTGTGTGAGGAGGGCTTGGGGAAGCAAGTGGTAAGGAAACAGATATTAGTCTGAACATGACAAACTTCCCAACAAGAAGGATTAGCCCAAGTGGAGTAGACTGTCCTCAAAGGGCTGGACTCCTCCTCACTCAGGTCCTCAAGCAAAAACTCGATGGCCATTTATGTTGAGGGAAATCTTGGTCTGTTCTGCACAGGATTCTGGGGATTTATGAAGCCAGGATTTGGAAGACAAGGCTGTAACATGTCTTGTTCTCAACACGTGCCTTATGCACAGCCCGGAGACTGGAAAAGGCCACCAAAGAGGCGTCTCCCGTTTGGGTTCACTTATTGGACTTCACAGAGTTTCCAAATAATCTGATCCTCCTTGGCCTGCCCTTCCCCGCCATTTCTTTTCTGGAGAAATCCATCCATTATTTTCCTCTTCCCTCTGTGTACCCACCATGACACTGCCTGGGGAAAGCTGTCCAACATCCAGGAGAGATTTCTGATCCCTTAAAAAGGCCCCTTTCTTGGAAGCACAAACTCGTGATCCACCTGGGCTTTTGCTGGCATCTCTTCTGGAGGTGTTTTGTGGGGATTAGCTACAAGCTGGAAAAGGCACGCTCGGCCTGTGGGATCTGCTCTTCCAATGGCAGGCCCCGGGTTGCCCAGATGCTTGTTCCCAAAGACATGTCCGAGCAGCCATCGCAAGGCGGGAGTTCGGTCTCATGGGTCCTGCTCCATGTCACTCTCAGAGGGACCCACTTGTCCCCTCAGCTCATACAGCCCCAGCTCAGGGCCTCGTTACCTCCCATCTGATTCTTGTCCCATCTCCTAATTGGCATCCTCACTTTGAGTGTCCCCTCCCCCTTCCTCATGCAACTGCCAAAGGGACAGTTCTAAAAAATGTCACTCCTCTGCTCACAAATCTTCAACAGCATCCAAAATACTAAATCCTCTTCCTGGAGCTTCAGCCCCTCCCACACCCATCTCCCACTGCCCCTTGTGTTCCACCGGATTGCTCTCAACTCGCCCCATTCCAGGGAAACTGGGCTGCTCAGTGTTCTCTTTACATAACCTTCCATCTCCCACCTCCATGCTTTTGTGTGGGTACATCCTCCATTCCTAGAATACACTCCTCCCTCTCTGCCTCTTAACATTCCCTAGCTCAGTTCCACTTCCTACCTGAAGCCTTTCTGGTTGTTTGTGTTTCTCTCACAAAATTATATCCACGATTTGTTATTGCTCCTCTGTGCTCCCAGGAAAATGTAACTCCTTTCTTGTCTAACATAGTGGCTGGCATACCGTAGGAGCTTAATAAATGTTCATTGAGTTGAATCACTCATCTGTGCTCCCAGAAAATATTACTCCTTTAAGGACAGGACCTTGCGCCATTTTTGATTTTTGTGTTTTTCTTGTCTAGCACAGTGGCTGGCATACCATAGGGGCTTAATAAGTGTTCATTGAGTTGAATCACTCATCTGTGCTCTCAGGAAAATGTAACTCCTTTTTTGTCTAGCACAGTGGCTGGCATCCCCTAGGAGCTTAATAAATGTTCATTGAGTTGAAGTGAACTGCAGGATCAGAGACTGACAATGTCAGGGCAGGAAAGCTTAGAGGCAGTGGTAGATCTTTGCAGAACGAGGGAGCCGAACCGGGGCACCCAACCTAATTTCATTTTAGAACTGAACAGCCAAAGGCCCAACGCAGCTAAGTCGCTGGCTGCTCAGGGTGTACCAGGGGGCTGAGCTGGGATTTGAACCCGGCTCCTCTGCCTCTTTTTGCCAAGCCACAGTAACAATATTTATCTGTCTTTGGGCCTTTATGGCTCATGTCCAATGCCACACAGACCGGAGAGCAGGACCTGACTTGATTCTTTGTCCTGCACTTAGAGAGACCTTCATTAGGACATCGGGGACCATCTGGCGTCTTCCTAGTTCCTAGTGCTTTCCATAACATTTTGGGGCTGATGCTTCCTCTCCTCAAGGACCATGGGGATGCTCCATCCATCAAGAGGGGAGGACGACAGCTCTTAGAGGATTCGGGTCAAACTGACCTTGGCCCCTTCTTCCCCCCCTACAGCTCCAGGACTGCTGTAAGACACTGGGTGAGAACCCGGGAGCCAAACGTAAGGGATACTATCAGGAGGCTGTATCTGACCCAGCCAGAGAGGTCTCGGGAGGGAGGTCAGTCCCTGACCAAAACAGTCTCAGTGTCTCCTCCCTAAATTTGGGATTATGTAATGTTGGATGGTGGGAAAGAAAGCTGCATTTGGGGATAGAGGAGCTGGGCTCAGCCCTTGGCCCTGATGTGGACTGACCGTGGGTCTGGCCAAGTCCCCTTCTCCTCTTAGGGCCTTAGTTTATTTTTGTAACTGTACAAACTGTAGAGTTGCGATTGTAGAGGCTCGTAGACTGGAAGGGGCTCAAAGGCCACAGAGCCTGATTCCACTGAGGGCAGAAGGGTCCCTGCCAGCAAGTATTTGAGAAAGGGTTCAAATCCAAGTCCAAAGTGTCACCCTGCCCCCACCACACCGGACCCTTCCAGCTCTCCCTTCATTCATCCCCTCATTCTTCTGCCTAGAAGATCTTGTTTTCCAGGGCATTCTGGGAGTCGGGGACTGTTGTGGAACTACCAAGTCTGGGCCAGACTGAGAGCCCAAAGTCAGATGGGCTTTGGCCATGAGAAGACCTTTCGGACTTGTGAGGGAGCTGGGTGCCTGAGGTAGGGAAGGGCTCTTGGGCCATGTCCAGAGCTTGTTGGTGCTGCCAGGCGGCCAGAAGTTGGGCTGGCTGCTCATCAATCCCCCAAGTTTGCCTTGGCCAAGTTACAGAAGCGCCTTTGGCAGAGCTCGGTGAGTGAGCTGGAAAGCTTCTGGGAGCGGGGGCAGGAGCCAAGAGCAAGCCTCAGGTTGGGTCCCTGGATGGTAGGGCCTCTCCCACCAAGGCTTAGAGCATCCCCGCCGGCTGCCTCCATCACCACCAGACCGACTGCGGAGGGGAGACTGCTCCCAGCCCTTCAGCGACTGGTGGCAATGGAGGACTCGGTGGCTTCCCGCTCTCTCTACATTTTCTGGGAAGCCGTTTCCGGGCTGAATGGCCCATGCGCATCTATGTCAGAAAATTCCCTTTGTGGGCGGCCACAGAAGCTATCTTAGACAAATGCACTTTAATTTTTTTTTTAATTAAAGCTTTTTATTTTTATATGCATGGATACTTTTTCAGCACTGACCCTTGCAAAACCTTGTGTTCCAAATTCCCTCCTTCCCCCCTTCTCCCCTAGACAAGTAATCCAATGTATGTTAAATATGTTTAAAATATATGTTAAATTTTATATATGTATTCATATTTATATAATTATCTTGCTGCACAAGAAAAATCAAGTCAAACAGGGGAAAATGAGAAAGAAAAAAAAAAGGAACAAAAAAGATGAAAATGCTATATTGTGATCTGCATTCAGTCCCCATGGTCCTCTGTCTGGGTGCAGATGACTCTCTCTATCACAAGATTATGGGAACTGGCCTGAATCACTCCCATGTTTAAAAGAATCACTTCCATCAGAACTGAGCATCGTATGATCTTCTTGTTGCCCTGTACAAAGCAGTTTAATCTTTGAGCAAACATATATTAAGCACTCTGACTTGATGTGACAGAGGACTCAGAGGGTGGCTCCCAACAGCCCATGCTTGATGGGGTCAGGCCCAAAGGGAAGGTGTGAAGCCCCCCAAGGGGAAGCTAAGGCAGCTGCCCAGTGGAATGGAGGTGAGAGGGGTGGATGGGAGATGTCAATGCAACAGTTCTTCACTAAGCGTCTGTGGCTGTGGGGGGTACAGTGGAGAGAGAGCAGACGCTAAGGAAGCCCACATCGAATCGTTCTTCTGAGTCCTTCTGGCTGGGGTGACCCTCTATAAGTCATTCAGCTGCTCAGTGTACCAGGCTCTGACACTGGATCTTCCTGGGCAGCAGTGACTTTACCCGCTTCCAGAGTTACTCTCATCTCCAAGCAGGTGCCTCTCAAATCTGCAGATCTAGCTCTTCAATCTCTCTCCACCTCCCGTCCCAACAGAAGTCCCAGCTGCCCACAGAAAATCTCCCCTGAATAATTGGAACCCAATCACTGGAACCCATCTTGGACCTGAGCGTGTCCAGGGGCTAGAGAGAGCCCGGGCCACTGCTGCAGCCCTTGCGATCTGTTTTCTTCCTCTTCAGAGTAAGGATGACCAGTGGGTACAAAATCCAGGTCAGCTTGGTTGAAAATGTTGTCCCCGCCCCCCCAAAGGGGGCCCCTTCAGGAAAAATTGGAAAATGTCCACACTTTTTGTGTTCTTGGGGAGGGTGGGAATTGACTTCTTCATGAGCAGCTATAATAAAGCTATAATAAAGAAATGGCCTGGGGGACCAGACTGATGTCAGAAACCATCGGGAAGATGTTGATGGGAACCTGGGTGGGTCTGTTCTAGGCAGGATGGTCTCAAGCTCTGGCTTCCAGAGGCCATGCAAGGGCACTTGCTCTTTACTGTAAACACTGGAAGAGGAGCCTGGGCTTAAGTGGGGTCAGAGAACTCCCTCCCAGCCTCTCCTTTGCCTCGTTGGGCAAGTTCATTCATGTGCCGTTCCCTCGCACGCGCCTTTATAAACATAAAGGCCCAAAGCAAATATTAGAGAGAGGAGCAAAAGCTCGAGCCTGTGCCTCTCATTCCCTTGAGCCGCCCTTCTTAAGAATGGTGCTCATGGAGACCTTCCTACAAACATCCTGTAGAGCAGGAGGTGAATGAGTCAAGAGATGCTGATTTTTTTTGTATTAAATTCAGGGTTTCCCCCCCCACTTTAGCATCTCCCCCTCAGCTTCCTCACAGCTGGGCCACGGAGCTCTGCCCAAACCTTCTGCCTGCCCTGTCTTTTGTGCGCGTCACTTCACTCCTAAGCAACACCAGCACTGGGAAGTTAGAGTCCAGACGCGTCGCCCTCCTGACACAGAGAACCTGCCTCCGAACCTGCCTCTGAACCCACCGATCTTTCCCATTCCAACATTTGCCTCTTCTTGGGTCCCCCACCCACCCCAGAGACAATATTCCTCTGCAGAAACATCGAGCAACTGATTAAAGGTGTAGATAATATTCTGGTTTACTTTTTGGTTTTGATGATTATTAAAAAAAAAAAAAAAAAGGATTCCATAGAACAAAAGACTATAATAAATAACATTTTTAGAGCTTGGGGTGGCTGGGAGGCACGCTGGATGGAGGAGTGGAGTCAGGAAGCCCTGAGTTCGAGTCCATCCTCAGACACCTCCTCGCTGTGTGATGCTGGGCGAGTTACTTCACCCGTCTGCCTCGGTTGTAAAATGTAAACCATGAAATGGAGGTGATAGTATCTACCTTTCAGGAGGGAGGTCTCCAAGGGAGAAACTGTAAAGTGCTTAGCACAGAGCTGGACACAGTGTAGGTGCTGTGTATTATTACTGTCTGATAGTGTATTCCATGCAGTGCCGGGAAGTCATTATTGTCCCCATTTACAGGTAAGGAAGCTGAAAGTGAAGGCCATCGTCTGACTCGTTCAGGGTCACTCGGTGTCTGAGACTGAGGTTTTCCTGTCTTTAAGCCCAGAATTTCTAATGAACTGCCTAGAACGGGAACTAGATCTTTTTCAAAGTCTTCTTGCAACAAGGGCCCTCCCAGCCTTCCGTCCTAATTGGGTAACTTGAAAGATCTAAGAGCAGAGACATCCCCATTCAGCTCCTCTCTGCGGATTGTTGTAATGGCCTGGACGCTCCCCTGACCTCCTTCTGTCCCCTCAAGAGTGAACCCAGATGCAAGCCCATTTTAACCCGACTGCCCCGGCCTCCCAGAGTGCTTCTGGCCTTGTCGTGTCCCTGCCCTTGGCGTCTTCTGGGCTGGTCAGACTGGGCAGCCTGGACAGGGAGCCACCGTCAGGGAGGGGGAGCATCCCCACGTTAGAGAGGGAGGGGGTTAGAGTCCCTGGTCCCGTGGATGCTGAGCAGGGAAGGCCAGAGGGCTGCAGGCGCTAGGAGGCTGTGGATGTGGCTCGGGGGCCCAGGGCAGCGCCATGAGTGCTTCCCTGCAGTTCTGTCCCAAGCTGGGCCGGCTGCCCAAAGCCCAACTTCTGCCCCCGCCCTCCCTGCCCGGCCTGGCCTGATTCACCTAAATGGGAGGAAATGGGAATTCAGTATCGGGAGTGGGGTGGGGGGTGGGGAATATTTCCCTTAATAAGATAAGTTTAAAAAAAAAAAAAAGATCTGGGCATCTCAGTGAAGCACAAGCTCTGCAGGAATCAGTGGTAGCCAAAGAAGCAGAGGCCGCGGGGCCGGCCTGAGTGACCGAGCCTCTGGCACTGAGGACGGGCTCTCCTTCCCTCTGCCTCCTGCCTCGCCGGCCCTTGTCTAAAGTAACTTGGCCCCTTGGGGCACCGGGTGGTGGTGCCTCAGGAAGGGCCAGCAGGCAGGGGGAAAGCCTGAGTCCTTGTCACAGGAGGCTCGCTGGGAAGAAATGGAGGCCATTGCTCTCGTGTGGGTCTCAGGGGGTCTGCTTGGCCTCCGAGGGCAGAGCCGGGGGCACTCGGGGAGAGGCAGCCAAGAGCCAGTCTCATCCCGAGGTCAGGACCACAAGGGCAGCATTGTTCTTAGGAATCCAAAAGGGAGGCAGCCTGGGAGACTGGGGGTCTCCGCCCTGAAGGAGGCTGGAGGGTTGGCCGTGTTGTAGCGGGGAGGCTCAGTGACCTCTAAGGTCCCTTCTACATCTCAGCCAAGCCTTGGGTCCCTCCTAAGCTAAATGTGGTCAGTCTAAGGGATTATGGGTCTGGAGCTGGAACAGCCCCTTGGGGGTTAGAGTGGGGACATTGTTGGTGTTCAGCTGAAGGGGAAATGGGGGAGGTTGGAAGGATTCAGCCCCCAGAAGCCAGGGGGGCGACTGCCCCCAATGTGCTGAATCCATCCTGGTGTTTCCTTCTGCCTCCCAGCCTGGGCGGCCCAGTGGCAGCTCACCCGCCAAAGGGAAGATTCCTCGGGGAAAGCTCAGGCTCACAGGGCTTTTCTCTCTCCCCCTCAGTGTTTCCTGTTCTTTTTTCTTTCCCGCTCCCCTTTCCCTGAGGATTCCTGCCCTCCAGGTCTGGAGAGCCCGTCCCTCAGGGGCATCTGGGGCCCTGTTTGTTTTCCCCTTCCTGGCTCGTCCTCTCCAAAGCCGGACACTTGAGTCAGCCCCTTACTAGCCCTTGGGGCTGGAGAGCCCACTCGCAAGGGTTCTGTTGACCCAAGCCTGGCCCCACGTCTTAATTCTTGGCCAGACTCACCCACAATGGGCCGGCGCTCACCCTCTGCCCTTTGAGGCTGCAGGAGTCTTGTCCGTAAGCTCCCGGGGCATTCTCCTGGGACTCGGAGGGTCCTTCTGTGTGAGGGTGGGGGCACCCGTGGCCCCCTTGCAGCGTCCCCCCATCCCGCATCCGCGTCCAGGCTGCCATCCCTTCCCCGGCCCACGTTGCCATAGAGATGTTGTCTGATCCATCTCTATTGAGGTCCCTCCTCCCCCGGGGCTCTGAATGGACGCTGAGGAGGGTAAATGTATTCAGTGACATTGAGCGGATGATTCTATTCTGTGGGATCCCTGTCCCATTTGTTTCCGGCCTTGTCTGAGGGCTGGGCTGCAGTGTCGGGCTTTGGGGGCACGTGCCCCCCTCGCGGGCTCCGAGTTAATGGAGGCCTTGTTTGGAGCCACTGGGGCAGAAAGTGTTCCGCCAGGGAGGACAAAGGCCGGACGGGCCACCTCAGAGGCTGCTCTGCGAAGGCCGTCTCTTCGGGGCTCCCAAAGGAAATGGAGGATAAGGGGACAGAGTGGGCCGGCCTCCCTTCCCTCTCAGGCACATCTGGCCTCACCCTCAGCCCTGGCCCCGCTGAGGTGGGAGTGTGGCCGGCCGGGGGTTAATGAGCTGGGCCGTTTCCCTGCCCGCTGAAGGAGGGCACCCCGGCCCCTCACGGCCGTCAGCAGGTGAGGGAGCCGGGGAAGGACAGGACCAAAGTAGCAGAACCTGCCGTGGCAGGTTGTTTATATGGTGTACGCAGGGACGGGAGTTCTGACTCTGGGAGCCCAGCCCCTGGCCTTCTGACCCTTACTCTAGGTAGTCCCACCGGGCCTCGGTTTCCCCCTTTGTACAACAGAGCGTTTGCACTGGACGACCTCTGAGGCTCCTCCCCATTGGAGATCTAGGATCGTAAGAGAATGGTCTGAACAGCCCCAAATCTCAGGGTGGGGGGAGCCTGAGCGGCCAGGAGGGCAGCACCCTGGACAGGTGTCCTGTGGACAGCTCCTGCCTCCTTCAGGCTTCAGCTTGGGAGTCCCTCCCCCCAGCCTCGCGCGGGCCTCCCCCGCCCAGGCCTGCAAAGGCTGGGGAAATGGCTCCCTCCTCCCCCGACCAGAAGTCTTCTCTTCTCCAGGCTCCTGCATCCTCCTAAGGCTCTGCCCAGGACCCCCCAGCCACAAGCTTGATTTAAGCCCAGGCTGGGCTGAGCGCTAGGTTACAAAGACCTCTGGGGTAGCCATTCCTGGGAGGGAAACAGCTTGCAAACAGCTAGTAAGAAAGTGGGCCCACTGAAGTGGGGGTGGGGGTACCCCGAGGGAAAGCTGGGAGGCAGAATGTGCCAGGCAAGTCAAACCCCTTCCTCCCCTCTGAGCCCAAAGCCCAGGGCCCCCCAAGCTTGGGGGATAGACACACTTCGCGCCCAGGACCCCCAGCCATGGTTTTGGGAAGCCATCCCTCCCTGTGAAGGGGCAGCCCGAGGGTGAGGGCTCTTAAAAACCCAGAAAAAGAGGTTCCCCCCAGAGTCCTCAGCCTTTCCAACGGCCCATTATTAGGCTGGAGAGCAATTAAGTTGCTTCCCTGTTGCCCACTAAGGCCCATGCGATGTGAAGCTGGAACTCGGGTGTATGTGCCGGCTCCCTCCCTTTAGAATGAGAGCCCAGGGAGCCTGGAGCGCCCGCCTTTCCTTTGTCCCCCCCAGCACGCTGCATGATGCTGTGGGCTTAGGAACTGCTTCATAAATGCTCCCTTTATTTAATCGTGTAACGTACTATCTACAGGATAGATTCAAGGTAATGGACAGCAGGATGGCAGCATGAAGGGGGACCAGGAAAGGCTGCTTTACAACAAAATAAACAAATGCTACTGATCTCTTTGGGGTTTTTCATCTCCGTTGTTGTCTCCCCCCTCAAAAAAAAAAAGTGATCCTATGGAGCAAATCGTATCTTGGAACCAAAACACAAATAGGAAAAAGCAGCCCCAGAGATCTCAAAGCGGGAGCCACACCTGTGGAAGGCAAGAGGCTGGATGGGGGGCTGCAGGGTGCCCTCCCCCCCTGCAAAGGAGGAAGGAGCTGAAGAGGTTCCCACTTCTCTCAAGTCTGCTTGTTCTTCCTAATTATGCAGTTTTCACCTTTGATCTGGGGGAGGGGAAATTCATTTGTTCCCAGGCTGCTGTTGTCTACTGGGCTCTGCTGACTTCTGTTCATGTGAAAATAAACTAGAGCAGCTTTGTGAGCTTCTCCTATTCATCACATACATCGTTCCTTAACGGAACGGGAATATTCCCTCGCATCCGTGAGCCATAATTTGTTTAGCCGTCCCCAAACAATGGCATCTGCTTTGTCTCCAATTCTTTGCCGTCACAAAAAGTGCTGCTATAAATATTGTGGTGTGTATGGAGAATTTCTTCTCATTCGTTACCTTCTTGGAGTCTAAACTGGATAATAGAGTCAGCGGGTCAAAGGGTAGGGACATTTGAGTCATTTTATGTGGATAATTCTAAATTGCTTTCCAAAATGGCTGCGAAATCCCAACTCCCCCAACAATGTACCAGTGCGTTTTTTAACAGGACATGATCCTTGTAGAAGGTGGGTTTTAGCTGGCACTTAAAGAAGCTAAAACATAGAGATGGGGAGGGGGAGAATTCCAGGCTTAGGGGTCAGCCACTGAAAATAAATGGAGCCACAAAGATGTAGGGTCCTGCCTCATCGTGTGCTGGTAATATTTAACAACCACTGCCTGAAGACAATCACGGCAGTTTTATGTTCAATCTGCGTCGTTCAATACGTCATCATTTTTGTAACCTGAGACAATCAACAAAACAACAAATCAAACCTTGATCTGTAGCATTTGTCTGTTTCCAGAATTATAAATACTCACCCTGACATTTACCTGTGTGTGTGTGTGTGTGTGTGATTGTGAGTATGTGTGTGTGTAATTGTGAGTGTGAGTGTGTGTGTGTGTGAATGGTTTGTGTATGTGAGTGTGTGTGTGATTGTGAGTATGTGTGTGTGTAATTGTGTGAGTGTGTGTGTGTGAATGGTTTGTGTATGTGAGTGTGTGTAATTGTGAGTATGTGTGTGTGTAATTGTGAGTGTGAGTTTGTGTGTGAGAGGGTGTGTGAGTGTGTGTGTGTGGGTTTTGGAGGACCAGCAAGGAGGCATAGAATACCTGGCTTGGAGGTGGGAAGATTCAGATGTAAGGCAAACTGGAGAGACATCAAGGTACTTTTGTCACTAAGGGCACTAAACCACTAGCCCAAGTGGGAAGATCCCTGGGGCTGGGAGTTGACTGCGAAAGCCCCTGTTACCATTATCTGGGCTCTATTGCATTTTTATCTCTTTTATTAAATGTTTCCCAGTAACAGCTTCATTGAGTTCAGGCTGCTTTGGGGAGTGTTTGCCGCCTGTGAGTTTGCCATTGCTACTTTAAATGACCAAGTATTTAGTAGCATCTACTTATGTCAGAAACTCTGCAAAGAGAAGTAAGAGAGAACTCCTGCTCTCAAGGAGCTCACAGAGTGTTGGGGGGAGATACCAACAAGCTCTAAACTGGGGGAGATGCCCACAAGCTCTATACTGGGGAAAATACCAACAAATTATAAACTGGGGGAGATACCCACAAGCTCTATACTGGGTATACTGGAGATCAGGGCAAGGAGAAAAAGACATTTGAATTAAGAGAGAGCAGGAAAGACTCCCTGAGGGACTGAGCTGATTATACTTGATCCTGAAAGTGATGAGAGGGACATGATCAGGTCGTGTTTCAGGAATCTCATTTTGACAGCTGAGGAGAAGATGAATGAATTGATCGGTGTTGATTGATTCCCTGATTGGATTGAAATGAGTCATAGAAACTGATTAGATGCCATTAGAATAGCTCGGGCAAGAGAGAGTGAGACTCTGATGCAGGTTGTAGCCTTGGTTATTGTGGGGTTTGAAATGCTAATGTTTGGCAGTTGATCAGTTCACTGACTGCAAATGAGAAGTCCCAAATGACATTCAGATCGAGAGCCCGAGTGACTGGGAGGCTGGCGGGTACCTGGCAAATAAGAGGAGAGGGGTCAAGGGGAAGACCCCAAGTTCTGTCCCCACCCTTGTGATCTCCTCTATCTGTGGTGCGGGGATGCACAATTTCATCCCACCTAAAGGTCAACAGGGCTTGGGCATGGAGTGAAAACCCCCCAGGCCCCTACACACACCCGTGTCTTCCCCAGCCCCTTGTATTTGGGGCAGCCCGGGAGATATCGTCTGTGTTTGCCAGGGTACTGCCCAGGTGGTGGCAGGGCAGGAGAAAGGGGAACTCTTCCAGCATTTCTCCACTGGCGAGATCTGATCCCATTTGGATCTGATCCTCATTGGGTTTGCTCACATGTGTTCTGGGCCGCAGATGTGAGTGGTTCAGCTAAATCCCTCCGTGTGGGGCACACGTCAGCCTGGCATGAACGAGCCCTGCATCTCGTCTCCACGGACCAAGGCTGGGGCTCTGACCTCCAGAGTAGCCCTTGATGTGCCTCTGGCTGCTCCCTCCCAGGCGAGGAGCCGCTGGCGAGTCTCCTGCTGCCTCTGTCCATTTGGCTCCCACATGGCCCATCAAGGGAGGTCTGAGATCACTGGGGCAGGGCTGCCAACCTCGGCTCAGAGGCGTGTGTTGGCTCTGCTCCTAGACATCTGTGAACCTGGCTCGGGACTTCCATTGTGTCAGGCTGAAGGACCATCAGAAAAAGTTCTTTACCTCCATGTGAAGCTAACGGTCCCAGAAGGAAGCTCTCCACGGCCTGAGGCTTTCCCTTGGAGCCCTTCCCCTGGCTCAGTGTAGCGACTGCTGACCCAATGGCAGAGTCCACTCTGAGGAGCTTCATAGAGTCCCTGACACAGAGGAAACACCCAAGAAATTTTTGCTTGATGTTGATTGAAGAGAGCACTTGGAAGATGACCCCAGGGTCCTTTCGGCTTCCAAGGCTGGGGGTCCAGCTCGTCCCAAGATGGAGAGGTGCCTAGGACGTGACGTATACACAAAAGCAAAGGCTGTACCTCCAGGATTCAGCCTTCTCCGGGGGCAGCTGGCTGTTTTCTGCTAAGGGATCATCTCAGGGGCCTCTTCCAGGTCCCAGACTCTACTGCTCCCCAAGGCATTTAGGGGATGTGGTTCTCTGAGTTCTCCATGTCACATAGGAGAGGGCTGCTCTCAGTCAGGAAACCTGGGTGCAGGTACTGGTTGGGTGACCCATGCTGTGTGACCCATGCTGCCTCTTATGCCTCCATTTCCTTTTCTAAAATAAGGGTCATCATACTTCTCTTGCTACATTGAAGGGTTGTTGATGACGAATACACTCTGGAAGCAGCAAATTGCCATGGAAAGACAAGCAGTTATCAATAGTGATGCAATATCCTGGGGTCATCCTGCCCACTGTCTGTGCTACTACCAGTGAGTAACAGCAGGTGGGGTGAGGAAAGGACTTGGGGACCTTACGTTCTGCTGAAATGGGAGTGAGTCTAATAATGGTATTTAACAAGAGAGAGAGAATTCATTTTAAAAAGTAAATTATAAAAGTAAATTTCATGTAACAGGGGTATTTAGAACACAATGTTTCGACATCTCCCTCTGTGCATGGGCCCCCACATGGGTAATAAATACAATTATATATTTAAATCTGGAATGAGCATAAGAAGCCTTCTGCCCTAGTCCCTTTCATAACTGGAAACTGAGGCACAGGGCAGTGCTCAGCTAGTAGTGGCCAAAGTGAACTTTAAAGTCACGGCTTCTGACTTCTAATCCGGACTGTCCCACACAGCCTTCAGCAGAGGAACCTTTCTGGGTCTGCTTTCCAGGGGCCAAGAACCCTCTGAAGATGGTGAATTGAGCCTCCCTAGAGCTCATCCAACTGCCCCAATGTTGGAGGCCCCTGAGGACTGAGAGCTATTAGGGAAACAAGGAGAATTCTTTTAATTAACACTTCCTGTGGGCCTCAGCAAGGCAGGAGAGCAGAACCCAATTCAGCCTTGGACATGATTAGATACAATAGGAAAAATACGAACCATCTGTCCATGGTGATGATCTCCAAACTATGACTAAAATACACAAGGATGCACATGGGTGGACTCTCCTTTGGGCTGGGGATTCAAAATTCTTTCAGGCCAATTAAGAGGGGATCACTCATAGGGGAATATTCAGCTTTGGGGAGGAGGGTTAGAATAGTTCTTCCGGGGGGGGATGCCCCCCAGCATCAGGCAAAGGTGATGTTCTTCAACCTCTCTGGAAGAAGCAATGGGGAGTGGGAGAGGAAGCTTTCTGTCCATTGTAATGAAATTGTATCCATTTTCCTTCTTTCTTTTATTCTCTTTGTCTTCCTCTTCCTCTCTTTCTCCTTCCCCTTCCCCTTCTTCTCCTTTTTGCTATTATTATCATTTTGTCTGTATTGATGGCTTCATTATACGGAATTCCCATTGGGAAAACTCAGTTCTCCTCTTTCCTGACTCTAAGACTGACCTTTTTTCCATTAAATTTTCTGCTTACCATGGTGGAGAGTGCACTGGAATTGAAGTCAACCTGACATCAAGTCCTGCCCAGATATTTAGTAGCAGTGTGACTAAGAAAATCATTTAACTTGCCTCAATTTCCTCAAGGAGGAGTTTGGACTCGATACCTCAGCAGTCCCCTCCAGCTCCTGATCTATGGCTCTTCAGTGATAGAGAAGGCAATAATACCGGCCTTCAGCCTTGGGAGAGGTACCAGACTAGGTCCCAAAAAGAGGTGCTGTCTTTCATTACACTGAGATCATGTTTAGCTGCCTAAGAATGAAGAATTCTCCTTTTTTTCTCAATAGTATTTTATTTTTCCAAATACATGTAAAGATAGTTTTCAACATTCGTTTTTGTAAGACCATGTTCCTAATTTTTTCCTTCCCTCCTTTTCCTTCACCCTCTCCCAAGACAGCAAGCTATCTGCTATAGGTTAAATATGTGCAATCCTTTTAAATAAATTGCCATACTAAGATGACAGGAAAAAATAATGATGATTGTTGGAGGGGATGCGGGAAAACTGGGACATTGATGCATTGTTGGTGGAGCTGTGAACGGTTCCAACCATTTTGGAGAGTAGTTTGGAACTATGCTCAAAAAGTTATCAATCTGTGCATTCCCTTTGATCCAGCAGTGTTACTACTGGGATTATATCCCAAAGAGATACTAAAGAAGGGAAAGGGACCTGTATGTGCACGAATGTTTGTGGCAGCCCTTTTTGTAGTGGCTAAAAACTGGAAACTGAATGGATGTCCATCGGTTGGAAAATGGCTGAATAAATTGTGGTATATGAATATTATGGAATATTACTGTTCTGTAAGAAATGACCAACAGGATGATTTCAGAAAGGCCTGGAGAGACTTACACGAACTGATGCTGAGTGAAATGAGCAGGACCAAGAGATCATTATATTCTTCAACAACAATACTAGATGATGACCAGTTCTGATGGACCAGGCCATCCTCAGCAACGAGATCAACCAAATCATTTCCAATGGAACAGTAATGAACTGAACCAGCTACGCCCAGAGAAAGAACTCTGGGAGATGACTAAAAACCATTACATTGAATTCCCAATCCCTATATTTATTCCCACCTGCATTTTTTATTTCCTTCACAAGCTAATTGTACAATATTTCAAAGTCTGATTCTTTTTGTACAGCAAAATAACGTTTTGGTCATGTATACTTATTGTGTATCTAATTTATATTTTAATGTATTTAACATCTACTGGTCATCCTGTCATCTGGGGGAGGGGGTGGGGGGGTAAGAGGTAAAAAATTGGAACAAGAGGTTTGGCAATTGTTAATGCTGTAAAGTTACCCATGCATATATCCTGCAAATAAAAGGCTATTAAATAATATATATATATATATATATATATATATATATATATAAATTGCCATATTTGTCATGTTGTGCAAGAAAAAGATCAGACCCAAAGAGAAAAAAAAAACAAGAGAAAGAAAAACAAACAATGCTTCAATCCACATTCAGTGTCCACAGTTCTCCCTCTGGATACAGATGGCATTTTCCATCCTGAATCTCTTGCAATTGCCTTGAATCACTGGGTTGTTGCGAAGAACCAAGTCCATCACAGTCGATCATCATATAAGCTTGTTGCTGTGTACAATGGATTCCTGGTTCTGCTCGTTTCCCTCAGCATCTGTTCACGTAATTCTTTCCAGGCTTTTCTGAAATCAATCTGCTCATCATTTCTTAGAGAGCAGTAATATTCTGTTACCTTCAGATACCATAACTTATTCAGCCATTCTCTAACTGATGGGCAGCCACTTGGTTTCTAGTTCCTTGTCACTACAAAAAGGGCTGCCACAAATCTTTTTACCCATGTCAGTCCTTTTCCCTCTCATGATCTCTTTGAGATACAGATCCAGTAGTGAGACTGCTAGATCAAAGAATATGCACAGTTCTTTCTATCCATCTGTTTTAGCAAACACACAAAAGCAATCACGACTATTGTAACCCATGTAAGCGTGGAGGATTCTTATTCCAACTATAGTACATCGGGTCCTGGAACAAGGATATGTTTCCTCCTAAAGAAATCATGACAAATTGTCTAATCCCTGAGCCCCCACTGGCGCGCTTTCTCCAGGATCCCAGTTCAGAATCAATAGATCAGCTAGCTTTAAGTAGATTTTAGCAAGGAAGTATTTACTAAGAATGGACAGTAAGAGATGGGGTAGAGCGGTGGCGAGCAGGTTGGACTACCAGATGAGACGTTGGTGCCAATTCCCATCTGCAAGTGATTCTAGGCAAACCGCTGCACTCACTGCTCTGGAAGGGGGACCTGATTTCTCTTCTTGAAAACTTTACAGTCAAATCCATCCTCCGGTAGTTACTGTGTTCCCATCACGTCCCTTTACAAGAGCACTAGGATTCCCACAGTCTGGGAAGCTAAGTTCTTGTTTCCAGGCTGTATTTTCTTCCTGGGTGGGGTGGGATGAGGGAGGCTCTGCCTCTGGAGATTTTCTGCATTGAAGAGAAAGTAGACAGAATAGAAATCATCCAGTGCCGCTTTCCCTGCTAATTAACGGCCGATAATCTTTCCTTTTATGATTCCTGACCCCAGCAGCACAATTTATGAGCACTTTCGTATCTGGCACACACACAGCACTGCTAAATGAGGCATGTAATGTACTAATTTAGGACCTGCTTAGCATAACTGGGCCTCCTCATCCTGCACCATTTCCTCCTCAGATGGATGGTGATGCTCTCTGTTCAAGCATCCTGTGTGGTGATTCATGGCCCCTCACCTCAGAGCCTGGGAATCGAGGGAAGGCTTCTCCTGGGCTCCAGGTGAGGAGGGGCTCCTTCACCTTCATGAGAATGCCAGCTCAGGGAAAGAAGGACTTTTTTCCAGGAGACCTGAGCACCCGTGTCTTCCCCTATAATGAGCAGTGGTCACAGATCCACAGTGCTCTGGTTCCGAGGATCCTCATCGTCTTTATGTAATTCAAAGGCTCATTTTCAAACATAAAGGACATTTGAGGAGGAGAGATGTGCTAGAGTGGCTGGATCCAGGGCAAATCCCATTTAAAAGCACCAAATTCTGGTGAGAAACCGCTTGAAGGCTCCATCCCAAATCACTGAGTTTGTGTTCAAAGCCTGTCTGCTTCCCCCAACCTGTGTGAATCCCCTTCTCTTTGCTCCACAGGCTCAAAGAATCTACATGCTGGGAGGGATTTGCGTGGCTCCATTCTGCCCTGTATCTCTCCACAACTTCTCTGACAAGTGAGTGTGCATCCTCTGCCTGCAGCTCACCATTGAAGGGGGGCTCTCTACTTCCTGAGATATCCTGTTCCACACTGGGACAGCTCTCATTGTTTGGAAGTTTTTTCCTTTCATTAGGCAAAAATCTAGTCAATCTCTATTCATCTCTCCTAAACGTGACCTTTGGGTCTAGCAGAAAATGATATTACAATCCTTCAGATGCTGAAAGTTGTCCTGTCCCCCTGATTTTCTTTGCTCCAAGCTAACCATGCCCAGATCTGAACCTCTTCTGGCATGAGCTCATGGCCCTTCACTGTCCTGTCCCCTTTAAGAACACTCCGGAGTTAATAGCATCATGTCTAAAATAGAGCACCTTTCTCCAGAGAAAGTCTGGGCAGGATGGAGCACAGTGGGATGGAAACCTCCTCATTCTGGAAAGCAGCGCCGGGGCCATGGTAGCTTTCTTAGCTGCCTGGCTCACTTTAAGTTTGCAGTACGTTCATCACTTTTCCATTTATGAATTTGATTTTTAAAGCCAAGTATAAGACTTTACATTTAATTGAATTGAGTTTCATCTTATCTGATGAAATGTCCTTATTGTTTGTGTGATTCTCTCAAGGTGTCCTTCTCCTCCTCTGTGAAACGAGGTGCATTCTGGATGTAGTATCTCTTGGGAGAAGCTTTGGCTCCCATAGGTGGTAGGTGGCAGACTCCTAGATCAATCTGTCTTGAGCTCTAGGACCTCATCCCCAACCGGCTTTTAGACATTTTCAGTTGTAAGTCTCCGAGACGTCTGAAAGTCATTGTGTCCAAAACAGAATTCTATTTTCCCCAAACCCAGCCCACCCCCAAACTTCCCCGGTCTCATCCATAGCAGTGCCATACTTTCTGTCATGGAAACTTACAACATCCAGGGATAGCTAGATGAGTTAATGGCTAGATCACTGCACTTAGATTCAAGAAGACCTGAATTTAAATGCTACCTTTTATGCTTAATAGCTATGTGATCCTGAACAAGTCATTCAATTGCTTTATATCTCAATTTCCTAATCTCTAAAATGAGGATCATGAATAGCTTGGCCTTTAAGGTCCCTTCCAGATCTAAATCTGGTCTCCTGGTTGATCAATTCATATGCATTTATTAAGCTCCTGCTATGTCCTGCTATGAGAAGAACTGGGGTTACAGAAACAATGTGATAGAATTCCTGCTTTAATGGAAGTAGATTTGAGTAGGGGAGATATCAAGTGCCTTTTATAAAGTCAATCTGAGGCCATTTTGTTTGGACAGGCGCTCAAAGCTGGGGGTGGGGTGGGCTGTGATCAAGAAAGGCTTCAGTTCTACTTCAAAGGAAGCTGGGGATAGTAAAAGATGGAAGTGAGGTGGGAGGGCACGTGGGGCAGTCGATACAAAGACTCAGATCTGGAAGATGAAAGATTGTGTGTGAGAAGCAGGAAGAAGGCCATTTGGGCTGGAATGGAGAGGGTGTGAATAGTAGAACACATGAGAAGGTGTGATGGGCAGAGAAACAGTAAATATCCTGCCCCCTTCCTCACCCTCCAGCCTGGGAACCATGTAGGTTCCCTCCCTCCCTCCTCAGGGTTTTCATTCCCCTTTTGGGGTGGGAGGCATCCAGCTTCTCTCCCATTGGCTTACACCCACATTGCTGGTGTGCCCACAGTTTCCGTAGTCCTCTGAACTCTGATTTATTAACCACTTAACAGTTGGTTTAGCTTTTA
This sequence comes from Sarcophilus harrisii, assembly GCF_902635505.1. NCBI lineage: Eukaryota > Metazoa > Chordata > Mammalia > Dasyuromorphia > Dasyuridae > Sarcophilus > Sarcophilus harrisii. The sequence continues at coordinate 3,471,822 of NC_045428.1, read as the reverse complement.
TACTGGAATATTGACTTCAAAGGTATAGAAAGAGCAAACATAGCAGCATTTCTATATAGCATAGTCCCACCAAGTCTAAAGTCCAAAGTTCTGGGCTCAAATCCTGATACCCTGGAGTCTCAGAGAAGCTGACAGGAACATCCCAGCATGGGATCTTGATTTTACCATCCTCCTACCTTAAAGTTCTGGGTCCAGAACTCCATCACTTTTATTCAGAGCTGAAAAGGAGAAATGAAATTTACAGGGGCTTCAAGTCTATTTCTGGAAGCCCTGAGGCCGAAAGGAGAGGTGGAAAGGGGCCCTCCTTCCTACCCAACTTAGTTCATGATGTTGACTATGGGTGAACTTTGCAAACTATATTGTTGAGGTTAAAATTAAAATGCTACGACTCCTTTATTTGAAATGATCAGTAGCATCTATTTAAAACCATCAGCAAACATCATATATAATAGGGATAAAGTAGAAGCATTCCCAATAAGACCAGGGGTGAAATAAGGTTGCCTACTATCACCATTATTATTCAATATTGATTAGAAATGTTAGCTTTAGCAGTAAGAGGAAAAAGAAATTAAAGGAATTAGAGTAGGTAATGAGAAAAGCAAATTATCACTCTTTGCAGATGATATGATGGTATATTTTTTAAATCCTAGAGAATCTACTAAAAAAAAAAACTACTACAAACAATTAATGACGTTATCAAAGTTGCAGGATACAAAATAAATCCACATAACTCAGTTACTAAAGTCCAGCAGCAAGAGATACAAAGAGAAATTCCATTTAAAGTAACTATAGATAATATAAAATATTTGTGAATTTAGCTGCCAAGAAAAAAGTCAGGAACTATATGAGCAAAACTAAAAACACTTTCCATACAAATAAAGTCATAACTAAACAACTGGAAAAATATCAAGTGCTCTTGGATAGGTCAAGTGAATATAATAAAAATAGCCTATTTATTTAGCATTATACCAATCAAACTCCCAAGAAATTATTTTACAGACCTAGAAAAAATAATAACAAAATTCATCTGGAAGAACAAAAGGTCAAAAATTTCAAGGGAATTAATGAAAACATGCAAATGAAGGTATCCTAGATCTAAAACTATATTACAAAGCAGCAGTTATCAAAACCATTTGGTATTGGCTAAGAAATAAACTAGTTGATCAGTGGAATAGGTTAGGTTCAGAGGACAAAATAGTCAATAACTATAGTAATCTAGTGTTTGACAAACCCTAAAACCCTAGCTTTTGGGATAAGAATTCACTATTTGACAAAAAACTTCTGGGGAAATTAGAAACTAGTATGGCAGAAACTAGGCAATGACCCACACTTAACACCGTATACTAAGATAAGGTCGAAATGGATTCATGATTTAGACATAAAGAGTGATACTATAAGTAAATGGGAAGACCAAGGATAGTCTACCTCTCACATAGGAGAAGAAAGGAATTTATGGTCAAAAAAGAACTAGAGTAAAGTATGAAATATAAAACAGATCATTTTGATTGTATTAAATTTAAAAGATTTTGTACAAACAAAACCAATGCAGACAGGATTAGAAGGGAAGGAGAACCTGGGAAAAAATCTTTACATCCAAAGGTTCTGATAAAGACTTTATTTTTTAAATATATTGAGAATTGACTCGAATTTTTAAGAATACAAACCATTCTCCACTTGACAAATGGTGAACCCTAACCCATTCATTCTCAGACAATTCTCAGGTGAAGAAATTAAAACCATTTGTAGTGATATGAAAAAATGATCTAAATCACTACTGATCAGAGAAATGCAAATTAAGACAATTCTGAGGTACATCTATATACATCTCAGATCGGTTAAGATGACAGGAGAAAGATAATGACAAATGTTGAAGGGGATTTGGGAAAACTGGGACACTATTTCATTGTTGGTACATTTGTGATCTGCTCCTACCATTCTGGAGAGCAATTTGGCCAAAAGGCTATCAAACTATGCATATCCTTGGATCCAGCAGTGTTTCTCCAGGGTCTGTTTCCCAAAGAGATCGTAAAGGAGGGAAAAGGACCCGTATGTGTAAAAATGTTTGTGGTGCTCCTTTTTATAGTGGCAAGGAATTGGAAACTGAGTGGGTGCCCATCAGTTGGAGAATGGCTGAATAAGTTATGGTGTTCATACACTATGTTATGGCTTATTATTGTTCTATAAGAAATTATCACCAGCATGATTTCAGAGAGACTTGGAGAGACTTATAGCAACTGATGGTGAGTGAAGTGAGGCGAACCAGGAGATCAGTGTACAAGACAATAACAAAATTATGCGATGATCAATTCTGACGGATGTGGCTCTCTTCAAAGATGAGGTGATAGATTTGTGATGGAGAGAGCTATCTGCATCCAAAGAAAAGCCTATGGAGACCAAATGTGGATCACAACATAGTTTTTTCACCTTTTTTTTGTTTTTTCTCATTTTTTCCTTTTTGATCTGATTTTTCTTGTGCAGCATGATAAATGTAGAAATATGTATGGAACAATTGCACATGGTTGCTCAATATTGGATTACTTGCTGTCTAGGGGAGGGAATGAGAAGGAAGGAGAAAAAATTGGAACACAAGATTTAACAAGGGTGAATGTTGAAAACTACCTTTGCATGTATTTTAAAACTAAAAGGCTATTGTGTAAACAAAATAAAAGAAATAAAAAATGCTAGAATTCTAACATAGAATCCCTTGGACCAAGCAGTCCTGATATCCATAAAGGCACATTGGCTGAGACAGACAAGCCAACACATTTCCTCAGCTCTGATTTATGTGAACAATCATCATGACATGCTGTGAGCTGAGTGTGAAGAACTGGATCTTCACTAATTAGCTACCATCTGAAATTGAGCGTGAGTCTGCCCAAGTCAGTGTGTTCTGACTATACAACTAACAGAGAGAGATGATTCCCATCCCTGTTTTAAAGAGAGCTCGCAAAGTCTTTTCTCAGAAGCTGGCCCCCACCATCTCCACCTCGGGCTTCTCCATCCTAGGTGATCTGGGTGAGTACAAGAAAATCCCATCATAGTAATTATGTTGTGAAGTCTATACAAGCCAAAGAGAAGAGTTTAAACTTGGTCCTGGGAAGAATAGGGGCCAGTGAAGTTAATTGAGCAATAACATGGGGCAACCAGTGTGTTAAGAAAACTATTTTGATATTTATGTGGATGATGATTTAGAGGAACTTGAATCAGGGAAACCAATGAGGAAGCTAATGCCATAGTCCAGCAAGAGATTAGAGCAATAGTTGATTGGAGAGAAGGGGATGGATGAGAGAGATGCTGTGGAGATTTTGGAGATCTGCTAAGTAACTGCTTATGTGGGAAGACTGAGAATCAGAATAAAGCCAAGTCTGTGATCCTGGAGGACTGAGGATGGTGACACCCCTTACAGAAACAGAAATTTGGAAGGCAGGTGGGTTAAAGGAAGAAAAAGAATAAGTTCTATTTGGGGCATGCTGAGTCTGAGATGGCTAGTCACCTGTTTGTGCCCAATAGACTAGGGATGAATATATAGATCTAGGACTCATCTGCAAAGAGATAATAACAGAATCAATGGGAAATGATGACATCACTGAGAAAATATTAACAGAGAAGAGAACCTGGAATGGATCTTACTATACCTACCCCAGCATCCCCTACCTATTCCTGTGATCCTAAGTCTCTCCATGTCATCTCAGCCAAACTCCTCAAAAAACTGCCACCATTTCCTCATCAGGTCCTTGTCTCCTTCCTGAGCTCCAGTCCCACAGCATCGGTCCTAAAGACACATTCGTTTGAAAGTGTTGCTGATGTGCCAGGCTCTGTACTAAGAGCTGGGATTACAAAGCAAAGCAAAAGACAGACCTTCCTCTCAGAGAGCTCACGGTCTGATGGGGAGACCATGTGCTAATAACAGTACAAAGCATGGGTAGGATGCTTTAGAGATGACCAACAGAGGGAAGAAATGGTGGTATTTCAAGCCAAGTGCCCTGACCTTTCCCTCTCCTATCCCCAAGAACAGCGCAGGGCTCATTCTCTCTCTCTCTCTCTCACCCCTCTGGTCCAGGGCTGTGAAGTAGTCAGAAAAAAAGGCTGTTTCACGTTTTCAGCTTAAAAGGGACAATAAGTAATCTTTAAATCACACTTGGCAGGTGAGCTCCTTCCCAACCCAGGCTGGTTACACAAAGAATATTGCAAACAACAAAGAGTGAGTAAACCCAATTATCCAAGCAAACAGAAACCTGAGCACTCGACAGATTGTTGTTGTTGATCCTTCATTCTCAAAGGGAGGTGATGGTAGACCCTGGCCTTTAGAATATCCCAAAGAATATAAAAGAGCAAAGAAGCACTTTAGCTGGCAATAAGATGGGGTTTCAGCTCACATAAGATCCAGAGCGCAATCCCACCCAAAGAGAAATTCTCTCTCTCTGAAGTCTCCAGGGAGGCAAACTGGAAATCGGCCACGTTGAGAAGCCGCCTCCCCACACGGCTGCAGCTTCTGTCGCCTTTCCCTCTCCATCCCAGAGCAGCCTCTGCCTCCCTGCTTCCTAAAAGCTCTGCCCCAGCTCTGTGTCTCCCTAGATACACTTAGCATCCTGTCCACCAGCCCACCTCCTTCAGCACTCGATTGGAAGCCCATTAAGCTTTGCTTCCCACCCTGGACAGTTTAACCAACGTGTCCTCCCACATGACACCTTCCCTTTGCTCAGGAGATCGCCTCATATGAAAAATCCAGCCCTTTCCAGCCTAGCGGGAAGTGTACTGAGAGAGTGGGAGCCCCTCTGATTCCACCTCTTGCCTCCTGGATTCTGTTGGGAGGTTACTTTCCTCCTTGCCCCTCAGTTTTCTTCTATAAAAATAAGCACTGGATTAAAGAGACTCTAAGGTTGCCTTGAAGCATGAACATTTTGTGAGCTCTTGGATAATAGATTCAGAGAAGGGCAGGACCACTCCCCTCCCCCTTCACCAGAGTTCTATGTCCTCATTCTACCAGGGCTGACTCTGAAAGCCCAGAGAGCTTCTCCTTTGTCATAGGTTATCTAGCCAGTGACAAGATTCAAACTCATGGCCCGGGTCTCCTGGTTTGGGGCTCTGCCTTAGCAAGTGTTGCCATCTGTGTGGGGGGATGGTGTCAGCATTTCCAGGCTCCCTGAAGATTGTGTGATAGTTCTAGACAGACTCTCAACATTTCCACCAGGATATGCCGGTCCTGGATTCAAGAGCATAAGAGAGAATGTGAGTGGATCTTCCCAGAACCCCAAATCTTCTAGTGGAAAGGGGACTTCAAGAACCATGCAATCTGGTCTATAACTGAAGCTCTCGTGAAATCCCTAACAGGGGGCCATCCAGCATCTGCCTGAAGAATTCTGGGGAGGAACCCACTGCCTCCTGAAGCTGCCCACAGAACTCTGGACTCTGGATTGAAATTAAATCCAATCTCTTCCACCCATTGCTCTTTGTTCTAACCTCTGAGGCTAAACAGAAGCTTATTCCCTCTCTCACAAGACTGCCTTTCAACAACTGGAGGCAGCTATCCTGTCCTCCCCGAGCCTTCCCTTCAGCAATCAAAACACCCTACTACCTCCAAATGGCCTGTCTGTTCACAGACTCTTCATGATAGTTGATTCCATGGTTCCAAAAGGCCAATTTCCTCCCCTCCTACTGCTCATCCTCAACCCCCAGTCAGAGCCGGCTCTGGAAAATGGCTCTTTCCAGCTGCTTCTGTGCCATCTCTCTGCCAGGACAAAAACGGGCTAAAAGGGCACTTTCAGGAACCCCAAAGAATGTTGGAACCAAACTCTCGGCAGGTTTAGCTCTGGCCACAAACAGGACAGTCGTTTGGAAAAGAGGAAGCAGCCAGGTGGCAAAACGCAAACTTGTCCTGGGAATTGGGCTTCCTATACCTGGAGCCTTTCCTGGTCTCCAGCACCCTTTGTCCCCATCTGCAGAGCCTTTCTTCCCCAGATTTACCTTGTCTTTCATTTCTGACTGTCTGACTCCCATGCCTGGAAGCTCTTCTTCCTCACCTCCATTTAGAAGTCTCCCTACCTCCACACTCTCTACCTGTTTCTTCCTTCAATCCTCCACAAAGCCTTTCCCAGACTGCCCCACTCCCTTCCCAGCCCTCTCTCCCTAGCTACTTTGTAAATAGTTCCTGTTTACTCTGAATATACTTCCTCTCTGTAGATTTATCCCTCAGCTAGAATGTAACTTTTCTGAGGGCAAGAACTGTTTCTTTTATTTAGTTAGCACAGCGCCTGACACATTGTAGTAACTGTCAACTGATTGTCAACTGATTAACACACACACATATATACGGATATGTGTATGTCATCCATTAGAATAACATCGAGTGGAGAGATTATCTTAATTTGTTTTTACATCCCTAACATGTAGCTCAGTAAATAGTAATAGTACAATTGCTTGTTGATTGCCAGGGACCGTGGTTGGGTGCTAAGGATACAAAGACACATATAGAAATAAAGCAGCCTCTACCCTCAAGAAGCTTACATTCTACTGAAGAAACTTGGTAGTGGTAGGGGGTGTATAATAGATACACAGATCGTTATTGTCTGTCCTTCACTTTCAAAGACCGCCAGTACAATCACAGATCTTGTCTTGTATATGAATTAGATGTAAATGAGGCAGAGTTACAGGAGGCTGTCAGCCTCACTCTGCCCCAGGGCCACCAAAGTCCAGTGGCAGGACAGAAATCAGGACAACCGGCCATGGCCCAGGAGGCGGTGGAGGGTGTGAGCATCTTCGATGTCTCTAAGCTCAAGGGCTCCAGTGGCCATTGGAATACATCGTTCTCATCCTCCCCTTCAACTGGAGGGGGGTGTCAGACACCTACCCACCCCACTGAGAGGTCTGGGGTCAGCCAGTCAGCTTGTCTGTCAAGATAGATTTACTGCGATGTGGCCGCTACACATGCTACAGCTTCTTGGAGCCAGGGAGGTCACTTTGGTGATAAGTTTGGTGATAGAAGGACCCCAAAGACGGATGAACGGGCCCTGAAAAGCATGGTAATCCTCACCCCCAGGTGCTAGGCTTCCCTGAATACCTCATTCACTTCAAATTCACAGATAATAAAATAACAAACGTATCCCACTTTTCAAAACCTTCCAAAGTGTTATTAGAATACTAGCTAACGATTATATTTGTTAAATGCTTAATTTGTCCCAAGCTCTGAGGACAAAAATATATTTTAAAGATGGTTCCTGCCCTCAAGGAGCTCATTATCTAGGGAATGGAGGGAATAGATAGCCATGGATAAGTAAAATATAAATTGATTTGTCATAGAGCAAATGACAGATCTAAAATGTTCCAGGAACCTTGGAAGACCCCAGAGCTGGCTCATTCAATGCCTTCTCCAAAAAGATGTCTTAGCCATGTATAAAGCTGTGGGCAAGAGTTTTGAGCCTGGGATAGAGATCCTGTAGAGAGCTGCAGGCAAAAGTTTTAAGCTTGAGACAGAGATCAGGCAGAGAGCTGCAGGCAAGACTTTTAAGCTTGAGATAGAGATCCTGTAGAGAGCTGTAGGCAAGATTTTTGAGCCTGGGACAGAGATCATGCAGAGAGCTGCAGGCAAGAGTTTTCAGCTTGGGACCGAGATCATGTGGAGAGCTGTGGCAAGAGTTTTAAGCTTGAGATAAGAGATCCTATAGAGAGCTGCAGGCAAGATTTTTGAGCCTGGGACAGAGATCATGTAGAGAGCTGCAGGCAAGAGTTTTAAGCTTGGGACAGAGATCATGTGGAGAGCTGTAGGCAAGATTTTTGAGCCTGGGACAGAGATCATGTGGAGAGCTGTGGCAAGAGTTTTAAACTTGAGATAGAGATCCTGTACAGAGCTGCGGGCAGGAGTTTTAAGCCTGGGATAGAGTTCTGGAATACTTTTTTATTTCTTTAAAATACCAGCAGCTTGTGTTAAGCAGAGTTCATCAAACAGAAGAAAAGAATGTAGGATCTGGAAAGGACCTTAGCAATCATGTAGTTTAGTCTCTTCATTTGCCAGAAAGGGAAACTGAGGCCTCCACAAAGGCATGACTTATTCAAAGTCCAAAATAATCACTGAGGACATAAACCTGAGACTTCCAGCTTCAAGAAGAAAGCTTTTAGTATCACCCCATGTGGGAGATAAATAGAAAAGTCAATTAGTCTGCCTGAGGCTCAGCAACAGGGTGATCTCACTGCACATGGAGACAAGAAAGGGACAGAAGAAAGGTCATGAAACAGATGGGCATTGGAGGTTTCGCCTATGACAGAGCTGCTGAGATCCAGGGGAAGAGCGCTGGGACTTTGGCTTAGGGTGGAGAAACCTGAATTTGTTGCCCCCCAAATTAGAGGATATCAGACGTGATGGGGTGTCTGGTTCAGAATCTCAGTTTACAGATGGGGAAACTGAAGCTCAGGGAGCACAAATGCCCTGGCCAAGGTCTTATGGATTTTGCAGGGAAAAGTTGGGACCGGCCCATTGCTTTTCCCAGACCTGTCTTTTTTTTTTTTCACCAAACCATGCTTTTTAGTCCATTGAAGATGACCCCAATGTCTTCTTCTGGTTCTAAGTGGATGAATCCATGAATTTAGTTAAACAGAGCAAATTTTAAAGTCCAGAAAATTTGGGTTTATTTTGCTCCTCTGAGACTCAGTGTCCCCATCTGTAAATAGAAGCCATAACATTTATAGTACATCTCTCACAGAGGTTCTAAGGCCTTTACAAGATGGAATAGAAAGGCCGTTGTCCATAGTAAGGTGGGCTCTCCTGGTTAGCATCTCCCTCCGCGTTCATGTGCCGACACTGATAAATATCAGTGGATACTTTCCTTCTCCCACATTTATGTGTGAGCACTTGTACAACTATTCCCTTCATTTGAATCAGGGCTCGCCTGGGCCCACAAACCCGAGAATCCCCTTTGCTGTCGGGCGGCATTCTGGATTGCATCCCGCTCCCAACTCCATCGTGTTCTCCCTATCTCCCTTCTCCTCCAGACCAAAGTAAAATCTCTGGCCAGGAGAGGGCACCCTTGGCTCTCAGAAGGACCAGAGGCCATGGGAAGATGCTGCTCAGGCAGATGATCCCTTCCTCCCCAGGAGGGCACTTTGTGGATGACTGGAAAGGAGAAATTTATGCATCCCATTTTAACCCCATTTTGCCAGACGGGAGGATCTGGGGGAGGAAAGGATGCTAGGTTTTCTGGGTACAGACAGAACTAAGATGAGTTTTCTGGCAACCAGGAGCAGCCATGTCAACTTGTTCCCAAGTCAGAGAGGAGGGGGGAGCCCACAGCTGTCTATGGTCAGTCCTCCTGGAGCTGGGGCTGGGGCACCTAGGGGAGGTTGGATTTTTCTCCCTGGACTCCTACACCGGGTGACTGCACAACATAGGTGTCTAAACTCCAGTAATCTTGGCTGAGATGAGGGTCCTCCAGAGGATGCTAAGCCTGAGCCGGTTTGGGGAGAAGGGACACAAACGAGCAGGGGCTATCTCAGGCTAGGGCCCCCTGACCTACGCGTATCTTCTTAGCAATCCTCAGAACTAGCGTTCACAGAGCACTTCAAGGCTGGCAAACCTGCCGAGGACAGAAGGAGCTGGGGCGTCTCCAAAGTGGGGGAAAGGGTCCATTGAGATCATGGAGGAGGAAAGCAGTAGGACGGAAGGAGGAAGATGTCCCACTGGGAGGCAAAAAGGCCTCAGTCTAAGCTTATCTCAGCACTTAGTAGCCAAATGACCCTGGGGAAGGCATCTCACTCCCTGTGCCTCTGTTTCTTCATCTGTAAAATGAGGGGATTGGACTGGACAGCCTCAAAGGATCCTCCTGCTTTAAATCACACGAAGCAGATCTCAGACAGAGACAACTGGCCTGACCTCTCCAGTCTTTTCTGTTCTTCCTTTTTTTTTCCTTTCTCCTGACTTTGGAAGAATAAACAGACCCCCAGAAGCTTCCCCGAGTCCGGGGAGGCAGAGAATGTGAAAAATGCCAGAGTGCCAGACACAGAGAGATCCTGAAAATCCTCACTAATTGACCTTTCTGAAAACAGTGCTGGCAGCCTGGAGGAGAGACTGAGATGTGTGTGTGTGAGTGTGTGAGTGTGAGTGTGTGTGTGTCTGTGTGTGTTGTGTCTATGTCTCTGTGTGTAGGTGTGTGTGCTGTGGTGTCTGGGAAGTAGGGGTATATGTGTGTGGTCTCTGTATATGTGGGATATGTGTGGTGTAGTGTACGTGTGTAATATGGGGTATGTGTGTGTAGTGTATGTGGTGCATGTGTGGTCTGTGAATGTGATATGTTTGTGTGTGATATGTGTGTGTGGTTTGGAGTATATATGTGTGGGGAGTATAAGGTTTGTGGAGGAGGGGGGGGGCATGTATAGTGTGTGTATGTGTGGTTGTGTGTTATGTATATGTGGAATCTGTGTGTGTGTGTGTGTGTGTGTGTGTGTGTGTGTGTAGCTTCTTGAGACCATGGGGAACGAGTTCAGCCTCTGGGTCCTAGACAGCCCTCCCTCTCAGGAATGTTAAGGATGGGACTGTAACCCCGGGTAGCTCATGACAACTATTCAACAAGCCGGGCTCTCAATAATCCATCCTCGGGGCAGAGGTCGGATGGATCCCAAAGTCACAGAATCCCCACGACTCAACCTGTAAGGCCCCCCTGTTCCTTAGTGGAAAGTGACAGGTTTCCATCAAGCCAGAAGGGAAGATTATGGGAAAATAAAGAGGTAATAAAAATATAGATTATTTTTGTTCAAAAAAAAAATAAAGAGCAGGATTGTACGAGACAATCACTCAGGTCTCTCCTACCTCTAACAGCCCATAATCCTCTTTTTCACAGATGCTTCATTTTTTCCTATCTCCCCTCTGTGAGGAGAATTCTTACACAACATTTCTGAGAACTGATCCTGAATACTTGCAGGGATGGTCAGCTCATGATACCGAGCGACTAGATATTAATAATCAATTTTCTTTTCTCTGTTTTAGGAATTTAAAAAGCTTTATTCTGAGCTGAAACCTCGTAGTTATAGGGCGTCTGCTTTTTCATTCCTATCTGACTCCTTCAGGTATCAGAAAGCAGCCACCATATTCTCTGTCTTGAGTAAATTTATTCTTCTGGCCTCCAGAGGACAGAATTAGGAGCAGTAGAGAAGTGGGGGGAGGGGAAGGGGGCAGTCATTGGAGAAGGAAGATTTAGGCTGGACATGAGGAAAAGAGGAAAAGAAAAAAAAAACTTAAGTAGGCACATGGTCCCCAAATGTGTTGGGCTGCCTCAGCAGGGATTGATTTTCTCCTTCCTGGGGGTCTTTTTTTTCCTTTTCACGTAATGGTGTTTTTCTCCCCAATTCTATTTAAGATAGATTTCAGCATTATTTTTATCTAGTTTTGAGAAATTTTTCTTCCACCCTTCCTCCCTCCCATCCAGCCTCCAAAACAATCTGATCTAAGCTTTACATATATACTCATGTTAAGCATATTTCCATATTAGTCATGTTGTGAAAAAAAAATCAGAACAAAAGAAACAGCACAAGAAAAAAAAAAGTGGGAATATTCTGCTTCGCTTTGCATTCAGACTCCACAGTTCTTTCTCTGGAGGTGGGCAGCATTTTCTGTTACGAGTCCTGGAACTGTCTTAGATCATGGCATTTCTGAGAAGAGCTCCGTCACTCATGGTTGATTGTTGCACAATGTTGCAGTTACTGTGTACAGGGTTCGCCGGGTTCCGCTTGCTTTATTCTGCATCGGTGCTTGTGAGCCTTCTCTGGGAGTCTCTCAGCAGCAGCTGGACGGCCACCAGTCAGGTTGTGGACAGGGGCTTCTGAGAAGAGCTCAGTCACTCATAGTTGATCGTTGCACAATGTTGCGGTTACTATGTACAGTGTCCTCCGGGTTCCACTCGCTTCACTCTGCATAGGTTCATGTGAGCCTTCTCTGGGAGTCTCTCAGCAGCAGCTGGATGGCCACTGGTCAGATGTGTGGACAGGGGTTTCTTGGGGAGGTCTGCGTTAGCACAGCCATTCCCCTTCTCTCTTGGGTTGTATTCTCTAAGTTAAAGACATCCAAAGCTCCTGATAGTTCCCCATCTGGCACAGAACACTCTCCAAGAAGCTTCAGTTTCATCATTTCAATCATGTCTGACTCTTGGTGACCCCATTTGGTTTTTCTTGGGAGAGACAGGGTGAAGTGACTTACTCAGAGTCACACAGCCAGTAAGTGTCTGAGGCTGGATTTGAACTCAGAAAGGTGAGGCTTCCTATCTCCTCAGTACCCTATAGCACCTCCTAGATGCCCAAGGACCAAAGAAACATGACTAGAGCAGGGAGGGAGGGAGCTCCTAGACCTTTCTGGTCTGAGCCTTTCATTCATTTTGCCAAGGAAGAAACTGAACCCTGGGATGGGGGTGGGATCACAATTGCTCCACTGTCACACAGAGCTTGGAGCTCCTGCCCTAACCTAACCCTAAATTCACCTCCGGACTCCCAACTCTAACCCTAAATGCCTCCCAACTCCGGACTCTAACCCTAAATAATGGGCATGCACTGCCACATCCATGCCCTCTGGTCTAGACTACATTACAAAGTCTCCAGCGCTGTCTTCTTTTTCTCTGTAGCTATCCCCTGCCCCCTCCTGCACCTCGCATGGGCTCTGCACATGTTCAAGGGAAATGGGTTGTGTTTGTTTGGTTGGTTGTTTTAGAGAGCAATAGCAGGTAAGAGAAGCCCTCCACTAGCACAGATGGCAACCCATTTATGATGGAGAAGTCAAGTGAATTGAGGTTGCTCATCTAGGATCACAGAGTGATGGAGTCCAGGTCTTCTAGACTCTAAGGGCAGCCCCTTAGACCCATGGCTCTTCTATGGCAGAGCTGATTAAGAAATAGTTGTTGACTGGGGCTCTCCAGGATTGATTATGGCATGTTTCCAGGTTAGGGACCAACCTGTTCATCTCCTCTGTGTCAGGGACAGTCCCGGGTCCCTATTCTACTTAAAGTAGCAGAGACACAACCAGAGTCACTCAATAAGCATTGTTTCAGCAGCTACTGTATGCCGGGGGTGTCCTAAGGCTCCTTGAGGTCTGCTTTGGGAAAGTGTTACCTTATAACTCCCACCAGCTGTATCTCCTCCGTTATTTTTGATACCTGGGGATCAATGGCAGACATCTGAGTCTCCCGGCACCCAGGGGGCAAAGGAGGCCGGAGGAAGGTCCAGCTTTGGCAGCCTTCCCTTAAGGCTGAGACCAGCTGTGGGCTTTGCTAACTGTAGAGCTCCATGCCTTTTATAGTTGGAACTTCAGAAACTTTCCACCAGTCCTGGTTTCAGAGAGGAAATAACGCATCCTGAGAAGCACCGCTTCCAAGCCCTAAGAGCTCCCCTGACCAGCCCCGTTCCTGCTGACTGCCCACAGGACTCCTTGAACTGAACATAGAGAGCAGCCTGCGTCTTAAGCACCTAGGGGGCACCACAGTGCACAGAGCGCCAGACCCAAAGTCAGCAAGACCCATCATCCTGAGTTCAAATCCAGCCTCAGACGCGTCCTAACTCCTTACTTCTTTGCCCCAGTTTCATCATCTGCCCAATGAGCTGGAGAAGGAAACTGCCACAGCCCATTCTATGACGGGCTGGGAGGGGGCTCCTGGAGTGAACCTCCTCCTCCACTGCCCTTGAGTATCCCCGAGTTCCTTCACAGCACAGCTCAAATTCTGCTACTGTTTTATATCCTCGCCGTGACTCATCAGACTTGTTTTTCCCATGATTCCATTGGAACAGGTGTTTTATTAGCGGTTTAGAGTCTTTAGACTTAGAGTCCCTATTAGCAGAGACTGAGTGCTGGCAAGTGTCTAACTCACAAAGCATGACACACTTTAAAGCTTCATCTCATTATGAACATTTTCACCTTCACTTTCTGAAGTCTAGACAATTAACAAAAGGGTAAATCAAGCCTCAGTCCGGAGCATTGGCTGACTTCTGGGCTGTAACTATCCAAAATGGAAAATTTAACAACCGGCTCTCAGAGTCTGGCACCACCTGGCTCCAGCACAGCTTTGTTTGAAAGGACACGAGAGACCGACTTAAAAGGACCACACTGGGAACCCCTCTTTGCAGAGATTCCAAACATGGTCGCCATGTGAGGACCCTCTGTCCACTGGACCCTCTACCTTCACCTATCTCCTACTTCTAAACTCAGTAATAAACCTCTTTTATTAATCTAAAAAAAAAAAGAAAAGAAAGGACACGAGAGAGCCTTGTGGAAGCTAAGCCATCAACCCAGACCCACCTGACCCAGAAGCCCAGTCTGTGGCTTCCCAGGCTGGCAGAACTCTCCGAAGCTCTGCCACATCTAGCCATCACTCAGCGAGTCAGCGGCTCTCTGAGTGCTCTGGGACATTAAGTACTGCGTGGTTAATGGTGGTGTGATATATGCTCACAAAGAATAATTGCTAAGCTCGGAGATGGCTTACTGTCCTTACCTAATTGTGTGGTGAGGAGTAAAGGGGCTGAGGTAGCATCTCTTCCTCCCTCCCCCTCCATCCCCCAGAGTCTGGGAGCCTGGGAGTCCAGGAAGCCCCTGAGTGATAAGATGGGACTGACCTCTAAGTGGGCAGAGTTGAAGTGGTTCCCTAGGGAGCAGAGTCCCGCCCTTCCCTAATGGCCCACCCAGGTGATCCCTGTTTTGAGACACCGGGAGCTTGGGGGGAGAGGGGGCTTCCCTATCAGAATTTCTGGCCTGACATTTGAAATGGAAAAGGGAAGTTGCTCTGCTGACTGCCTCTCCTTATCATTCTGCGGCATTGTGGGTAAAAATGAACTAGCTCTTGATGGGCGATGGGGAATATTCATTAAGCGGGGTAGAAGGAGTTTAGGCAGGTAAATGAGAGGGGTGCATTGGCCTCATGTCCCTATTATCAAAGAATAAATCTTGAGGGGAAAGCTGTTAAAAGAACCCCTGAATTCTGACTCATCACAAGACTTTGGAGGGTTTTTGTTTTTTGTTTGTTTGTTTTTGCTTTTGTTTGGTTTTGTTTTTTGGTAAAGTAAGAAATGACAGGAATAGATTGTATCTCCAGCTTTTGCTAGGGAGAGTTATAGGATGCTTCCTGCTCAATCAATCAATGAATTTTTTATTTTTATTTTTTTTTAAATCAATGGATTTTTAAACATATTAAGCACCTACTGTATGCTAAGTCCTATGGTAGGTCCTGGGGACACAAAGATAGGGGGAAAAATCTTTACAACCATCCCCTATTGCTGTAATGGGAGAGACAATACATCCCTATGTAGGTAAGTAGAAACAAGTCAACATGAGGGTGGGAGCCAAAGTGGGAAGGCCTGGAATTCCAGGCAGGAGGCCCGGGAAACCAGAAGACAGATTTGGGGAGGGAGGATGAAAGACATGGGGGACAGAGACAGGACATGGAAGGGACTGCCCACAGCCCATTCTATGACGGCTGAATTGTAGAGAGTGTGGTGGGATCAGGCTCCTGGAATGAACTCCTCCCTCTGCTCCTCTTAGAAATCCTCAGGCTCTTTCACAGCACAGCTCAAATTCTGCTTTCTATCATCTTTTAAAAATATACTTAGCACTGACTTATCTGTGGTGGACTTTTGTGTCGAGCCCTAAAAGACTGGAAGCATCGGAGGAGGGTGAGGGTTGATAATGTTTGTCTTAGCACTTCCCCCCTCCCCCAGTCTAGAACAATGCTTTGCAGAATGCCTCAAACACCAGTAAGCAAGGCAACAAGCAGTTATTAAACACTCATTAAGTGTTGGGAGTGTTTGGAACATTTGGGAAAGACTAGGATCGCTTGGGTGATGGCTGCTCATCCACCTGCGATTTCATCTTCCCCCAAGTCTCACCTGTCTCTCCAAGAAGCTATAGCATAAGCAGCAGCCACGCCCCAGTACGGTTTTGGCAGCTAGACTGAAACAGATTGAGGGTAACCAAAGGAGCTGAAACCCAGTGATGAGTCAGAGGGTGTCGACCCCAATCGGGTGAAAACTTCCCCCGGAGGAATGGCTGGAGGAGAACAGTTTGTCCCAGTGGCTACGAAGGTGGTTTGAAGCGGATTCTGGGGAGTCCTTAGAGCTGGGACAGACATCAAAGACTCCAGAGTCATCCAGTGCATCCCAGGCCATGGTCAGTTGTTTTGATTTTTGTCCTGATGCTGGAGGCCGGAGGCTGGAAGAGAGTGGGACTGACGATTTTGTGCAGCTCTGCCTCATTTACATCCAGTTCACGCACAAGTCAAAACATGGCCCTGATGTCACTGGTCCCCTTTGAAAACAAGAACAAACGACAACAATTAAGTGTCAAGTACTATCCTAAGAGCTGGGAATAAAAATATAAGCAAGGAGCTTTTATTCTAATGGAGAAAGACAATACAGAAATGGAGCAGAAAGGGGAAGGGAGTGAAGTACAGAGTCAGGAACACCTTGGAAGACAATGACTCTTGGATGGCCTGGAGCCCTCCATAAAATAGAAGCACTAGGAGGAAATCCCTCATGGGGGAAGGGGCCCAGTATGGAGGGGAGATGTTCCAGGGTAAGGAGACCCTAGATACTGAAGGACCAGACTTAGCCAGTATTCATGAATTGTACTGAAGTCCAATGTATTTGCCTGATAGTCATCCACTTGGGATCAGGAGGATGTGGATAATCCTGTTTAGTGTCTAGGTCCCAGCACAGCACATTGCCTTTGGAAATAGCTTTTGGATTAAGTGATGCTCTTTTCAGATTTCACTGTTTGGGAGTGTGTGTGTGTGTGTGTGTGTGTGTGTGTGTGAGAGAGAGAGAGAGAGAGAGAGAGAGAGAGAGAGGAGAGAGAGAGAGAGAGAGGGGAGGGAGGAGGGAGGGAGGGAGAGAAGAGAGAGAGACAGAGACAGAGAACAGAGACAGAGACAAGAGAGAAGAGACGAGAGAGAGAGAGAGACAGAGAGAGAGAGAGAGAGAGAGAGAGAGAATGGGGAGAGAGAGAGGATGAGGGAGGAAGAGGAGAGAGAGACGAGAGAGAGAGACAGAGACAGAGACAGAGAGAGAAGAGAGAGAAGAGAGACAGAGAGAGACAAGAGAAGGGAGGGAGAGACAGGAGAGAAGAGAAGAGAGAGACAGAGAGACAGAGACAGAGACAGAGACGAGGACAGAAGAGACGAGACAGAGAGAGAGAGAGAGAGAGAGAGAGAGAGAGAGAGAGAGAGAGAGAGAGAGAGAGAGAGAGAGAGGGAGATGTACAGGGAGTGGAGCAGTGGTGATGAGGGTGGAGTCCAATAATTCTCCTCATTGTTTCCAGATGTCTGTGAAAACTGTGAACTGAGATTAGGAGCAGGCACACCTAGGTCTCTACCCTGGGGGCTTCCTTTTTAAGCTTTTTGTGAAAGGAAGTCCAAGACTGAACAGTGTAGTCCCGTTTACACCAGAATATTCACAGAAATATCTTTGTGTTGAAAGAAAAAGTTGGAGACCAAGTGGATACATATGGATTAAAGAACCGTCAAACTGTGGTAAGAAGAAATGTAATGGTACGTTATGGTGCTGTTTAAAAAAAAAAAAAAGACAGATAAAAGAGATTCAGAGAACCATGGGGAGAATTATATGAACTGATAGAGGAAAGAAAGTAAAACCAAGAACAAAACTGAAAATAATGACGATAATTCAAATGGCAGCAGTCCTCAAAGACAGCTAAATGGAGCTTAACTGCAATGTTGGTTCCAGAGAATAGATAATGAAAAGCACTTCCCTGCTCTTGGGCAGCTTGGAGATGATGAAGTGAATAGGACAGGGGCAGGAGACAGGAAGGGTTCAAATCCAGCCTAAGACATTTGCTAGCTATGTGACCCTAGACAAGTCATTTAATCCCTTTTTCCTCAGATTTTTTTTTTTTTTTTTACATCTGTAAAATGTCCTAGAGAAGTATACAACAAACTGCTCCAGTGTCTTTGTCAAGAAAACCCTAAATGGGGTTACAAAGAGTTGTGAAACAACTGAACAACAATCTCTGGTGAAGAGACTAAAGCACCCACCTATGGAACGTGGCCCCCATTGTCAGATGAACTTAACTCCGAACATCCAGGTGGCAAAAGAGGCCAGAGGAGGCTCCAGATTTGCCAGTCTTCCCTAAGGGAGGATTCTAGGTTGGAGGAAAGAGATCTTGGGGCAGGGGAATGCCAAGAAATGAATACGAGTGTTTCCAAAAGAAATGAGTAAACCTCCAGAAAATAAATGAAGTCCTAGAGTTACAATTTGCCACATCCATTTCTGGGGGTCGACGCCTCCCTCCCTCTCCTTTGTGGTGAGCTTGGTTTTCTTGGATTGGGTGGGGGGAGGACTTAACCCTGAATTGGACTGGAAATAATGGCCAGACCTGGATGGTGTGGGTTTTCTCCCATGGCTTTCAGATTGGTTGCTAGGCAACAGAGGCAGCCATAGAGAGGAAAGCACCTCGGAGGTCGTCTCCCCTCCAGCACATCCCCACTGGTTTCCAGAGGCTCCCGGTCTCTGTTTGCACACTCCTATGATGAGGAACAAACTGACGTCTTATAAAGAAAGATGTGGTTTTGTTAGCCCAGCTGAGTGTCCGGGAGGAGAATTGAGAAAGCCAAAGGACTGTTTATGGCCCTCCATTCTGCTGCTCTTAGGGGAGAGGTTACCAAGAATGCCATGGGGAGAGAAAAGAAAGTCACCATGTTGTAGCTGGGCTGGCCCTGAGAACAAATGGTGGGGTGGCCTTTAGGCACTTGCCTGCCTTCTGCCGGGGCCGGGGTGCCTGTCTGTCCCTAGATATCTTCCTAACTACTCAGAGTTTCCCAGATGGGGCCCGATCTGGCCTTACCCCAAATTCCAAGTTATTCTCCCTTCCCAATCCAAATTTAATGGTATCTGTCTCTGACTCCCTCAATTTCCAGCTCTCTGCAAGGGGGCATCCAACTAATCAACTCCACTGAAGTGAACATGCCAGAGGGTACTGCTGGATTCTACAGAGGAGTAGAAGGGCCTTAGAGTAAGCAAATGACCTGTAGTATTGGAAATTAAAAATGCTTGTTGACTGACTGCCCAACTGATGGAAAGAATAGGACAGGCTCGATTAAACCCTGGCCATTCGCAGGAGAATACAGTGGATAGAGCACTGAGTGGAGTCTGCAACTCCTAAATTCAATCCATCCTCACTTCCTAGCCATGTGGTCTTAGGCAAATCAATGAGCCCTGTTGCCTCCGTATTCTCATCTGTAATGTGGACATAATAATAGCACTAATTTCAAAAAGTTGTTATGGATTAAATGAGATAATATTTGTAAAGAGCAGAGCTTGGGACACGGCACACAGTAGATGCTCAATTCATGTTTATTCCCTTCGTTTCCAAGAGGGTCTGGGGAGACTAGTTGGGTTATAGCTTGAGGAGCCTTGGACTAGAAGTAAAAAGACAAGGTTTTGTTTTGGGGTTTTCTGTGGAGGGATGTTTTGTTTTGTTTTTCTCCTTTAGCTTCCTCTAGTCTGAGGACCAAAGGAATGATGCTTCGAAGACTTGAATAAAGCTTCACAGTCCTCAAAACTAGATCTCTGAGCTTGAATTGGAGGAGGGAGGGGGGAGAGAGAGAGAGAGACAGAGACAGAGACAGAGACACAGAAAGAAAGAGACATAGAGAGACAGGTAGAGAGAAGAGACAGAAACAAAAAGACAGAAGGAGAGAGAAGAGACAGAAAGACATAAAGAGAAATAAAGAGACAGACACAGAGAAAGAGAGAGCCAGACGTAGAGAGGAGAGACACAAAGACATAAAAAGAAATAGAGACAGACACAAAAAAAGAGAGCGAGAGGTAGAGAGGAGAGACAGAAAGACATAAAGAGAAACAAAGACAGACAAGAGAAGGAGAGAGCCAAAGGTAGAGACAGAGTGCTATGTTATGTTAGTGCTCTGCGCATGTGCAGAATTCCTGACTAAAGACTGCAAGTCAGGGGGCCATATTTAATCCCCTATTTGTATTGAGGTTTTGAAACACCCAATGGAAGCCCCGAAAGTCTGCTATTTTAGTCTGTGGGTGGGTTTGGCTCTTAATAGAACAAATATGTAAAGAAAGTCATTAAGTTTCTCCTGGGAGAAGGCCCACCAAGAGAATGATTGGGTAACTCTCAGCTGGTCACCTACAGGGCAGCTGGAAAAAAGCCCATCTGGATGGGCCTGTGGGAACAATGTTATCGAGTTCTCCAAGTTGGCAGGGAGAGCTCTTAAAGAAGCTCGGGATTAGCTTTCGGTCCTGAAAGAACAAACAGCTTCCTTGCTGCCCCCTCCTCACACGCAGGTGCTGAAGAGGTGCCGGAGAGACATCCTTGCCCCGCTGGGAGGTGGGATGGACCAGATGGGTGTGGGGGCCAGGAACCAAAGCTTGGGGGGGGGTGATGAGATACCCAACTTGCACAGAAGAGATAGGGTAGGGCAGGGAATCTAACAGTGCTTGGACCTGAAATCGGAGGACTTGCTCTGCTACCTCAATGAGTCCCAGTTTCCCTCTCAGTTAGACTAGACCTTCCAGTTCCCATAAATCCAGCTGTGAGGAAGAGTGGAGGACACCCTGAACTGGTGTGATTTCAGGTTGGACGCCCAGCTCCAGCCTTGGCTAACTGAGTCTACTGAGTAAATCTGCTGAGCGTCATCATGGCTCTGAATGTGTCTCCCAGGACTTGAAGGAGGAAAGCCCTGCCCCAGAAAAGCCCAGCAGAACCAGTAGGACTTCCTGATGCTCTTCTCATGTCCTCACTAAAAAGGGAAGATGGGCTCCTGGGGATGGGCTTGTCATTGGAAGCCTGGCCTGGTTAAGTCGGAGCAAGAAACTCATCATGAGAAACTCTGTCAGCAATTCCTAGACGCTGGGGCTTCATTGAGAGGGAGCAACACTTCCAAGAAAAGGGAGCGGCTGGTCCTGATCCCTCTGCCCTGGTCAGAGCACATGTGAAGAATCGCATTCAGTTCCGGGAACTACCTCCAAAGAAGGCGACCAGGAGAGCGTGTGGACTTCGTGACATGGGAGGATGGGGTGAAGAGACTGGGAGTGTTTAGTCTGGAGAAGACCGAGGGAACGCGTGTGAGCTGTGTCCCCGCAGTTGTGGAAGAAGGATTAAACTTTTCTGCTTAGCCCCAGAGGCCAAAACAAGGAGAAAAGAGTAAAAGTTGTAGAAAGGCAGCTTCGGTCTTAATATAAATAAAACAGTATGTTTGTGGGTTCTGATCATCCATAATGTAGGTGCTCTATCACACAAGGCAGATGGCCACCTCTCCTCTCTCTGAGTCAGCTGGGGCACTGCAGCCTCTTCTCAAATGGCCAGGTCCAGCTTTTCAGAAAAGGACACTACTAAGCAGTCAATTTTTTCCCATAATTTTAGCAGTAAATGTGTTTTGGGGACACAGCTGCCCCTACTCAGTTCTTCACCTTTTGAGTCCCTAGTAATGGTTGTCATTTAGGCAAAATATGATTTTTAAAAATTAATATAATAATATATTTTAAAATATTTTTAGATCTGTTATTTATTCTCATATCTTAAACATAACCATTTCCTCAATAACAAGACAAAAGAAATAGTGTCATGGATATGCATGTATTAAAGCAAATCAGGAATAATAGAAGCATCACAGTCCTGCCACAAGCCTGGATTCTACGTTCCCTCTAAATGTACTCAATGTCCACGGTCACACAACTACAGGAACCTGCCATGGAGGCACGTAAATAAGAAAAATGTATGGAGTTGGGACAACGCACAAGTCTGGCGATGTAAACGTTGGCGTCTGCTTCTGGTCTCAGGAACTTTCCCCGACAGTGCATTCGTAGCTCCTGTGTGGAACAAATGCCTTCACTGCTGAGTGGATCCAAGCCGTTCTTAACTCACACCTGCCTGGTCCTAGCTGACCACAGCTAAAGAGACGACACCTTCCTGGGGGCAAGGATTCAGTCGGCCACAGCTAGATTAATGGGTTCTCTGATTCTCTCTGTTCACCTAGACTTCCTCCTCCTCAAAAGCAAGTATATTATCCATCATTTCAAGCTTGATACAACTGATCCAGGCCTGAAATCTCTCCCTTCACTTCTCTTTCTCCCTTTATATTTCTTCTGTGGATGATCCTCCTGTAACATAGAGAGAGGAACCAGGTGCTTATTTTCTGTCCATAATAAATATAAATCACGTTTGTCCCATAATCAGAAGGCAGTTCTGCTGTTCATTGATCTAAAATGCTGTAGTCGCCATATGCAGTTGTCTCAGTCTCTGAATCCCGCAAAAGTGTTCTTAGTACTCTGAGCAGACTTGACTGGGCAACAAACTACTGAAAAAGTAGCACTTTCACCTTATATTAGGGGGTGACTCCTTCCTAACAATTAGAACTGTCCTAAAAGAGATGGGCTGCCTCGAGGGGGATGGCTTATGCTTCTTTGGGAGTCTCAAATACAGGTTGGGGGGCCACTTGTTGGTGGGGGGCGGGAATCTCCTTTTCAGGTCCTGGGTGGACTCGTCCAAATCTCAGATTCTGTGATTCTATTATCCTGTGTAACTTGAGTGAATTTTTTCCTCTCAGCCTTGGTTTTCTCATCTATAAAATGGGCATAATAATAGCTTTTACCTCCCAGAGCTAGTGAGAGGATCAAATGAGACCATATGTTTCAGATACTTTGCTGTGTTTGTGTCATCATTGCTATGATTTTGTCATGAAACGATGCATTAAGGCAAAGTCAAAGGAGACAAACATTCTCTGCTCTTCTGAAGGGAAGCGCGGGGTTACATGAGAGGCAGAGGCAGCATTCACACCTGACCCCCCATCTGCTGCTCTTCCCCTCACACCTCATTGCTGCTCCGGGCCCTCTTCTCTGTGCAGGGACCTCCAGATGGTCAGAACTGAGAACTTCCTCTCAGGAGTCACGTTCATTTGGCTGATCGGGAAAAAGTTTGCTCTGGGGGTCGCTGATTGTCCCGTGGCAGCTGGAACACCGGAGGAAATGAGAATTGTGCGGGAAATGTGAGGGCCGGGAGAGAGGAGGAAAGGGGTGGTCTGCGGACTGCTCTGCCTAACTGGGGGGAGTCCGGAGCCTTCTGGGCCCTCCAGGGCAAACCCGGAGGAAACTCCCAGGCAGGCTTTAGCCAAGGGGGACCCCTCCCCACTCTGGCATGAGCAGCAGGGAACTGAGGGGAGGGGGGTCTGCTGCCAAGCCCCATCAGAGGTAGTTTAATTGTCCTTCATCTACAGGGGGCGCCAAGGACTTGTGCGAGGCTCCAAGCTTGGGGCTCTGGCATTGTCGGGCCGGTCTTTGGTCAGAGAACTAGGGGGAGGGAGACCATGTTGCAGCAGCTGGACCCAGATCAAATCTGGGCTAAGGCCCCATGGGCAGCATCCCTGCAGGAATCCTTAGAGAGGGCTAAGGAGAGGGAGTCGAAGTTCACCGGGCTCTGCCGCATTGACTCTCCCCTTGCTTCCCAAGAGCTCTGAGTCCGGCGAGGAAACAGGCCAGGGAAATTAAGCAGAACGTCCAGCCAGGCTCTCTAGGTGACCAGAGGAGAGGCCAGACCTTCCAGCAGCCCCTGAGGGTGGCCCGGCTTAGCTTAGTCTACTGGGTTCATGTTCTATTTGGAAAGCAGAGGAGAGGAAATGAGGAGAGGGAGAAAGAGAGGGGGGAAAGGAAGAGGAAGAGGGAAAGGGGAAGAGGAAAAGTAGAGGAAGAGGACAGGAAGAATAACATAGGAGATGACCAGGAGAGAAGGGAGAACAGAACAGCATAGTCAAGGAAAGGAGAGAACAAAAGATGGAGGGAGAAGTGGAGACAAAGAGATGAGAATAGAGGGAATATAGCTGGGGCCAATGGAGTAATCCCTGCAGACTAGGGCAACTGGGAGGAGACAAAAAATGAGGGCAAAAGAGGGAGAAGAAGAGGATGGAGAAATGAAAAGACGAGATCAGGAAAGAATGGGAGAGGAGATGGGAGATGGAAAGGGAACCTTCAATAACAAGAAAAAGGTCAAAAAAGAAACATGAAGCCTTTGCTGATGGATAATCTTTTTTTTTCTTTTCAAGGAAAAGGTCTCCTTCGTCTCTCTCATGATGATCCCAGAACTTCTCCCAGTGCAGGGCTGGAGGGTCCCACAGGGGGGTGGTCTTCTCTAGGCTAAGTCCTGTCTCAGATGGGAGAACGCAAGACTTTCTCTGTTTCTCCAATGAGAGCAGCTCCCCTCCAATCTGGGCTAGCTGGGACAGGGACTGCTGGGATAATGTGACACTCACAAGCCTCCTGTCAACCAGCTCCTGGAACAGCCTGAATGGGGGCACAGCAAACATTCTTGTAAATGCATTCAAAGCCCTGGATTGGTGGCTCCCCTCTGCTCACCCCCCCCCAATCTCCTCTATTCCCTTCCTTTCTCTCCTTCCCCTCCCATCTTATGAAGGATTGATTCCTTTGATACTTTGACGGCTCTGTGGTTTCCTGGATGAGGATATTCTTTCCCATGGTGCAAGTTGCGTCCCACCTGTGCCTGCCCATCCTATGTGACTTTGTCCACGTCTTTGATTTAATCCCCCACAGGTGCTCTTCCCACGGTGCCGGGACTGCCTTCCTCTAACCCTCATGGCCTTGCCTACATATCCCCAGAGCAGCTGGGCTGCCCAGTGGTTACTCCGAGCTCTTGCTGCATGACCCGGTCTTTCACCTCATGATATGATAACACCATTCATGGAACTTTTTCTCAGTCTCGGTGCTGTTCAGGTGCTGAATCTTGTCCATGTTACTTCCTTAGCATCTCTTTCATTTGTCCCCTCTTCACTCTTATAGGGTCTTTTCAACTTTCCCTTGAACTAGTACAATTATCTTCTAGTCTCCCTGCCTCAATTTACCCACCCCGCTGCAATTCATCCTCCAAACAAACGGTCAAAGAGATTTTCCCAAAGCATACCTCTGATCTCTCACACTTCTAAATAAACTTCAGTGGATCCCAATCCCTCCAGGATCAGACATGAATCCTTCTGCTTGGCACTTAAGGATCCTTACCTCCTGGCCGCTTCCTACTTTCTCAGCCTTCTTACACATCTCTTCGCTTCAACCATTTCAGCCTGAACATAGTAGGTGCCTAATAAATGTTTACTGAATTGAATTCTTGTACAGAATGCTCCGTCTCCCACATGGACATCTGACTGTCTCTCACGTCTGAGGTGCTCCTTCTCCTCTGACTTTAAAACCAGGCCCCTTGGAGACTTAGCTCAAGCACCCCCTTTTACGAGCCAGAGCTTTCCCAGGTCCCCTCATTGTTAGTTCTCAAGTAATTCCCCAAGTAATTTGTATGATTTTTTTTTTCCTTCTCTGTATAGAGCTTCTCTGTACTAAGTCCTGTGCTCAGATGGGAGAACGCAGTACATATGCAAGTGTTTGCCCAATAGATAAGGGCAAGAAGCATTTCATTTTTGTCTTTGTATCCCAACCAACTCACCATTACCTGGCACAGAGTAGGTGCTCAATTACTGCTTGTTGAACTGATGTCTAGATCTTTGGCTCCAAAAATTCCCCAAGATGGTTTGAATATACAGTATCATGACTTCTCATAAGACATTTTCTACCTGACAGATGTTGGGCTTATCTGTAAGGTTCTTTATATATATAGTGTGTGTGTGCGTGCGTGTGTGTGTGTGTGTGTGTGTGTGTGTGTGTGTTAGAGCTCATAGATATCACTCAGAAATTCTGTACCATCCAAGCAGGGAAAATCAAAGAAACTGATGAAATCCCTTTTGCTCCCCTTCCAACTTTCCTTGGATTCTCTCCCTGGCAAAGGGTTATAGATGGGATAAATGTTTGTGTATTTTAGGACTGATGATAGACTTTATCTCTCCTTATCCCTTTCCCTGTCTCTCTCCCTTCAACAGAAGGGCAAGGTTGACAGTTCTTTCCCATGGCAACCTGGTTTGAGAGAGGGGAAGCAAAAGTCTTAGGGGAAAAAATGACAGCACTTGCCAGAATTCAGACCATAGTTTAAGATTAGTGCCGCCTTCCAGCCTGACATCTCATCTGAGCAGCCCTAAATCACAGGGGCCAAGGTCCATGGTGGCAGAAGGCCAGTGGTAAATGCAAGAAGGGAAGTCAAAAGTAAGAGAACTTATGTGCACTCATCTGTGGGCCATGAGATATCCAAATACACCAGGAATCTGATCAGAATTTGCAAGATGAGAATTTTTTCTTTTTTTACTTCTCTTTTTCTTTCCTTCCTTCCTTCTTTCTTTCTTTCTTCTTTTTCTCTTTCTCTTTCTTTCTTTCTTTCTTTCTTTCTTTCTTTCTTTCTTTCTTTCTTTCTTTCTTTCTTTCTTTCTTTCTTTCTTTCCTTCCTTCCTTCCTTCCTTCCTCCCTCCCTCCCTCCCTCTCTCCCCCTTTCTTTCTTTCTTGTTTCCTTTCTTTCTTTCTTTTTCTTTTTCTTTTTTTTAACAAACTTTGATGAACTGTTTCCTCCTTTCTTAAAGCACTTGTGATTTTCCTTTCTTTATAATATCTTTTTTCAAAACATATGTAAAGTTTGTTTTCAGCATTCATCCTTGAAAAACCTTATCTTCCAATTTTTTCTCTCTTTCTTCCTCTTTCCTTCCTCCTCTGGATAGCAAGCAATTCAATATAGGTTAAATATGTGTAGTTCTTCTAAACATATTTCCCCATTTTTCATGCTGGGCAAGAAAAATCATATCAAAAGGGGGAAAATGAGAAAGAGAAAAAACCAAGCAAACAAAGAACAACAAAAAGGTGAAAATCTGTGATCCACCTTCAATCTTCATGGTCTTCTCTCTGGATACAGATGGCTCTTCCCATCACAAGTCTATTGGAATTAGCGCTTGTGGTTTTCTAGAAGAAGCAACAGGGTGCATTTTTACTGTCTTCTTGGGCTTCCTTATCATTACATGAAGGAAGTTTGGGGGAGGACGAATAAAGTGATTGTGACCCTTGCATAAACAGCTCTTCCCCCAGGTACTCAGGGCCCCCATAGACTCAGTCATGCCAAATGGGGATTATAGGATCCTCACAGCCTGTATAAGCCCTTGGTGTAAAATGTGATTGTGAGTATGGACAGACTTTTATTTCTTCCAACACAAAAACCGAATAGCCTACAAAGGCCTTACAAAAACTCATGGCTACATACAGAAATAGAAAACATTCAAAGAGTTCACTGTATTCATTAGACACCCCACCAAGGTGAGCACACTTTATGAGCCCAATGCAGATATTTCCCATTTACACTGAACATTCACTTTCTCAACAGCTCACAGCCAGAATATGGAGGTGGGAAAAGTCCATATCTCTTTGTCCCTGCACTAGCAATCTGTTGGTTGTCCTCTTTTTCTCTGAGAAACACACCAGGGACTTAGCTCAGGAACTGGGGAACCCTCAGTATTACTCCTGATATCACAGAGACTGAGAACTTCGAGTATGAATTATGTTAAAGGTGATAACTACAAATACCTCGGTCTCTTCTGGTAAGATGTATGGAGCACAACGATGTCAGGAGAAGGCTGTAGTTAAATATGAAGAGATTTCCTGGGATCCTGAAATCAGAACTGAATGGGAAAGACACATGAAAACAATTGACACATATATTATCTTTAGGATTATAAAAATGGACCATAATGAATTTGGAACATCATTAACAAAAATAGAGACAATCCTAAGGCAGCTAGAGAAAGATGAACCTTTCAGAATGTTGTTGTTGTTTTGTTGTTTTGTTGTTGTTTTCAGGGAGGGGAGAGAGCGTCTTCAACAATTCACACACTACTTGGCATATAGTATGAACTTAATAAATGCTTGTTCACTTGAACTAACTCCAAAAGGAAGAAGGTTGCTTGGCGTTTTAGAGCACGAGGTAAGTAGGTTAAAAACTTAGAGAAATACTTTAGGAACAAACAGACATCCTTTTAATGAGCAAGTCAAGCCTGAGAAAGATGTGGGTACACGCCCCTGAGTTTATCCTATGTAACTGAAAGTGGCTTGCCTCCAGATGGAGTCTATGAAGTGATTAAAGTCCAGGGGTAGAATTAAAAGGTCCTCTCTGGGCAACATCTGTATGAACTCGGCCAACAACATGTGGACAGAGAAATGCCCCCCAAATGGCTGAATCGTGAGGATTTGTTTGTGGGAAGAGAAGGGTTTATGGTGGCAATTTAGGGCCAGAAACCTCAGAAGGATTATCCCTAAGGAGCCTGGACCTCTGGATCAATGAAGGTTAAACCAGGAAGTGATGGAGACTGTAGGTCATAAAAGTTTAGCACCTACCAAGAATACCTAGTAATCCATGAGCTGGTGGCTATAATTAAGCATCAGGAAGGAGTTTGCTGTCTTTTAGGGGCTCACACATGACAAACCCAGACTTCAGAATATCCTGGAGAACTCAACTAATGGATTCTACCAGTCCCTGACAATTATTGTAAATTAAACCTTATCTTCACTCAACTGTACATGACATTGACCCATTAAAAACTTAGGAACATAGATGTTGTCATTCCAAATAGGAATAATCTCGACATCATATGCAAAGAAACACTTGAAACATGTGGAAATGGGATGAAGTCTGTAGCATTCCTGTTGTCTCCTCCGCTCTGGCCGGAGCAGCCAAGATGTTTTCATTGACCTTTCGGAGAATGAGCTGGCGTCCTCCTGCTGTTACTGATACGCCTTCAGCTCCATGAAAGACAGGACTGCTTTACTTGTCGGCCACCTAAGCTGAAAATTTAGCCCGGTGCCTAGCACGCAGTCAGTGCTCACAAAACGCTTGTTGTTTTGTTAGTGAATCACAAAATCATATTTGAGCACCTATAGAATATGTCGTGAAATAGTCAGTTTTTTAAAAAGACAATAATGATTCATCTACCCCCACCATTTCCATTTGGAAATGGCCATGTTTGCATGAGATCCTTATGTTCTGGCTTTGTCAAGTCAGGAAATGTCCTTCCCCATCCCCAACCTCCAGGATGACAGAAAGTTTGCCTGTCTGCTGAAGCAGTCAGTCTGGCTCTGTGAACATTATTAGAAAAAAAAAATCAGTGGGGTTACAGAATCTTTGAACTGGAAGGAAACTGAAGACCCCCTAATGCAGGCAACGATTCCCAGTAGGAATCCCTCGAAGATTATCCCAAATTGTCCAGGCACAAATCTGACATCCTCAGGAATAAGGCTATCAGCACACACACCACACACCTCTGGTGGGGGTGGGATGGGGAAGCTGCCTTATTGGTGGGAGGAACCCCAAAGGATGGGTGAGTAGGAGGAGAGAGCTTCAAGGTCAGCATATTTCCTGGTACCATTTCCTGCTCCTCTCTCCGATGGGAGACGTGGCCATAAATCCTGAGACTTTGTAAGCAGACCCACATGGGCGCTCTCACAACTGGGCTATGTTAGTGTGACCGGTGCCCCTCAGTTGAACTGACCCCAGAGAGGTGGGGATAATGAGAAACCTCCCATAAATGCTATTCAGATCTCACCACGGCAATAGCCTGCTTGGTCTCCCTGCTTTGTGTCTACCCACCCCCTCGTCCTCCACATACTTAGAAGACAAGGTGATCTTCCTAAAGAACCAGTCTGACTATTTCCTTTCCCCTAAATTCCAATATCCCCCACCCCCACCCCAGCCCAGTCCATCCACTTACTGTCCTTGTAGTACATTTATAGCATTTTTCAAGTCTGGAAAACCTGGTGTTGTCTGACATTATTAGGACAGAGCTGTAGCTGTGACAAAGTCAATTTGAAGAGTAACCTGTTTGGAGGGGAAAGGGCTGCAAATAGAGAGAGCTCTAGAGTTTTTTTTCCCTTGGGCATTGCTGCAGATCCAGGTCATTTAAGGTGATCTCATGGGGCAGATGGCAAGAACCTGCTTCTGAGAGAAGGCATCCAGGATCCCTCTGTCTTGTGGAGGGGATGGCTTCCTCCCTTTGTCTTGAGAGCCAGCACCGGCTGCATCATCTACGCTATTCCCTGAGCCATTTTCACTCTCTCTCTGGTAGCAACCGGGAGGTAAAGATCCTGTTCTTCTGAAGCATGGCATCGTGATCTAAGTTGGGTGAGACAGAAGGATTCTCTCTCCTCTAGAGAGAACTTGGGATTTTAACTGTTCTATGTGCAGGCAGTCCCTGGGCCCAGGAGCTCGAGCCAGAGAAGATCCAGGATCGCAGACTCTTGCTGCCAGCCCAGGAGGGAAGCCCTGAGAAGCTCAGACATGGGGCTCCAGAACCCAGGGGGTCTTTGGATTCCCTCCTTCCCTCTGCAGAGAATGAGCTTGTGTAACAGGGGATCATGCTCCTGAGTGTTGGGGAAGGGATTTTATATGTTTGATTTTGGTCTACCTTTGCAGTAAATATTCTTTTGTAAAAGCTCATCAGACCATTAAGTGATTAAATAGAGTTGGGATGCTAGAGATGGCCTAAAATTGAGGGAGTGACATTAGTGGGGACTCAAGCCAATAACAGAAACGGTAGAACCCTGGAAGAGGGGTGAAATGGAACATACTTGGCTTTCAGAGAGTGGGATCCTGTTATACACGTATATTCATACATATTATACATAAATATATTCATATATATTTGTTATTTACAGGTGTGTATCTATTACTGTTAGCTAGTATCCAAAGAATTCAGAAATCCACACTGGAAGGTAATACTTGGTATAGTGCAAGCAATAGAGGCAGGAGAGTCTTGGGTATGGATCCTGCTTCTAGCTGTGTGACTCACTCCACTCTGCCCCAACCTCAGTTTCCTCATGTGTAAAGTGAGAATAAGAATGCTCTTTCCTGGGGTTATTATTGTGTCTATAAAGTGCCCTGTATGGCCATAGCTCAGTTGGTCAAAGCTCTCTTTCATTGCTCGCCATTGTTGGGGAAGAGGGAGAATCGATTCTCATTTCACCTTCACAACTAAGTTGGCAAGGTTCGTGGGGTCATGGAACGGTGTGTGCAGCCGAGCATCAGGTGACAAGTGTGAGAGCACGGAGCTGGGCTGCCTCAGTTTCCCCCGCAGCATTTAGGCAGTTGGCTAAGGGCATCAGAAAAGGCATCACACTGGAGGAGCACAGCCAGTCCCACTCGAGTCACTGACAATCTTGTGTGACCACAACTGCCACAAATACCAGTCGTCCCCAATGTAATTGTTCCCATCCTCAGAAAAATGCACATCTTACGATTCTTTAAATTCCAGAATACTTTTCTACTGTGTTGCCAAATTAAAGCTCCAGGATCTTGTTAGAGTTTTAAATCAGTTCTCTCCATGAGCCCGAGTGGCCCATGAGCACAGTTCTTTGTCTTTATTTCAGCGAGGACTCCAGGGCCGTCTATGCAACAACAGCAAATCTTATAATTACCTGGAAAGGGGAAGCCATCACTCATACATGGATGTTCTGCTCCCCCACTTATTGCAGCCCCAACTAGAAATGAATAAAGCAAAATTCTCAAATGACAAGATTTTAATATGAGAATAAAAGCACAAAAGAATGGGGAAGGACCTCCAAAGTCATCTTGTCCACTCCCTCCCTCATTTTCCAGCCTTACTACCCAAGATCATGCGAGTCATTTGAACAGACCCCAGATCCTTGGATCCCAGCTCTGGACTTCACTGTACCGCACTGTCCCCTCTCATTTTACATTTCACTCAGGCTGGGAAGTGAGGTCACCTGGGTAGTCAGTAGGAAGGTACGGAGCTGAATCCAAGTCGTCTGCCGAAAGTCCAAGCCCATGTATAGACACTCCAACCACTTTCCCTGAATGCATTTTACTGACTAGATGTTGTCATTTTGGCCTCTGGAAGAATCCTGAGTGTGGAGAATCCCCCCATCAGTGGCACATCTCCATGCAAAGAAAAGTGGCTCGCCCAGTATCACCCAATTCAGGTTTTTTGGTTAAATAAGTTACATTTTGCCACTTTCTGAAGAAATGATTTAACTGGCATTGTTGCTTTAGGGAGGATCTGTCGCTTGAGGTTTATTATGCTTTTTCACAGCACACCGAGAGCCATTTGGCGTATGTGGGCATCCAGCCCTAAGCAGCAACTTTGGGTCTAACGGGGGAGTGCGGCAGTGCCGGGGGGGAGGGGGGGACCCAGGCTCAGGAGACCCAGGACTGAGCTTGGTAGCGGTGTGCCAATGGAGAATCACTCTCTGGGCCTCTATTTTCCCATCCCTGAAAGGGGAATAGTAACACTTGTGACTCGAGCTTAGACCCCTGGCCTGGGAGTTGGGAAGGGGTGAGTTCAAAATCTGCCTCTGATGCTTATAGGATATGAGGCCCTGAGCAAGTCAGCTGTGTCTGCCTATTTCTTCTAGATAATAATATCTACTTTACAGGGTTACTAGGGGATCAAATGAGATTACATACATATATATATATATATATATATATATATATAAGATTAGGTATATAATTATAGGTAACATAATGATATCTCAAGCCCACACATTATATCTCATATATATCACATATTATAAATGTATATATACACGTATATATACACATGTATTATATATTCTATATACACAATATATACATAAACATATAATATACATACATTATATACATATTATAAATGTGTATATACATATATGTGTGTGTGTGTGTATATATATATAGATATATACATATATATTATATATTTGCCAAAGTAAGATGATTGAATCCGTGTCAGCCGAGTAGTGAGTCCTGAAGATGCAAGTTTAGGATCCAGGCCATTTCCTTCCCACTTTGAGCCTTTCTCTGAGGAGCTTCCCTCACTTCCCAGTGGGTCTTGGGCCAGCGGCCTTGGTCACACCTAAGTCAGGTGAGGGAGAGCAGGATGAAGGCGATGACTCCGCCCCGATCCACAGACCGGAGCAGCCACCCAAAGGCCCACAGTGAGTAGGGACCCAGAATCCAGCGCGTGGCCCTTCTCCTTCTACCCCTTTCACCACTGGTGGATGACAAATCCCACCCTTGCATGATACCAGGTCCCCACGGCCACGCTCTGGCTCTGCCCCGTGTTTGGTGAAATGTCAATGTACACCTGGAGTTCTGCCGCCCTGAGGCAGCTGATCCCAGGCAAACCTTGTGATCTCTCTGGGCCCCGACTTCCTCACCTGTAGAATGGGCCCGATGGCCTCCGAAGGCCCTCTCCGTGCCTTTTCCTGTGCGCCCCATTCCTAACTGGAAGCATCTTCCTACCCATCCTCAGCCGTGAGAGCAGCCTTTGTAAGGGAGCCGGCTGGGAAACAAAGCTGATAAACAGGATTGGCTGCTTGGCGGCAGGCCCAGGGCCCAAGATGGGCCTGGCCCCGGGGGGAGAGCCTGCCCGAGTTCAGCCGGTCCTCTCCTTCTCCACCACACACAGACCCACGGCACCGCCCGGCCAAGTGTAGGTGGTCAGCGAGCGTCTGGTCAGGTTTCATGGGGCAAGGATCTGCTTGGGAGGTCCGGCCGGTGGGGCTGAGCCGGACCAAGGGGGACGCTGGTGGGATGGTCTGACCGCTCCCCTAAGGGCTTCTTAGAGAGCCTGAAAAATTAACTTGTTGATGGGCAGGAGGGATCAGGTGCATTGTATGTGTGTATATGTCTGTGTGTCTGTGTCTGTATCTGTCTGTGTATGTGTATGTCTCTGTGTGTTTGTGTCTGTGTGTGTATTTGTCTCTGTGTGTATCTGTCTGTCTCTCTGCCTCTGTCTCTGTCTCTTTGTCTCTCTCTTTCTCTGTCTTCATCTCTGTCTCTGTCTCTGTGTGTGTCTCTGTCTCTGTCTGTCTCTTTGCCTCTGTTTCTTTGTCTGTCAATAAGGGGAGAAGAGGGCTCGTCCACTCTCAGGACTGAGATGCTTTGTCATGGGTGCTCCTGGATGTTAGACAAACTCCTTGTGAGTCAGAATCGCCCTCCTCTATCTGTTGTTCCTTTAAAATGGGCAGAGTAGGGTGCATGGGGGAGGAGTGGAGGAGGGTGGCTGGAGGGAAGATCACAGATAGTGGGGGCTGTCCAGGCTGGCCTCAGACTCAAAGCAGAGGAAGACTGTTGGCCCCTATTTTCCCTGTGACCCACTGCCTTCTTCTGGGATCATGGGACCACAGTGAAAGGATCCTTATAGAGCACTGGAGCCAATCCTACCACTTCTAGCTCTGTCCCTGGGTGTCCCAGAAAGGTGGGTCCCCAACTTGACCGTAATCAGAGCTGGTCTCAGGCTTGGCTCTTGGGCTCCTCTCCCCTTTCTGGAGTCCGTCGCCCATCTTGGGTTCTGGCTTAACCACAGAGGCCTTCCATCGGTCAGGCCGAGAACCAGATCAGCCACTTCTGTGTCTCCTGACCCAATGTGGAAGCTCACAGACCCTCCCAGAATGAGGGGGAGCTCCCTCCACTTGTGGCAGGTTTGATCTTGGAAGTCCTGAGGTCATTCATAGCCTGGACACACTCATCGGAGAGGCTGAAGGGCTGCTGCCCAACAGGGCCCAAAAGCTCCTGGGTGGCCCCAGGTATTGCAGATAATCCCCCTCTGAACTCCTTGTGAACCTTTCTTTTGGCATCCCCAAGTCCCACCAGTCCTTGTAATTTCTTGAGCACTTCCAAGAGCGGCCTGAGGCCATTTGGCCCCCCATTCCCACAAAAATGGCTCCCCAATAGTCAACTTTCAGCTTCCTTAAATGTTTCAGCAGAGACATTTGGGGGAATAATGTTTACTACAACCATCAACAGAGATGAGTATTCTAAGAATGTTAAAATGTGATGATAGGGGGAACTCGGCGCTCCCTAACATTTACAAAACGCTAACTCAGCAGTGACCCTGTCTGCCCTCTCCCCAGGACCCCCCCCCCCCATTTCTGTATCTTTTGTTAAACCACAGCCAGAGATAAGATCTCTTAGAGTATCAAGGTCGCCATGGGGAATTCCCCTTCCCTTTTAGAGTCAGGGAAAAAAATCTCTTCGCAGATGATCCGAGAGGGTTTCTTTCCTCAGACCAACAGAATTA
The DNA here is from genome assembly GCF_902635505.1 of Sarcophilus harrisii. NCBI lineage: Eukaryota > Metazoa > Chordata > Mammalia > Dasyuromorphia > Dasyuridae > Sarcophilus > Sarcophilus harrisii. The sequence goes on along the minus strand of NC_045428.1, from coordinate 3,436,906 downwards.
TTAAATCGGCCAGCTCCCCCTCCTGATTCCCCTGCCAGGAGCGAAATGTGGAGCCCCAGCGCATTAATCAACTCATCTCAGGTGCCTGGTGACATCCGTGCCTCGGCTCCTTTAAATGGATTTCTGGTTAGTTCTTTTTAATTATCCTGCTTTACATTGTGTTTAATTTTGTCGTCCGGCCCAAATCCTCCTTGGAAGGAGGGAGGGCAAATTCAAAATCAATAAAGGGAACAATGGAGCCAGTGAGAGGGAAGCCTCTGCTGAACAAGGGAGCCAGCGGGGGGATTTGGAAGGGGAGGCAATTACCGCCCTCCGACTGACTCGGGCCATCCCAGCTCCGAGGGAGAAGTTATCTGAGCGCTCCGGAAAGTGATGAGTGCTTCGGTTTTCGGCCCTGCCCCGGAGCCGGAGTCCTCGGGCTTTTCCCATACTCTCCCGCCGAGAGCGTAATTCAGCGCCTTGACAATTATCCTCGGGATTCCTGGCGTGGGGGGGGCTGGCTTAGCTCGGGGCCCGGGACAATGGGCCGCGGGGAGCTGGGGGCTAGGATTTCTAACCCCTGCTCCGAGCCGGCTGTCTGGCCTTAGGCGAGGCACCAAACCTTAATTAATGTGGCCTTTTCTCAGCTGCAGAGGGAGGGGACACGGGACACCGCAATGAAAAACGAGGCCCCTTGTCCAGGCGATCTGGGCCACACATTGCTGGGGTTAGGGGGTGGGGGTGGGGAATTTAGAGAATCCGAGAGCTCCAGCGCCCTTGGGCCACCACCCGCCCCCAGCTAGGAACAGAGGCCAGGCCCAGCTTGCCCACTTCTCCCCAGCTCCCTTTTCTCCTCTAAAAGGGGGGGGGGGGGCGGGGGCGGCTCCGGCTTCGGCTCTGAGACCCTGCGCTGCCTTCCACTTGGTGATCCAGGGGCGGATGAAGGGAAGCCGCTTCTCCTCCGTGAGGTTAGACCAGATGACTGAGGATTCTCTCACGTTTAGGATGGGGGGGGGGGAGGGTTTCTCTCCCTTTTCCTGACGCAAATGGCCTCCGATGTCCAAGTCGAGCCCCTGACAGAGCTGGGGGATAATAGAGGGAGCGTGAGGAAGAAGTGCCCTGGTGCAGTCTCGGCCCCTGGGGATGGGACCCCCCAGATCTGCAGTGGATGCCAGAGGATCCCTTGGTTACGGCTCAGATGGATCTTGCCCTCTTGTCAAGCCCCAGCCTGGCCTCCAACAGATCCCTGATCTGGGGGAGGGGGAGGGGCTCTGCCCCGAGGGAAAGGGGCTTCTGACTTCAGGCTCCTACCCACCCCCAACAGCCCTGCTCAGCCGGCTTGTGTGAGACCAGCTGCAGGCAGATGTTCCCATCCTTCTCTCCAACAGCTGCTGCTGCCCCAGAGGGTCATTTAAATCTTTCCCCTCCTAGGAAGCTGAGATGAAAAGGGAGCCTAATGGTCCCTAAAGGTGGGTTATTTCCTCGAATCTCGACGTCCTCTGAGTCACGAGCTTACGTAAAAGGTCTGGGCAATTTCTGCTCATTATGTTCTTCCTCCGCCGTGTCCTTCATCGCCTCCCTCCCTCCCTCCACTCGGGGCCCTTCAGACCTCCTTTCCCCGCCCTCCCCCGCACCCAAGGAGCTCCCTCACTGCTGCCAAATCTCTGTGAAAAGGCGAGCTGTCCTATAAATCCGTTCCCACCGAGGGGTTTGGCACGTATGGACCGCTCCCCAGCCCACCGCGCTGCTCCCCTTTGCCAAAAAGGACCTCAGGGAACGGCGAGGTGACGCAATGCTTCACTCCCGCGGAGGTTCCAGCACCGAGTGGCTCCTGGTTTTGTGAGGATCCTTCTCTTTCCCTGGGACGCAGGGAGACGAGGGCGTTGGATCTGGCATCGCAAACGTGTTCCAGTGTGGACGCCGCCTTCTGCCTTGTGTGGGTCATGGCTGAGCTTCCACTTTCTCATTTAGAAACAAGAATGTTCTAGGTAATTTGCAAGCCCCACGATTCTATGGCCCTGTTTGCAGACAAGGCTGGCCCTGCTGAGAACGATGAGGAATCGGGAAGCAGTGTATTGTAGGAAGAAGCAAGAGACCCTACTCTTTGTCCACATCCTCCTTGTCCCTCCTTCCTCCCGCCCTACCTTCCCCCTTCCTTTCTTTTCCTTTCTTCCTCACCTCCGTCTCATCCCTCCTTTCCTTCCCCCTTCCCTCTCCTCCTTCCCTTCTTTCCCCTTTTTCTTCTCCCTTCCTCTTTCCCTCTTCCTTCCCCTTCCCCTCCATTCCTCTTCTCCTGTCTCCCCTCCCCTCTCCTCTCCTCCTTTCCTTTCCTTCCATCTTCTTTTAGTAGCCCTCTCTCCTCCTCCATTTTCTCACAGGATAACACAGCTTTACTCCTAACTAAAGCTGACCTTTCAACCTACTCAAGTGATGCCATTGCATCCTGTCTCCTCCCATAGATGTTCCCTCTGTCATCCCTTATTCCATCACTTCTTTTCACTCTCTCTCTGGCTACTGTCATCCTCTATTCTCTACAGCCTACAAACATATCTATGTTTCCTTCAAACTGAAAAAACCTTCCTTGAGCTTTCCATCTCCGCCATCATATCTCTTCTCCCATTTGTAGTTACCTTCCTCTGTCTACAACAGGCATCTCCACTTTCTTTCCCCTCGCTTCTTTTTAATCCTTTACAATCCAGCTTCCGGCCTCATCATTCCACTGAAACTGCCTTCTCCAAGGGTAACCATGATCTCTTAGTTGCCAAACCCAATGGTCTTTTCTGAGTCCTCCTTCTCCTTGACCTCTTTGAAGGCTCCAACGCTACTAATCACTATCCCCTCCCCCGGTACCTTCTAGGTTTGGGTTTCCTACTGGTTCTCTTCCTGCTTATCTGATTGCCCTATTTCAATCTCCTTTGCTGGAGCCTCATCCACAAGATTCTATCCTGGATGTTCTTTTCTTTTCCTTCTATACCATCACTTGATGATCTCATCAACTTTAATTATCTCTGGGCCAAAGATTGTTCAGTCTTCCTATTCTTCTGCAGCCTCCCTGCCAACCTCCACGTTCACATTTCCAACTGCCTTTTAGACATTTAGAACTGGAAGTCCCAAATGGAGCTCATTATCTTTTCTCTTAACCCCTGCCCCCTTCCCTATAATTGCAGAGGGCAATTCCATCATCCGATTTCCCTAAAGAACAAGTTTGACCACATCATCCCACCCTGCTCCACAGAGGTTTGCGACAGAACATTATTTCTGGAACTGACTCTCACAGAATGACCTTAACATATGTTTAGAGAGCCTGGATGATTCCTGTTTCCTATACACAGTGACATGTGCTCTTGTAATTAATAAACAATACAGTCAGTGGGTTTGGTATTGTCTGTACATCTCTGGTCAAGAGTAAATTTATAAAGATGGGTCTGAGAAAGAGAGAGAAGTTCCTGAGGAAGGAAGCTTGTGTTCCCTGCTCATATCTTCAAGGACATCCTTGGGATGCATGTTAATGGATTCTGTGGAGACGAGAATGAGAACTGATCGTTGAATGTGGCTGAAATCTTCTCGGTCAGTTTGTCTGTTTTTGTCATTGACGGTGTATTTGTCAAATTGGTTGGAGATAGGAAGAGCCAGCCTCAAACTTTACTTGAAAACTTTCCTAATTCCATGACCATGGGCTTCTGTTTCTCCATCTGTAAAGTGGGGTAATGTAATCCCTGTGATTTCAGGGTTGTTGGGAGAGAAATGAATAATAATTCTGTAAACATGAAATGTTACAAGAAAATCAGCTGGGGATGCTACCATCTGCCATCTTCTTCAGTCTTCTTCTCTATCCCCAACATCATGTCCATTCTTTTGCCTGATCCGTCATGCCATTGATATGTATTGCACTTTTAGTCTTTTTCACAGGAATCATGAACGGGACCCACCAGTCCTAGCTGGTGCTTTTTGACCTCGTGGTCTCCCTAGGGTCGACACTTTTCTCTGTATTCACCTTCCTCATGATGACATGAACTCCAACCCCTCCATGGGACACAATGGCCCGCTCCCACCCACATCCCCCAAAGAACCACACTTCTAAACACAAAACAAGGAATCGTGCTGCTTTTTCTTGACAATTTTGACTGAGGGAAGTTCCCTCGACCTCCTAAGGCACCTCTTTCTCCATTGCTCAGATCCCATTATTAGCAAAGCTGTCCCAACGTCAAACCTAAGTGGTCTCTCTCCACCTTCCCCCAAAAGTCCTGGTTCTGTCCTCTGGGACCAAAGAAGAAGCTGATTCCTCCTCCACATGAAAGAGTCCTTCCAGTACTAGAGCACAGCAGTCACACCCTCAAGGGCAGGCTAACTATTCTTAGTTCCTTCTACTCCGGGACTTTCCTGTTCCTGGTTGCCCAGCCCAGGATTCTCTGTCCTTCCTTCCTGCCCAGAACTCAGCAAATATTCCAGATGGCTCTTTGAGGGGGTGGGTGCCCCCATTTTCCTCTTATCTTTTTACTCTTCTCTTTTATTGGACTTGGGGGATTTTCCATCTGTCTAACAAATTCCTTCAGCTTTCTTCTGGTCTATGACCAATAGTCAATGCCATTTTCCCATTCTTTTTATAGTTAAATTTGTAGCCCGGGGGATGGGGGTGGGGGTGGGGAGGGGCTTAGCAGCCTTGCTTGTCTGTCATGTGCCTTGCCCTGGAGAGCTCACCTGGTGAGAGATTTACTCACAGCTGGAGGGGGGCAGGGGAGAGGGGGAGCCTGGGAGCCCCCAGGCTATGGAGGCAGAGAGCCCTTTGCCTCTCCAGAGAACGCCAGGTCCTTTACTCTCTTGTATAAGACTCTATTTGACTTTGTCCGAACAGTTCCCCAGGGTAGAGTTTTAGGGGTAAATCCAACAAAACAAAAAGCAATGGAGCAGCTTCCAGAGAGCTGGAGGAGAGTCTGGGCCTTAGGTGGTCCTTCTGGAAGGCCAGGCCAAGGGCTCACACCTCCAGAAGTGAGAATGAGCCACCGAGTGTCGGCGTTCACAGCTCATTAGGCTCCAGGGGAGAGGATGTGAGAGGACCTCACTGCAGTCTCAGGTGAACAGGAGAAGGGAAAACTGGGCTTGGCAGCTGTCTCGGGACACCTGCTAGCAGAGTGACCATGGTCAAGTCATTTGACCCCTGAACCATAGGTTCCATCATCACTGTAACAAGATTGAGACAAAAAAGGGTCTTTCTTTCTTGGATGTGCAAAGTGCAGGTGAACTTTACAAAACATAAAATGTGCTTCTACTACCCCCCCCCCCAAGTTGGGGAGAAGGAACAATTTTCTTTCTTTTTTCCTTTTTTTATACAAATTTAAAAATTTTTATTTTAAACTTAAATACAAAATGAGAAAAGAAAAAAAAAAATCATTGCCATGGACACAACAGGCCATAACAGAGAATTCAATATAAAATAATAAATTTCCATTTCAAGAAAAACTATATAACAAATATTACCCAACATTGCTTTCAAAGTTGTCCAGTTTCCTTTACTTCCTTTTTGGTTTTCTTTTGTTCTCCGCTGGGCATTTTTTTTTTTTTTTTTTACTTTATTCACTCCCCTTCCCCCCCCCTCCCCTAAAGGAGGCTACAATTAAATGTGGCTCTAGCCAGAATAATTTCCTATTCTTTCCTCAGGCACAAAACTATCTGATTGAGATCCTTGTTTCCTTAGTTGTGAAATGGTAGAAAAAATCATTATAGTGTTTAATCATCGGAGAGCTGGTGTGCTTTAGTGGCTGGAGAGACAATCTCAGAGTTCAGGAGACTTGAGTTCAAGTTCATTTCTGACCCCAGCTGGCTAGGTGCCCTTGAGCAAGTCATTTAAACTTTCAGAGCTCTCAGCAAGAATCTCAGCTTAGAAACTGCAGAGCTGGTGCCGGTTCTCATTGGCTGAGGGAGTTTCTTCACCAGGAATCAAGGATCTCCTTGCTCAGTTTAAAAAGAAAACACTGCGCTCTGTGAAACTCTCACATGGTGGGAGAGGCTTTTGGTTTTGTTTTCACCAGATCCGCGGTTCTATGGGCAGGGAGCTCTCCCCACCAGTGTGAGGCGCTGGGACCCTCACACTTACTCTGCCGTTTCCGCTCTTACAGTTGTCTTACGCACTCGGTGCTTGAGTGAATTGTCCAGGGTGAGGTGGGGAGCATTCATGAGAAGCAGTACTCGAACCCAGGCCTCCCCAGGTCTGAAACCTGCTTCTCAGCTGGTTCTCTCACCTCTCACTGCTCATTTTTAGTTTAGCTTCTCCCACTGGGGTAAATGGCAGAAGGAAGCAGCTTGCTTGCGCAGAAGCAGCTGGTTCACCTTGGCCTGAAAGCAGCTGGTTGGGACTGGGAAGCAGGGGAAGGGGTGCAAAGTCCTTGGGGAGGCGACCAAGCTTTAGTCCCCCTCCACTTCACACTAGCTCCTTTCCTTTTCAGGCCTCCGTGCACCATTTGAAAAATGAGTGGATTAGACCAGATCTTCTCCCAGGTCCTTCCAATCGAAGAGCCGGGAGTTTCCCAAAGCACTATAAAGAGAAGTGGGGTGACGCAGGTGAAAGCCCCCTAAGACAGCTTTCTAATTAGGGCACATAAAATGGGGGGACTGGGAAGGATCCCCCTGAATTTCTATACAAGCCAATGTTTGTGGGCAAATTCTCATATCACTTGTTGATTTCTTCCCTTCGACTTCAAGTTTTCTCGTTGCCAGATGTTCTTTCTACATCGGGGCAAGTAAAGGTGTTGGAACACCAAGGCTGTCAGGTTCGGGGAGTGGTGCTGGGTGCGTCTCTGTGCTAGAGCCAGAAAGGACTTTGAGTGTCTTGTGGAACTGCAGGATCCGGAGGCAGAGCTTTCCCACAGCAGCCCCAAGAGCAGCAACATCCACTTATTCTCTCCGAGGCTGCAGGGAAAGCCATAGAGCAGGAAAAGTGGGGGTGACCCCTGTCCTTTAGCAGCTGCGGCTCTGATTTGTGACACAATGAGTTTACTTGAAGGAGGCACAAAAAATGAGGAAAAACATCTTCTTGGTTCACTTGAGTGATGGCAGGAAATCGGGTCCCTGAGGATGTGTGAATGTGTGTGTGTGTGTGTGTGTGTGTGTGTGTGTCCCTGCAGAAGCATCAAGGACTAGGCAAATGTTTCAGGCTTCCAGGCTCACACATGTCTGAGAACAGGAAAGATTCTGAGACAATGATTGTGTCATCAAGTTCAAGGAACCGGTAGTTGGAGCAGAAAGTGTGGAAAACTTCGGGCTGGCGCTTTTGTAGCATCCACCGGCTCAGGTTCTGGCTCCAAACTTAGTTTAAGAGGACAAACCCAAGCGGTATCGTCCATGAGGAGTCGGCTTCTTCTGCAACAGCACCCAGCCAAGTAAATAAGCATGTCGGAGGAGATACAAAGGGGCTCCCGGGGGAGAGACGTCTAACAACTGAGGCTCGGGAAAGGCTGCCTGAGTACAGGGGCACCTGAGCAAGCTCTTCTTGGAAGAAAACGTGGGATTCTGGGAGGGGGAGGGGAGGAGGGAGAACATTCCAGGCGTGGGAGGCTGACCACCTGTGCAGAGGTGATGAGAGATGGGATCGAGGTTGGGCACCCTTGGGAACAGCTGACAGGTCAGTTTGGCTGGAACCGAGAGAGTATGAGGAAGGGAAATGGGAAATACAACGGGAACAGAGGTGGGGCCCAGAAATGACCCTTTCAGATTAGAGATTCTGCCAAGAAGAAGAGGAAAGCCCGGTACCTTGCAGCATGCAGCACAGCTTAAAGGCTTCAGAAAAAGAAATAAACCTAAAGTTAAGTAGCTTTCTGGGGGCTAAAATTCTAAATGGAAAGTTAGTCCAGGAAGAATAGGAAGATCTCAAGATGTGCCAAAATGAAATGATTCTGACTGGGAGGAAAGGGAAGGTGTTGGAGGAAAGCATGGAAACAACAGGGAAACTGTGGACCAAAGATGGGCAGGAAAGGGGCTGGATCCAAAGTCCTTCAGGTTTCCAGAAGAGCAGCTCTGGGAGAGTCAAAGATCAGAAAGAACTGGTGCATCCCAGGAATGTGAAGGCGGCCTCAAGATTTACTTTTCTAACTACATAAAGGGAAAGAGGAGGATCCAGGAAGTAGAGATGGGACGACCATCATGGTAGATGGAATGAGGTAGAGAAGGTAGCACTGCTCCAGCCTTGCTTTGCCTCTTTGCCTCTATTTCTCCTTCCAAAGAGATCAGGATGAGAATGGTCAGATGGGATTCAAATTTCTAGGTCAACCAGGAGATGGAAAGAGAACTGTTCATTATCCTGGAGGGGCCCAAGTCCCCAGACCCAGGTACATGACAGAGGGGAGGGGAGTTCTGAAAGAACCGGGACTTCTGATGGCCAAGTGAGAGTCAGGAGTCTTGGAAAAGTTGTTCAGAATGATAGAGGAAGGGCAAGACACAAGAACAGAAGATAATTTCCTGGTTTTCAAGAAAAGGGTGTAGAGCTATAAAATACAGCCCAATGGGCAGGACTTCCATTTTTGGAATAGCTGAGAATGCATTATTAAAGGGGTGGCTACTGTCTGTCTAATAAAAGGAGCAATGATCACAAAAATCCAACGAGACTTCATCAGAAATAGCTCTTACCAAGCTAAGCTCATTTGTCTTTTTGAATATGATCAGAGAAATGTTTACTAGTGAATTAGCTGACAAATGGGCAAAAGACCAGTCTCTAATCTCAAAGCATTGCCAGTCTTGGTGCAAACACCAAGAGACAAAGAAGTTACAGCCCAGCTGAAGGGAGCATCGGCTCAGAGAGGACCCCCAACCTTGAGGGACACCAGGAAGGGCTTCTGCAGAAGATGGGACTTTAGCTGAGACCTGAAGGAAGCCGAGGAAGCAACTCCCCAAGCCACCTTTTAACCCTACAGGTGAAGTACAGAGGATTAGTAATGTAGGGTGTGAGTCACGTGGCCTCCCCCCAGGAGCAGCAGGGATCTCCCCTTCCTTTCTCCCTTTCTGGCCTCTGGAAGGGACCCGGCCAAGAAGAGAAAGGGAGGGCTGAGCTGAGTGTCTGACCACTGTAATTCATGGTACTGATTGTTTTATTTGGAGAATGTTGGTCTAAGATCTAGAGTCTCTCACACAGAAGAAAATGGTGTTACTGGATGAGCACAGAGAGATAGATAAGGAAAAAAAGAATTACTAACTAGATAAATGGGATGGAGTCTTTCAGGGAGAGTGAGCTTCCCATTTGAGAGGTATGTAAACAGAGACTGGGCAATCACTTGCAAGAGAATCATAGAAAGGGGGACTTGTGTACTGACAAAGAACTGGAGAAGTGCAATGGCCCAACTCTGGGAGACTGGGATATCAAGCCACCGTGAAGAACCCGGGAGGAGATATTTCCACAAAAATGTTTTGCCTTTTCCATGGGACTCCCTCGGAATGAACAGCTGGCGTTTATGAGACAGCCACACCAGCAGGACTGTCTGGAGCCATGGGAAAGAAGGGCTTGGGCTTAGGGCGAGCCGGGGAGGAGTTCGGTGGATCCCACAAAACCCATCGAGGCAGCATCAGAGATCCATCTTGTCCAGGACTGCAGCCAGAATCAAAGATCCATCTTGTCCAGGACTGCAGCCAGGCTGTTTGTTGAAGGTTGGAAATCAGCTATTCTTTGATTTTATTTTATTTAGAGGCAAATATGCTTTATGAAAGTGAAAAAAGCAAAAGCAGTTCCCTTGGTTCTTTTATCTTCCGGCACTCAAGATCCAATTCAAGGTCCTGACATCATCTAGAGCTGCAAGGAGCCTCAAGGTCAGATGGCATTTCCCAGAGGCTGGAGCCAGAGCCCAGATCGGGGCAGGGATTTCCAGGCACTTAGCAGCGAGCTCTCCAGCTAGACCCCAGGGGTCTTGGTCTTTCCTGCTCCTTCTTATTCCATCCTTCTTCCACCCCACAGAAAAGGGAGCCCAAAGGCACCATGTCGAGAGTCACCCCTCCTCTCCTTCTCGGCTCGGGCCCCAAAGAAGGAAGTCGTTTGTCTTTCTCACGGTCAGGGGAGACAATCCCTTTCCTCTGGACCTACGGCCTGATTTGGGATTCCATAAGGCAGAAATTATATCCTACTCCACTGAGACCGTTCCTCTCACTTTGAAATAAGCTGCAGAAAAGATTAGAAGTCCAAGATCTAGAACCCCATCAATCATGACAGGAGCTGGGGGCAGGGGACAAAGCCCAAGGTTCCTGGTTCCTCGTGGTGAATTCACTAGGGGACCTTGGCCGGATCAGGTTCTCTCATCCTTGTTTTACTGTTTATTTCTCTGTTGCAAGAACTGCAGAAAACATTGTGGAAATGTGCAAAGGTTGTCATTTTTCTAAATTAATGAGAGATTCTGGCCCAGGAAAATCGCCACCAACCCCAGGGTCTCCTACTCAATGTGTTTTCTGTGCATCTGTTCCAGTGAGGCTTAAAGTTATGTTCTCCCCCAAATACCAATGAAATCCTAGTTCTGGGATCACTTATTAATGGGCCTCTGGTTTTGCGGAGAGGGGGAGACTTGGGATCTTGTGGAGTTTCCCCATTGACAGTACACCCCGATTTCAATCAACCCCCTAAAACTTGACTTTAAAATACCAGAGCAGAGTGGGATTTCTCTGGGGCTTCCCCCCAAGAGCTTCAGTGCTCCTCTGTGGCCCACGAGCGGCTCTTGGATGAGAAAGACTGGCCAGAATTTCCCAGATCTCTGAGACAGACGGGTCTGAAGGCAGGCAGAGCTTCGGGGGGCTCCGGCAGCATTTTTCTAGGCTTTCCACATCCTCCCCACATGGAATGTGCAAGACTAACAGTGAAAAATGACCTATTTTAACAGGTGCACACTTGGGTGTAAGTGGGGCTTAGCTGAGCGTGGAATTATTTTAACATGGAAATAAGTTGTGGCTGTTTGGAACTGCCACTCATTTGGCCACACAGGAATCAGACACATGGTCCACATTTAGAGATTTTTCAGGACGAGAAACTCATGTGTTTGTTGTCTTTAAGAGAAAAAAAAAATTCCAGAGGAAGTCGCATTATTGTAAGAGAAACAAAGACCAGAGCTTGGGAACTGTGACTCTCTCTTCAGGCTATGTCCAAGGAAGACCTTTCTCAGAGAAAGAGGCATGGTCCTTTTGTCTTTTATTTTCCACACGCTCCCCTCCTTCCCACTTCCCCTGTTCTGCCGCCAGCCTCGCTCTCAGTCTCACAGGTTCACAACTTTGGGCTCACCCTTGCTTTTTCCATCTCCCCCGAGTTCCAGATCAGTTGGCAAACCTTGTTGTTTCTGTCTCCAAAATGTCTCTTGAAACACCTCACTTTTTTCACTCCTATGGGCACCATCTTAGCTAGAACTCTGGCAGTTCTTAGCTGCCCATTATTATAGGTCCTTGCTCCCTTGATGACCTGGGCCAGGTCCCTTGGCCCCTCAAGACCTCACTTTGCTCCCTGTGAAGACATGGTCAGGCTGGATGAGGTCAGGGACCCTATCCGGGAGTTTCTATTCTCAGGACCACTTCAGGTCTCTTTCCGGAATCTAAAGACATTGCCCCTTGGCCATGTAGCCCTTCTGGGGGCTAGCGAAGAGCCCTCCAATGAACAGAATCCCTGACACTGGTTCTGAAAGCCTAGATCCACCCTTCACTATGCACAGGATCATCAGACAATCCTGGAACTTCCTGGTCTCCTCATCTGTAAAAAGGCCACAAGTTCTCTCTGGCCATTCCCAGGCTGAGGACACATGACCTTGGCAACAAGGCCAGAGGGAGAGGGATTGGAGTTGGAAGAAAAGGGGATTCCCTAAAAGTAGAGGCTCTGTGGCTTTCCATGAGGTGAGGGAGCTTGCTTATGCCTTCGGCTGAGCTGCCGTCTCTTTCTCCTTTTTTGTCCCGACTAGCAACTTTTAAGCCCATTCTGATCCGTTCCGGACTCTCTGGCTCTTAGGTCAGTTCCCGGAAAGTCTAGATCCTTTGAAGCAAGGCAAGGCAGCCTCCCAGGCTTTGTGCACACAGCATGGTCGGGAGGGCCCAGGTGCTAATAGCCATGGGCAGCCTCCACCCCAGTTCACCTGCCCTGAGCCGAACATCCAGCCTCTCACACTTCTGGAAGGAAGCTCCTGCCAAGGAGGGCCCCCACATCCTCCCCTGGGCCACCCAGCCTCGATGAACTTGCCTGGGCAAGACAGGAGCCTCCTTGGGTCCTCTGAGGGTATCTTGTTTATGGTGGGGGCCCCTCTCCTCTGTCAAGTTGGGTGTGGGTGCCTCTGGGCCCCAGGAGACGAGGAGGAAGCAGGTGGGGGGTCAGAGCAAGGGGGAAGCTCATTCCCTAGTGAAAGCCAAGCCCCTCAGAAAAGGCACAATGAAGCAGGGAGCAGAGAGCTGGGGCGGGGTGCGTCTCGTGGATGCCCCAGCTCTGGCCCACAGGCGATCTGGCTCACCCCCATCGGGCAGAGGAGAGCCAGAGGCCTCCGGGCTGCTTGGGCGCTTATTTGGGAAAGGTCCGTGGCTGCTCAGGCCCAAAAGGTTCATCTGAGTCCTGCCAAGCCCACATCAAGAGTCAGCAGGACGGGTGCCGAGAAGCCTCTAAGGGTGTAACAACGAAAGAGGATCCATGAATTCCTGTTTAGACTTGAGTTTCTGATCTCGTTTCCAGAGATGAAACAGGGAAGTTATTGAGGTCAGCCACACTCCCCACAGGGTACTGACAGATTTTCATAACTTCATAGACCTAGATCTGGAAAAGACACAGAAATAAACCCATTCATTTGGCAGAAGAGGAAACGGAGGCAGAGAAAATGTAAGGTGACTTATCCAGGTTAATACAGCTAAGCTGGGTCTTCCGGGATCCAAACTGAGCATTCTGTCCACTAAACCCATTCACCTAGCTTCAGCAATTCTCTCTGTCTCTGTCTCTCTCTGTGGCTCTCTTTGCCATTCTCTGTCTCTGTCTCTCTCTCTGTCTTTTTGTCCTTCTCTGTCTGTCTCAGTTTCTGCCTCTCTCTGTCTCTCTTTGTCTTTCTCTGTCTGTCTTTCTCTCTTTGTCCTTCTGTCTGTCTGTCTCTGTCTGTCATTCTCTGTCTCTGTCTTTTTGTCCTTCTCTGTCTGTCTGTCATTGTCTCTGCTCTTTGTCTTTCTCTGTCTGTCTATCTTGGTCTCTGTTCTGTCTATCTCTCTGTCTCTGTCTCTGTCTCTCTATCCTCTGTCTCTGTCTCTGTCTCTCTGTCTGTTTCTCTTTGTTCTTCTCTGTCACTCTCTATCTCTGTCTCTCTTTCTTTGTCTCTCTCTCTCTCTCTCTCTCTCTCTCTCTCTCTCTCTCTCTCTGTGTCTCTGTCTCTCTTTGTCCTCTCAATCTCTGTTTCTCTCTCTCTCTTTGTCCTTCTCTGTCTGTCTCTGTCTCTGTCTCTCTCTGTCCTCTGTCTGTCTTTGTCTCTCTCTCTATCTCTGTCTCTCTTTGTTCTTCTCTGTCTCTCTCTCTCTCTCTCTGTCTCTTTCTATCTCTATCTCTCTTTGTCCTTCTGTCTGCCTCTCTCTGTCTTTTTGTCCTTCTCTGTCTCTGTCTCTGTCTCTATCTCTGTCTGTCTCTCTTTGTCCTTTTCTGTCTGTCTCTGTCTCTTTGTCCTTCTATCTGTTTGTCTGTCTCTGTCTCTTTGTCTTTGTGTCTGTTTGTGTCTCTCTCCACTGCCACATAATCCACCTTAACATTTGGACAGGATTAAGAAACTCTATCGGAGCCTGTTAGTAAGCACTAGTTTATATTTTCCTTTTGAAATTTCCCTTGACCAACTTCCACTTTTTTTCAATCAAACCCCTTTTCTTACTTAGGGACAGGAAGAAGCCTTGAGTGCCAAGAAGAGAAGCCAGTTAGTCATAATCAGAGAACAAAATCTATGCTTGGGAAGGCTTAGCAGGCATTAGGGAGGGGTGTGTCTTCCCCCACCCATTGGCCCCACGCCCGCACCTTGATTCAAGGTTAGGATCTAGGAGCCAGGGAGCCCCGGTTCTGGTCCAAAGCCAGGCCTCTGGGCCCTCAGGACACGTGACCTGGGAGAGGGCCAATGTGGCGGCCTGGAAGGGGACTCTGAGCTCCGATCCTAATCCCACAGTAATCTCCCTGTACCTGATCACTTCCCGGGTCCTCTCCTTTTTTCTCTCCAGTTCTTCCAAGTCTCACCCCCAATCGCTGACAGCACACGTGCCACCGGAGGTCATTCTGAGGAGAAGAATAACACACAAGTTTGTGTATTTGTTTAAGCCACAGTGAGGAGAGGGGAGGCAGAGCAGGCCTGGGCTGGGGTGGATGGCCCCCACAAAGGCAGAAAGGCCTCGGTTACCTTTCTGGGTCGGCTTTCTCTGCAACCTGGAAAAGGCAGAATCAGGACGCCAAGGAGGGAGCGGGTACCCCAGCTCAGGAAGGAACTTTATGAGGTCGCCCAACTGCTCTCACTGGAGCCAAATCACACAAACTCCCCGTGACCGGCTGACCCGGCAGATGTGTTTGGGGAAACACTGTGCTCGGTGTTTGAAAGATTGTACCGACAGGGTGGGTCCTGAAAGACCGGAGGAGAGCAATTGTTATTCCAGTTTCAAAAAAAAAAAGGAAAAGGCGAAGAAAAGGAAATCGGCAAAGCAGAGACCAGTGGACTTGATTTCTGTTCTGGGAAAATTTTAGAACACCTTAGAGATGGGAAGGGGAGCTTCTGTACTTTTCAGAAAGAATCAAGAATCAAAGGGATCTGGGAAGAGAAGAAAAGGGATTGGACCTCAAAGCCAATGCTCTCCTTCCTCAGCAAGGAGGTGATTCCGCCCTGGCCGATCCACAACAAGAGTGTTAGGTTTAGTTCTGAGCAGAAGAGACACTGGGAAGATGCCCTGCCCAGAGAAGGGCATCCAGAATGGTAAAGGGCCTCAAGTCTGTGCTGTGGGTCTGGAAGACAGAAGATCCAAGTGGGGAATGATGGCCATGGTCAATGATCTGAAAGCTGAAGGCTTCTAGATGGGAGGGAATAGACTTTTTTGCTTCTCCTCCGAGAGCCGAGAAGCTTGTCCTTCACTCTTAGAAAACTCTGGTCTTCTTTTCAAGTGTGTCCTTTGGAGTCCGGCTCAAGGTTAGCTGAGACAAGGTCCCGCCCTGTATCAATGTCTGCCACACCAGGACAGGAACTTGGGGGGACTGATGCTCTGTAGGAACTACATTAAGTCTGGGTCCTCTCTCCAAAGGGACCAATGTAGTTTAAAGTGTGCGTTTGTACGTTTAATGTTTGCTATGTCTTAGAAATAAATCAGCATTAGATCAGTTCTTTTGGTTTTTAGGATTTATCCCCCTCATCCTCTCTCATTTAACCCTCTTAGCCTCAGTTTCCTCATCTGTAAAATGAGCCAGAGAAAGAAATGGCAAACACTCTAGTATCGCTGCCAGGAAAACCCCAAACGAAGTCACAAATAGTCAGACATGGCAAATTAAGTAAACAAGAACAACCAAAGAAATGGCCCATATTTTGAGTCTCCCTATAGGGCGTTAAGAGTTCCTTCTAGAAAGATATTCAGTGTACAAAATACATACCAAATCTAGGACAGCTATTTATTTCTTCTTCCACAAAAGACGTGCTTAAAACACAAAATGTGCCCAATGCACAGGAACACATATTTAAAATATGAAACAGTGACCCATTACCTATTAAACTCTCCCAAGACGCAAAGACAACAATATTTTGCCTTCCCTTTGACCTGCACAACTCCCAAGTCCATATGACCTGGCAGGCCAGGGTGTGGCTTGAGTGTTGACATTCAGCTACAGAATCTTCTCTGAGTTTTCCTCTGAGAAGCAGGAATCGGGGTCCCCATCAGTCAGCCCCCAATTCTGAAACTAAGAACCCTCCAAGAGCAGATGCAGCGTCCCCGGCTGCACATCTCCATCCCATGGTCACTGTTCAGTCACCTATGCTCAGGGAGGGAGACGCCTCGTAGAGGCCGTTGGGAAGCGGGGTCTCCTCTCAGGCCCACCTGGCCCTTGCAGAGGCCCTCAGGGACCGTCTGCTCTTGGGTAAAGTTCAGAGTCACTAGCCCTGCCTCCATCCAAGCCCTTCTGATGTAACCTCCTGGAGGACAGGACTTGTTTTTACTTTTTCTTTGGATCTGGGTAATCCTTGGGATGCAGGAAATGCTTAGTGGATACTGATTGTATCTGGGCTCACTTGGGGGAAGAAAGGAAGGCCTGAGTAGCTGGTTCCGTCCTTGTTCACACTCCCCTCACTGTCCATCGGAGAGTGTGTGACATGGTCATACAGCCAGCAAGTTCAGAGCTTGCAGCACCAGCCCTGAGCCAACGGTGATGTGTGTTCAGAGGACGGGGACCTTCTCAGCCCCAGCTTCTCCAGCCCTGGCTCTGTGCAGAGGAGCTGGAAGGCTGAAAAGCTCGGGGTTCAGTGAGAAGTGCCCCGCTGGGCTGGGATTGGACAAGAGCTCTGGGGGAGTCTCCCTAGGCATGGAGCAGTGTCCCAGGCCTGGCCAGCTGTGCCCCTTCTCAGTGGGAGAGGATGGAGCTGCTCCTTGGAGGAGCTCGGGAGGCTCTCACGTCCCTGGGGCCTTCAGAGCTGCCCTCAGGGAGCCAAGACCCTCTTCCCTCAACAAGACCCTCCCTCAGCAGTCTGTGCTGGCAGAAAGGAAGGACTCTTCCCAGGCCTTTCCATTGCCACACATGGCTGTCTGGCTTCTTCCATTTCCTGCACTCACAGGTCCCCTGGGAGGCGGAATTGAAGGGGATTTTTGCTTAATGACCCCAGGGAGGGGGAGCTACCTCCTTCCTGGGCTGCTGTTCTCTTTGGGGGTCAGGAGGCAAGGTGAAAAAGCCACTATCTGTCTCTCCAGTCCCATGCCAGCCCCCCGTGGCTTCTAGTTCTGGTTCTGGGGTAGGCAGAGCGGGCCATCCATCTTCTCTGTTAGAGTCGCTCATTCCCCTCCTCTTTTTCTTGCCCTTTATTTCTCCAGGGTAACCACCCATCTCCCCCACGGCCCTTTCCTACATAAAGCTTCTCTAGACACTTAGCTATACTCTTTCTAGAACCTGATCGGGGCCATCAGAGTCCTTGTCCCCCAAATGCTGGGTCTCTTATAATGCTGCCAAATCTATCAACATGTATCAGGCACCTACTATGTGTCCTGCATTGTTCCTGAAGTCACATTAGATGTCTTGGCCACCATTATTATAACCCTGAACTCTCAAACCTGCCATAATCTGTAGCTTAGGTTTGGATGAATTGGCCCCAAATTCAAGGCTTTCCATTCCCTATTAAGTTTCATCTTCCCCAATCCTGTCCAGTGCCGTAAGTGGTCAAGACTTCTGTGGATCTGGGCTCTGGCTTGCAGTGGGATGGCCTCCTCCCCAGCCTGGATAAGTGAGCCATCGACACCTTTATATAAACCACGTGTTAAACCACACAAGATCAAACCACACTTGGCTGCTCCACTGGAAACCCAAGATGGCGGCTCTTGGGGCTAAACTGTCCCGGCTCTTCCGCTGCTGCTGGTGACTGGGGAGAGTCCCTTCTTCCCTCTGGGGGGAAAAGAAGATGCCCCTTAAACCCTTTCAGCTTTCAGCCAGTGGCCCTGCTGGGCCTCGGGAGCTGGAGCTTCGTTTGTTTGGGACTTTCTAACCCCGGGTAATTTCTGCTTGGCCGTGCTGCCCTGGGAGGCGGATGAACCTTCATGACTTTTGCCCTTCTCCTGGAAGCACTATTTGCCTAGTGTGGGGAAATAAGAGCCCCTGGGTTTTGAATGACACTTCTGCCTTTGGTCTTCCTCCATCCAGGAGACTGGGAAGAGCACTGGCCACGGGAGAGGGGGGCCCCAGGGCCAGCTCCACCACTGGCTCCCGGGACTGCAGGGTAGCTGCCGGGGTCAGCCCGCCATGGAACCCCATATAGAGTTTGAGATACAAAAAGAAAACGAGGGGGAAATCCAGGACAACCACAACCCAAGGAGATAAGCTCAGTGGGAAAAGCCATTGGGGAGGCTTCCTGGGGGCTCTGATTTGAGTCCTGAGGGAAGATGAGGTTTGGAAGGTCCAGGTGAATAAAGAGAGTCCGGAGGCAGAAAGTGGCCCGACAGGACAGACAGGCTCGAGGCCACTAGAGGGGGGGTGTGAGGGCAGATGGGGTCACCATTCTTGTCCTGGGCCAGCCTTGGGCAGGCCCTTCCCCAATCCCTCATCCCTTGGCTCTTTCAAATCCTGAGGTCTTCAGCTGTGACCAAGGGCTCCCCACCAAGTCAGTGGTCAGCTGGCTCTGGCACCATGGGAACCAAAGGCCTCCTACAGTGGCCTACATGACAAATGGGGGCTCAAGCCAAAATCATTCAAGAAAGAGAATTCCCAACCCTCCGTGCAATTCTGAGAACTCTGAGGGGGTGGAGGCCGCCTCTCACGGGGTAAATGAGTCCAGGGTCTCATAAATGATTAGAATCCAAATGAGCCTTTAAGTTCCATGATTCATGGTCGTGACTGGCAACCACTCTGATCAGCTGCTCCTCCTTTTTCTGTATCAGCTCTGACAGGGCTCCCACAGAATTCATGGGGCCAGGAGCCAAGGACCAGGTGGGATGAAACATCCAGGACTCAACATGTGTACTCTGTGTATGGGAATTGGGGCCTCCCCACTCTGTTCTATCTTTTTCCTTTTGAAGAGAAACGAATGATGTGTGAATAAGGAAACAGGCTCAAGTTATAAAACCTCCCTGGATTGGGGCCCAAGATGCCGCCGGTCCATCCAAACTCAAGAGATGGGGAGCAGTTCCTGGGGAAATATAATGTAAGAAACATAAAGGACCGGGATGGAGCGGAGACCAGAGCATTTATCTTCCAGAGGAAGAATGAATGTCTTCCGCTCCCACGGAATGAGCCCACCTGGGAACTTTCCCACCATGAACAGCGGATGGCTTCATCCCTCTGAGGCTCCCAGGTCACTGGCTGCTAGGACCTGGGAGGGGCTGAGGCTCAGAGCAGGAAGCCTGAAATCCAGAGCTTTACCCTGGGACCAGGTCTTCCCTTTCTGGAATCAAGATTCAGATGTTTTCCCTCGCCCCTCCCAAGAAGGACTTCAATCTCCCATCTGCTCCTCTGGGCGCATCACGAGGCCCCTCCCAGTGGGTTGGAAACTCTAGGAAGGCAAGGATCCTATCTTGGTCAGCCTTCTACTGCTTTCAGTACAGGGCAGGTTCTGAATGAATGAATGAATCTTAATGAGAAAATTGAATTAATCCCCCAAGTTGTCTTGAGAAATAGATGAACCCTCCTCCCCCCCAATGCTTGGGGGACACAGGGGGAGGAAACAACATTAACTAAGGGAGGAATCTATCCAACCGATCCTGAGGAAGTCTGAGGAAGGACACACAGGCCGTGGACAGAGCTTTATCTCCAAAGCCCTTTCTCCTGTTACTGCTGTGTCTGGTGAACTGGACAACAGGGATTTAAAGCTCTGCTCTTATGATCAAGGCTCTTTCCACTGTCATCATCATCATCATCACCATCATCTTTATCATGACAAATCTGTAGCCTGGGCTCAGACAGCCCTTTCATATATATTATTGGATGTTATCCTCACAATAACCCCAGAAGTTAAGTGATATTATCACCCCCATTTTAAAAATGAGGAAACAGACTCATGAAAGTGAAATGACTTGTGCAGAGTTACACATAGTAGAGGTGAGATTTGCACTCAGGTCTTCCTCCTACCAAACTAGGGATTTATCCCCTAGACTAGTGACAGTGGGTGGTGAAGAGGATAGAACACTAGATCTAGGGTCAGGATGCTCTGAATTCAAATCTGGCCTCAGATATGTACTAACTATGTAATAGTGAACAACTCATTTCCCCTCTGCCTCAGTTTACTCATCTGTAAGGTAAGAATAATACCAGCACATTCTTCCTAGGGTTTCTGTGAGGGTCAAATGAGAGAATATTTGTAAAGCGCTATATAAATGTTAGTGTTATTATTAGACCACATGGAATCAGTAGGCAGAGCCATACTGCCATGGCTGGAAGACATCGTACTTCTTGTGTCTCCCCTGGGTGCCTAGTACAGTGCTGTGAGCTGTCTAGCTCAGTGACTATTTGTTGTGTGTCTCTCTGTATGTGTGTGTGAGGAACCAACGAGAAGGCTTTCAGATAAACAAACCATGGACCAATAATCCCCATTCTGTTTCTAATGAAAGACTCCAGTGAGCCAATTTGAGATAGCAAACCTATTGGGGGGAAGGGGGGGGACCTGAGGGGAGTAGAATTCGCTAGAGCCAGGCTTGACCCAGATCCAGCCTGATTCACTCACAAGTCCTGGGACTCTCTGAGCTTCAGTTCCTTCCTCCAAGAAGAAGGCAGCTGCAGGGGACACTATCTCTGGCCCGGGGTGCAACTCTTCATCCCTGGGGTCAGGGCCAGGGGCCTCCAAGAGCTCAGCCCTGAGGGGGCCCAGGAAGGGCCCTGACACTGCAGGGCAACAGCAAATAAGAGCTGGTTTGAAGCCGCCCAAGTTATCACACAACAGGACACCATTACAAACAGCTGAGGGCTCTGGAACCACAGGGAGACATTTTTTCCTTTCCATGTAACTCTTCTTGCTTCCTCTTTCTGGTATTTATTAATCTGCCGGTTAACCATTGAACCCAGAATGTGGCCTCCTCTGGTTTCAGATCCTGTTCTCTGACTTGGTCTCAGAGGACAACTGGCTGAACAAATTCGCTTTCCCCTCCTTACTCTGAATCCAGAAGAAAATGATGGAAAGAGAAAGGGGGGAAGTCTGTGCTGGGCAGTGCCTTTTCCCTTACCAGACTGGGGGGAGAAGTAAGGGAGGGGGGTTATGCCCAGGACCATTGAACACCCCTCCACTCAATACACACACATATGCATGCACAGATACAGACACACACATACACCCACATGCACACATGTACATAATCAGAGATTTGTACATCTGTACAAGAGATTGACAGAAAGTAACTGAATAAATGAAAAGCAAAAAGGAATTGTAGTGGAGACAGTATACAGGAAATTTTGAGATTAGCTCAAATCAACATTTCTTGTCACTTCCTTCTGGTCTCCTGATCAAGAAAGTCAAAGATCAAATGAATTTGTGAAATGAATTCTAACAACTAAAGAAAAATTAGTTATGATATTCTAGAAATGACTCAGAAAAATAGAAAAAGAATAG
This sequence comes from Sarcophilus harrisii, assembly GCF_902635505.1. NCBI lineage: Eukaryota > Metazoa > Chordata > Mammalia > Dasyuromorphia > Dasyuridae > Sarcophilus > Sarcophilus harrisii. The sequence continues at coordinate 3,415,730 of NC_045428.1, read as the reverse complement.
ACTTTTCCAATTTAATTATTTAAAACAATACAGTTTCAAAACCTAAATGAAGGTGAGACAAAAGAGAAAAAGAAAATTATAGACCAATAGCCATAATAAACATGGACACAAATTTTTAAAAAATAAATTTTGCAATAAGACTACAGAAACATATTTAAAAGATCATATACCATGACCAATTTAGATTTGTACCAGGAACACACAATTGATTTAACATAAGGAAAACTATAAGTATAATAAGTCATATTCATTACAAATAATTGAAAAATTATGATTTTGTCAGTAAATGCTGAAAAAACTATTGAAAATCTAAATCCCTTTTTTTGTTTCGAAAAATTAGAAGGCATAGAAAAAACCCTTTTTCTTAATATACTAAATAATATCTATCTAAAACAAAAGCAAAACATATGTAATAAAGAACAATTAGAGGCTTTCCCAAGAAGACTATAGATAAAGCAAGAATGATTATTATCAACTCTACAATTTAGCTTAGTACTGGAAATATTAATTACAGTAACAAGACGAAATAGAAATTGAAGGGATAGCGACAGACGAAGAAGCAAAACGATCGCTTTTTGGAGATACCATGTTGATCTACTTAGAAAACCCTAATGAGTCAGCTAAAATGAATTGAAGCAATAAATTTCTTTTTTAAAATTTTTTTTTCATAATTATAACTTTTTATTGACAGAGCCCATGCCTAGGTAATTTTTTACAACATTATCCCTTGCACTCACTTCTGTTCTGACTTTTCCCCTCCCTCCCTCCACCTCCTCCCCCAGATGGCAAGCAGTCCTATATATGTTAAATATGGCACAGTATATCCTAGATACAATATATGTGTGCAGAACCGACCAGTTCTCTTGTTACACAGGAAGAATTGGTTTCAGAAGGTAAAAATAACCCCGGGAAGAAAAACCAAAATGCAAACAGTACATTCATTTCCCAGTGTTCTTTCTTTGGGTGTAGCTGAAGCAATAAATTTCACAAAATTGTAGGACATAAAATAAAACCATACAAATCATTATCATTAATGACAAAACTCAGCAGAAAGAAACAGAAGAAAAATTCCTCTCAAAATAATTACAAAATAAATAAAAATAAAATATTTAGGAATCTACATGTCTAGACACACTCAGAAATTATATGAATTCTACAAAATACCGTTTTTTGGTGAGGCAATTGAAGTTAAGTGACTTGCTCTGAGTCCCACAGCTCGAAGGTCCCACAAATCTGAAACCAGATTTGAACTCAGTTCTTCCTGACTTTAGATAAATAATAATTATTCACAGGTAGGTCAAGGCAATGTAATTTTTAAAAAGATAATATTACCTAATTAAATTTACTCATTCAGCATCATACCAGTAAAATTACCAATGAATTCATAGTTAGAAAAAATACTAATAAAATTCATCTGAAGAAACAAAAGGTCAAAAATCTTAAGGGAAGTAACAAAGAACATAAGAGGTCCAATAGTACCAGATTACAAAGCAAAAATTATTAAAATTATTTGATGAAAAATGTGGACTTCCATGAGTGGGACAGATTAGGTATCCAATATACAGAAGCAAATGGCCAACTGTGAATGAAAGGAGAGTTGATAAACTTGGGCCTACGGTATTAGCATTAAAGGGAAGGACTTCTTGGAGAGGGTGGGATTTTAGCAGAAGCTTGAAGGAAGCCAGGAAAGCCTGGAAGTAGGGGGAAGAGGGGGTGAATTCCAGGCTTGGGGGCTAGCCACAGAAAATGCCTGGTCCTGACAGAACATGGGGGGGGGGGGGCGGGGGAAGAAAGGAGGAGGGGAAGAGAAAATTTAAGAAGATGTGAGGAGCCAGGCTATGTTGAGAACCAGAGATTTTACATTGAATCCTGGAGGTGACAGTGAGTCCCTTGTTTGGCACACAGTGGTGCTCAATGAATGCTGATTGCTCAAAGCTCTTCTGCATGGAGCATCTGTGGGAAGGTGTTGCATTTGGGGAAGATACAATCACCAACCTGTAATACCTGGGTGTTCTTTCCCAAATTACCCCCTCTTCCCCCCTCCCTCCATTTCCCCCTCTGTCAAATGAGGGCTTTAGATGAGGGAATCTCTTCCAGCTCTGACATTCTCTGAAGTTTGGACAGTTGGAGGAGGTTTTCTTGAAGGGCACTGCCCACCTGTGCTCATATCTCAGAACTGAAGCCACTGTTTACCCAGCTCTAAATTGCCCAGAAAAAGATGAATTCACTTCCCTGGGCTGCAAAATGTGAGACTGAAGTGACTCAACTTTTCCATCTGTGGCTCTTTTCAAAGGGACTCCCCGTGGAGAGGAAAGATTTCCAGGAGAGCCCAGGGGAGCTGCACAAAACATGCATTGAAGAAGCCAGCTCCGAACCAGTCCCTGGGGCCGGAGGCGATGGGCCCGCGCTAAGAAGGCCTCATTGTGAGGGTTCCTGCCACCAAATGTCAGGCTGCCCACTGCTGAGGGTGGCCGGGCAGCCTGTCTCACTGCTCTCCCCAGGGGGGGACAAAAAGCTCACTTCAACAGCCTCTCTGCCTGCTGCGCCTGGCTCTGTGGGGGCCGGGAGAGAGGGCACCTGGGGCCTTGGCACAAGGTGAGCCCGGATTACTTCCTGGATCATTGCTAGCTGCCCTGAGTCCCAGGTTCCTTCCAAATGGATTCAGAAAGAGAAGTTCACGCCTCATTTTACCCATTAAAACATCAAGTGTGTTTACTTTCTGAGAGGCCTATAAAAAGTAAGGCATTTTATAATGCTAAAACAATGGCTAAGACTTTGCTAGGAACCGGGGAACTCCTTTTAAAGGAGATTTGATAAAAATCTCCCAGAAAATTTGACTGAGTCTATACAGATGGTCAATTCCAGATAAAGCTTTAGGAGCTTGGGAGCCTGCAACAGCTGAACATCGTAAAAGGGGAAGGGGTGGAGCTGGCCAAAGCCAGGTACACAGGTGGGAGAGGAGCCCCAGATGCTGTGGGCCTGAGGCTAGAAGACTTTGACATAATCTGGCAGCAATAAACATTTATTAAGCACCTATTAGGTGCCCTGGGGACACAAAGAAAAATGCACAAGGCAGACGCTGGCTCTGGAAGCTCATAATCAAAAGAGGTAAGACCCCAGAAAAATAAGATGAAAAAGGGAGGGGAGAAGAGGGGGGGACATGATGGAGGGAAAATGATGAGATGAATGTCTTGGTGCCCTCTTGAAATGCTGGAGAATCTGGGAGGGGATCTTTGATGCTCACCCTCCACCCTCTTCAGAGGGTCAGAGAGGGGAGAAGGGGTCCCAGGAGCAGGGTTTGCTAAGGGGCTGTTTCAGATTAGATCCTATGGGATGATGAGTTTCTGGAGATTGTGAAGTCCAGAGGACTTGTTCTCATCCAGGAAACCTCTTCTTGTCTTCCTGTGGGGTAGGAGCCAGGACTGAATTCTGAGTATCACCACCCCTCCCAGGCTGGAAGTGGGGACTCAAGGATAAGAAAGTCTATTTAGGCATGGATTCTGTCAATAAAAAGTTACTATAATAAAAAAAAAAAAAAGAAAGAAAGAAAGAAAGTCTATTTGGCTAGAGTGACATTGGATTCTGTCAGAGTTAAATGCTGTGCCCATAACAAAGAGAGAATAAATCAAAGGGATGAATTTCTGGAATCAAAGGAAGAAAGAGGAGAAGCAAAAGTATAGTCTAGAATTTGTGGGAGTTTCTGAAAGAATAGAATGGACCACAAAGGGTTCCCAAGAGGCTCTAGGTTCTGTAGGAACTACTCTTTGATCTAAAAGAATAATAAATAATCCTCCTGAATGATAATCAGGGAAAACGTAGAGCAGGAAGGGAGATGGGGCTAAGGAGGGCCTGAACACCGGGTGCTCAAGGTGAGGGGCAGGGGCTGGTTCTGTTATTTGTTGTGGGTAGACTGGTTTATAGCTTTGTTTATAGTGTGACACAGGAGATGAGGTCATGTTCCTCTTAGAGGAGAGACAAGACATTGAGACTCAGAGGTGGAACGCCTCACAGAGCCCCAGGGATATAATCTGCCCCTAAGGAATTCTGCCAATCCATGCGTGGAACAGATCTGACCCCCTCCTGACTAATGCACTTAAAGATGCCCATGGTCTGCTTCCTCCGATAGCTCAGAACATCCAGCTTCTTTTGTCCACCTCAGTAAAAAAGACTACAGAGCCCCTAACTGTGGATTACTTAGGGGCTGGGCTGTTATGGTAGCAACAGAGCCAAGCTTTGGGGGGAATCTCAGACAAGAGAGAGACCCAGCCAGTAACAGTGAACAAAGAAGGCACCTTTCTCTTGGAGTTGTCCTGTTATCCAATGAACTCAGCTGTTTGCTCACAGTGAATGTGGCTGTACTTCTGTTCTTTAAAGTCCTGAAACTATCACACAGATCTTTCTTCCTTTACTCAGAAGAAAATCATGTGAGTAGATCCAAGACAGAAAGGGAGGGTATTGAGCCTGTAGCTCTTGTAAAACAAGAGATGGTTTGTGTCGGTCTACCACTAATTCAGGCTGTTGGTGGGGGAAGTGTCTCAAGGCTTTCCCTACTAGCCGGGAAGTCGCTTTTGTGGCCAATGAGAGTGGGGGCACCAAGGGAGTGAATGGTCCCAATGGAGGTGAAGAGTTGAGCTGACTGTGACCAAGACAGTCTTTGCTGAAACTGTTCCTGGAGGTGGAAAAGGACGTAGGGTAGAACATACACAGGACTATGGGAGCCCCAGAAAAGGGAAGGTGGTGACTGTGGATCATGAGCAAAATGGGAAATGCATTTGCCCAAGGACGGTGATGAGTCATGGGCTTTTCCAGCCTCAGCAAGTCATACTACAAATGGAAAAAAGAAAACAGTTTTTCCAAGTTTGGCCATGGGGGTGGGACAAAGAAACAGGGATCCAGAAGCACACTCTGGAGCGGGGAGGGGGCTGTGGGTGCAGAATACTGCAGGTCATGTTGGGGGGAGTTCTTCTGTTGCTTAGTTTTGCTCAACTTTCCCCCTACTTTTATGGTGGTTGTTGTTTTGTACTATAAGATATGGATCTCTGGAAGGAGGAGTGGATGGGACGCATTGGGAAATGTAGATAGTAAAAAAAACAAAACGTATCAACCAGTTTATAATAAAATAAAATGTAGCGCCTCAAACAAGACCTGCTGCTTCAGAGAACCAAAATGAGTCTGTGTCCTGGATACTCTACAGTCTTTCTTTGATAAAGGCATGACCTCAGTGGGATAGATTATAGCTCATCTTTTGGCACTCTTGTCTGCATGCTCCCAGTGAGCTTGAGATGCTCTTCTGGTTCTCTTAATGTTTCATGGAGCCCAAGCAGGCTCTCTTTTCCTTATCCCTTGCTCTACCTCTGTGGCCAGCCCATCCCCTTTGCCAGGCTTACATCTCACCTTTTGGATGACATTGTTTAGCCCTCTTTTCCTATGCAAGTCTTTGCTAATGCAATTGCCTTTCTCCCCACCTCTGACCCCACCGCTTTTGGAGTCTTTTAATGACTCCATGCTTTCCCCTAAAACAAGGGGTCTTTTTAAATTGAGTTGCTTTATAATTATAAATAGTAAAAAATCACAATCTGTACTGGTGCTGCTCCTCGCACTGGGACTGAGAGCCAGAACTGTGACCCAAATCCAAATATGGGCAAAGCAAGAGAGTCCTGCCCCTGTGTCAGTTATTCGATCCCCTTACCATCCACTGCTGCTGCTGATTCAGTGGCTCCCAAGGTCTACTCCTGGTTTGCTGAGACTGAGTGTCTGCTGTCTCAGTCTACCTGGACACTGGACCTTTGACAGACCTTTCTTGCTGGCCTTCCAAGGTATCTTTGGCTGGAAAACTGTTTCACTCCATCTTTTTGTGAATTCTGATGCTCTAAAATTTGTTTGGAGTCATTATTTAAAGCTATTTGGAGAAGTTTAGGGAGGAGGAGCTTGTGGTCACTCACAGACCAGAGCATGAGCCAGGAGAGGAATAAGCACACCTCTCTTTAGATCACATCCCTTAGAAGAACTGAAAAATTTACAGGTACTTAGGAATCTCTCTGCAAACAGATGCACAAAACCTCTGAAGCTTGTGATAGTGCACTCTCCCCCTTGGAAGCAGAGCCCCACTTTACCAAAGCATCAAAAGTCAAGAAGTAGGCTGGGAAAATAAGCAAAGAACAAGAAAAAAATTCTGACCGTAGAAAGTTACTTGGTGATAAGAAAGAACAAAACACACACTCAGTAGATAATAAAGTCAGAGCTTTTACATTTCAAGCTTCCGAGAAAAAAAATCAGTTGGACCTGTCAGATTGGCTAAGATGACAGGAAAAAATAATGATGATTGTTGGAGGGGATGTGGGAAAACTGGGACATTGATTCATTGTTGGTGGAGTTGTGAACGAATCCAACCATTTTGGAGAGTAGTTTGGAACTATGCTCAAAAAGTTATCAATCTGTGCATTCCCTTTGATCCAGCAGTGTTACTACTGGGATTATATCCCAAAGAGATTATAAAGAAGGGAAAGGGACCTGTATGTGCACGAATGTTTGTGGCAGCCCTTTTTGTAGTGGCTAGAAACTGGAAACTGAATGGATGTCCATCAGTTGGAGAATGGCTGAATAAATTGTGGTATATGAAAATTATGGAATATTACTGTTCTGTAAGAAATGACCAACAGGATGATTTCAGAAAGGCCTGGAGAGACTTACACGAACTGATGCTGAGTGAAATGAGCAGGACCAGGAGATCATTATATACTTCAACAACAATACTAGATGATGACCGATTCTGATGGATCAGGCCATCCTCAGCAACGAGATCAACCAAATCATTTCTAATGGTGCAGTAATGAACTGAACCAGCTACGCCCAGAAAAAGAACTCTGGGAGATGACTAAAAACCATTACATTGAATTCCCAATCCCTATATTTATGCCCACCTGCATTTTTGATTTCCTTCACAAGCTAATTGTACAATAATTCAGAGTCTGATTCTTTTTGTACAGCAAAATAATGTTTTGGTCATGTATACTTATTGTGTATCTAAGTTATATTTTAATATATTTAACATCTACTGGTCATCCTGCCATTTAGGGAGGGGGGGGGTAAGAGGTGAAAAATTGGAACAAGAGGTTTGGCAATTGTTAATGCTGCAAAGTTACCCATGTATATATCCTGTAAATAAAAGGCTATTAAATAAATAAAAAAAAAAATCAGTTGGTCTCCAACCATTGAAGAACTAAAAAAAAAAAAAAAAAAGGATTTTGAAAATCAAGTAAGAGAGGTAGAGGGAAAATTGGGAAGAGAAATGAAAGTGATGCAAGAAAATCATGAAAAGCAAGTTAACAGCTTGGTAAAGGAGACACAAAAACTACTGAAGAAAGTAACAACTTTAAAAACACACTAGGCCAAATTATGAAGGAAGCACAAAAAGCCAATGAGGAAAAGAATGCTCTAAGAAGCAGAATTAGCAAAATGGGGGGGGGGAATCCACTAAAGAAAAGAAAGCAGAATTGGACAAATGGAAAAGAAGGTACAAAAAGAACCATGTAGCTTCAAAGACAATCTGCAATGCCTCCATTGTGTTCCTTTTGGGGTCCAACTCATAGGCTTGCAATGCCCACACAGTATAGATGTTTTGATGGATAAACTTTGTTCACTCAACTGCAAATTCTAGAGTGGACCATAGATATATTTATCTTTCACTTCCATTTTCCAGTGAGGAGAGTTGGAGCAAACTATCTTAATGAATTAGATATAATTTAGGAAGCTCTGCCATTTTCCAACTCATGCTTCCCTGCCAACAGAAGCATTGAAGGACCTCATCTCATGGAAAATCCACGTTTTCCTTGCTGGATATCCCTCGTGTAGCAGAGAGGGTATATCTCCCTGTTTTATGCTATATTTGACATTAATATTCAGAGGGCCACTAGACAGGATTGATCTGTTAGCACGGCCTTCAAAGAATCTTGTATGATTCCATATGTTGGTGGAGACTTTTTAAGGAAGGTTTTTGTTTAATAGAAACAACTGCCTTTAAAAAAATATTATCAACAAACAGCTCAGTGGGACTTGTCTCTGGACCCAGGATCATTCTTGTCTGGTTTTTCCCTCCTAACAACTTCTGCTGAGATCCAGCTGTTGTTAGCAAGTCACTTAGATCTCAGATTCCAATAAAGCAGAAACAGTTTAATTAGACAAGGCACAGTCACACCAAGCAGAAGCAGCCCCAGGTAATCTAAACTCCAGCTGACCCTTTGCTTTCCCCAAGGTCAAGTTTGCCCATTGGGAGGGAAAGGGAGGGGAAGGGAAACAGGAAGGAGAGGAAGCAGATTGTTCATCTGTCTTCTCATAAACTCCTCTCTTTCCCCCACTCTCTCCCCACCCAAGATAGAGTGTGGTCTCCCTGTTCTCTTCCCCCTGTGGCCCACTCAGTGATCACAATGTGTTCTTGTTGGGTAAAGAGACAATCCCTGACTTGTTCTGGCGAGTTCGTCGTCCCCTGACTTGTTCTGGCGAGTTCGTGGTCCCCTCTTTAAGATGGTAACTACTTTTTACTTTACACGGTAACCTCTGGTGTGGGGCTGCCCTTCCCTCTCCGGCGATTGTTTGGTGGGGTAACAAGGAAAGGGAACAGGGCTAGTTTTCACGAGGAACATTATGTTTCTCCACAACACCATTCTTGTTGTCCCCGGCTGTCCCAATGACAGAGGTCTCATCACCTAAGTGGTCTCTCTCTGGGGGTGGTTTATAGCAACAATGCGGGGCCCCCTGCGTGGTCTCTTATCTGCCTACATTTGGTGAGCTTGGCTCCAGAATTCAGTGGCAAAAGGAAACACATCCCCCCCCCCACCGTCGAGGGTGGCCCTGGCTTGCCAACCAGAGCAGGTACCCGGCATCCTCCAGTGTGAAGGCTGCAAAGGATGGCTTGTTGGGGGGAAGGAGAAAAAGTGGACTTTTCTGGCATCTGTGGCCTGCCAGAGTCGATGCAAACTTTCCAAAAGGCTGAGGAGGGATGGAGAAAGTGGAAACTGGCTCCTTTGCATTCTGCTCAGAAATGTGAACCAGAAATCAATATGTCAGGCACTGTGTGGCTCATTTTTCATGCCAGAACTATTCCCGAATCTCTGCAGTGTGTGCTGAAAGAAAGCGGAGCAGGAATGGGGAAAAGCTGTTCGGAAAGCTTTCATGTGGCTTCCCCTGCTAGAAAAACACGCTCTTTCTCTGTACGGGATCTGAACAACAGCCCCATTTAGAATCTGGCTTTACTTGCAGACAGGGTGTCAGGAGGTTTTTTTCAAGGGAAAGAACAGCATCATCCCGGGAGAAATATACTCATTTAATTTAAAGGTTGGCAGGGGATGTGGGAGAGAAGAAACCCCTTGAAGGCTTCGCTCTTAAATTAATCCTTTTTTCTTTTCCTCTCCTGCACGATCCTGTGACCTGAGAGCTGGAAGCACTTTAGTCCCGGACCAGACCTGTGGTTTCCAGGAGGCAGCGGAGGGAGGGGGCTCTGGCTCCCTGCAGCACCCAACTTGAACACACACGTTGACACTTAGCTTTTTTTTTTTTTTTTCCACAGGAGAAAGACCAATGAGAACATTCTGGTCTAGGATTCAGCTCCAGTTCCCCTTGGTAAAACAGTCAACAAGCATTGGCTAGCCACCGACAGGGTTCCAGGCACTGGGTTAAGTAGGGTTATAATGAAAGGGGGGAGTCCCCAAAAGTCAGTTATTAAGGACCTAGTGTGTGCCAAACGCGGGGGTGCAAATAAGGGTTAAACCACCCTCCCACCCCTCAGGGGGCCACTGGCTGAGGTGGGTGGTTGGGGGGGGGCGTGCAAACCACCTCTAGAGAAGACAAGTCCTAGATAATTTCCGAGGGAGGGGCCCTGCATGGAGGGGAAGAGGGGGGGAGGGGAGGAGGCAAGGAGGAAGTTCCTCCGACTGGGGTGGGAGGGAGGGGGGGAAGAACTAAGAATATTGAGCTACTCTCCGCTGCCTGCCGCTTGTGCGCCAGGTCCAGAGGCAGAGATGGGCAGTCATGGCCAAGGATCCGCACTGAGCTGGGGGAGGACCCGCTCCTTCCTCGGATACAGCCGCAGACCCAAACCGAGGTCCAAGGGGCTCAGCCGCCTCTGGGAGCTGGTCAAGCCCCGGGATCCCGCCAAGCTCCCATTTCTCCTCGATGGATTCTGGCAGTAGCTTGTTTGCCCCCTCCCCACACTCCCAGAGCTCCAGCAGAACCACTGAGGCAGGGCAGCATTGTGGTTCCACAGAGGCTACAGACTTCCACACTGTCTAATCCCACACAGAGTGACTTGGGGTCAGACATCCCCATCCCAAAGGATCCCCGGTGGTGGCGGCGTCCCGTGAGCAGAAGAGCCTGCAAGGCTGCCCCTCCCCAGTGACTTCTCTTCCAGTCAAAATGGGCCGGATCCAGCAGAGAGAGAGAGGGGCAGAGACCCAGGAAGACATCAGCCCTTAGAGCCCAGCAAACACAACCCCCTATGTGCCACCTCCAGATCGACGCCTCCATTATTCCTGCATGACATGATTCCACATTGTTCCTGCCATGGGTGAGGTCAAGTCATAGCTGCCCACAAGGATGGATGCCCCCAGGCTGGCCCAATCCCATCATTCTGGGAAGGGGTGCCCGGCCTCCCTCAGCTGGGCACACAGCCAGGCCATGTCACAGCGCCCTGTCCAGCTGGCACAAATGGCAAGGAGGGCCGGGGAGCTGGCAGGGGAGTCTTTGGGCCCAGGATTAGACCTTTGTGTTGTTTGGGGGCTTCTGATCATGAGGAGAGTCAGTCAGCTCACCCCACCGAGTAATGCCCCCCCACACACACATACACCCGCACTTAAAGGAGGAAGAGTCAGCTTCCAGAAAAACACGTTCTACAAACGAAATGCTTGCACACAGAAGTGACAACTTTGATCACAGGTATACTGTCTCCCAGCCTGTAACTTCAGACTCTGCAGGCTTCAGTAGCCTGGATTCCTCTGTCCCTCCCTCCCTTCCTCCCTTCCTCTCTTCTTTCCTTCCCTCTTCCCTCCTTTCTTTTGTTTTTTCCTTCTTTCCACTCTCCCTTCCTCCCTTCCACCCTCCCTTCTTCCCTTCCACTGTCCTCCCTCCCTCCCTCTCTCCCTTCCTTTCTTCTTTTCTTTCTCCCTCCCTCCCTTCTTCCCTCTCTCCCTTCCTCCCTCTCTCCTTTCCTTCCATAAACAAAGAACCAAAATATCATCTGCTCATTGTCTCATTCATTAGACTGTGAGCCTCCTGAAGGCTCTGTCATTTGCCTCTTTTTATTCCCGTTCTCAGCTTGGAACACAGTAGGAACTCGCTTAATGTTTATGGGTTGACTGACTGATCTTGGGCTAGGGATGGGCTCTGTGAGAGCCGTGGAAGTGTCCAGCATGCCCTGCCCTAAGGGACTCGTAGCTGAACCCTAGACAGGCCATAGATGCTGTGAAATGGAAAGACCTTGGCACTGAAACCCCAAACTGCCATTTCCTTTCCAGCCCCGATTTTCTCACCCATCAAGTGGGGCGTACAAGTGGCTGCGAGCTTCTCTCCAGCTCAGGATCTCTGCGCCGGCACAGCAACAGCTGGGAAACATTAGAGTTTCAGGCAGGCAGAACCAAGAGCCCCAAGAGCGAGCTGAAGGGAATGGGGGTGGGGGCCATTAGCCTGGGAAGGATCGGCTTCCTGGAGTGGAGGTCTTGGACTCCAGGCTCAGAGGGGAGGGGGAGCGGTGGAACACATGCTCTGAGCCGCTGACCTCAGCTCCCCTGGTCCCCAGCCCATCCACTATGGTTCCCCTAGGACTAGCTGCAGGGCTGACTTTCTAGCCTTACCACTTATCCCTCCCCCACTGGCGGGCTTCCCCCAGCCCAGATTATCAGATGAGAATCATTTAATCAGCCAGCCTTAAAGAACTGTTAGAGGATTTAGGGTTTTTTTTCCTTTGGACTTGACTCGGGAGGAAAGAGTTAGGCTGAGGACTTTGCACAGCTCTCCCCCTCTTAAACCCAACTCACTCACTAAAAGAGGACACTTGTAAAGGCACTGGGCCGCTTGGAAAATGAAGGACAAATAACGACCTATAGAAATGGGTAGTATTAAGGAGTATACTATGGAGAAGTGCTACAAAATCTCTCCTTAAAGTCTGTGATGTCCCTACACACAGTCCAGAAGAAAATGGGCTCCATCACCAGGGATAACTCCCAGCTTTAGGAGGCCCTTCCCCCCATAACTGGGGGCACCATCTTGGCTGTAGATTTTCTATGGTCAGTCCATGACTAACTTCACTGTCTTCCTCCAACTTCATCTCCCAGGAAAGCCAAAGTATTATTGGTTCTTCTGATCTTATTAAAGAGAAACAAACGGGTGTCTGGAGGGTTCAAATTGTTCTCTGAGGTTTGTTCTGAGAATTGTTCTCTAGGTTGGATCCATTATTTATTTCTTTCATCAAGCAATTAATGAGCGTTTATTAAGCATCTAATATGTGCCTGACTTGAGCTTCCCACTAGAATTAACAAAGAAAAAGTGAAAATGGGCCGCCAGGAGGCAGCTTAGATTCTAATTGAGCTCATCCTCCTTTTGTTCAGGAATTCGGTGGGACGCTTCTATGACACTATTGCCTCCCTTTCTCTGTCTGTCTTCCCCCAAATGTTTTTCTCCATCCTTCCTACTCTGAGTGGTTCCCGAATTCCCTCACATCAGTACTGAAAGGTTTCTTAATACACAAACCACTTTTTGGCTGATTTATTGTTCACTTAAAAAAATAAATCCCAGCCTTTCAGAAATTCCAATTTCAGTCAATCCTCCAGTGGCAATTGACCTCCTCGAATTAGTTCATCTTATTTGTGACCTATTCTTTGTTGTGGAAAGATCAGGGGTACTTAGCCTTTTTTATGTCCTAGACTCCTTGAGCAGTCTGGGGGAGCCTGTGAATTCCCCTAAATCATGTTTGAAAAGAAAAGAAAAGCTGAATTCCAGGTAGAGATTAGTGAAAATAAAGATGCACGTTTTCCTCCTCCCAAGTGCAGAGTCTCCTTGAAATCTGGCAACAGATCCCTCGTCCATGGTCTGCAGATTAAGAATCTTTGCTATAAATGGGCAAATGGATGGAGTTCATGGCTGGCTCGAGACACGGTGAGACATTGATCATAAAAGTGCAGCCACCAGATTGTGAGACACAATCTGGACAAGAGAATCGGATTCCTCCCCTTTCTTCTCTGGGTGTGGATTTGGCTGGTCTTGGAGCTTTCTTCCTTCCATGTGCTTTTCTCAAGTAAAACTGCCATTTTCTGTGTTAGATACACAGAGACAGCTTTCTCCATCTTCCATCCTCTTCACTTAAATTCTCTCTTGATCGGACCCACAGGTCTCAAATAACTGTTTTTATGTTGCTAAATGTCCCGGGACAAGAGCCCATCATTCCACTTCACATTTTCTGAGAGTCATCCCAGAAGAACCCTGGCTTTCCATATTTAATCACAGTGAGAGCCCTAGTTCTCAGAGTTTCTTCATGGTCTAGCTCAAGGCAAGTTGTTGCTTAAATGGGGCTAAATTGCTTGGCTCTCCTGAGAAATCCCGAGTTTATCATGAAGTCCTTCACCTCTTCCATTCTCTATGGAGGCAGGTCGTTTATCCAATTCTCAGGTTGTCAGTGAGCAGCTTCCTGTCCAAGGGGCAATGCAAAAAGCTAATATCTCTGAGGAGTTTTGGAGAGGAGTATAATTACTAACCACTTCTCACCTGTTCTTCCTCTCCCTTCCAAAGGTCCTCTTGTCCTCAGCCTCTCACTCGCCCCCCAGCCCTTCTCTGTGTTCCAGAAATCACAACACACTGTAATGGACTCCAATCCTATTTATAAACGGGGCTATTAGCTTTAAGGCAGGAGACTTATAAGTGAGCTATTGTATAAAAAGCATTTACCATCTCTCCGTGAGAGTTCGAACCGAAGTGAGGAACACATTTACCCCAGCCTCCAGGACTGAGGAAAGCCTGTCTCGTGGGATCTGCGGCGGGCTGGTGGCAGCTAGCCCAATCCCAGACTCCTTTATGATTTAGAAACCACATGGCTGAGAATTTACTGTGATTGCAGCACCTTTACGTGGGGTGCCTTGGATAAAAATCTAAATTCCTATGTTTGCTTTTAAAGCCCTTCCCAAGCTGGCCCCAACCTCCCCCTCCAGCCTCATGATACGTACCTCCCCTTCACGTGCAGCCCACTTCAGCTGGCTTTCCTGCTGTTCCTCAGGCAGGGGCCTCCCTCTTCCACTTCAGTGGCTTTGCTTTTTGCCACGTCCCAAAGGGGCTCCCTTCTCACCTTGTCCCTTATCTGTCTTAAGACTCAATCCAAGACTTTTGATTGACTTCTAATAGATCTCAGCCCTCAGGGGCCAGTGTCCTCCTTCCTGGTGACCTTCCCTGGAGATTTTCTTTGTAACACATCCATATGTATGTACATGAGCTTGTATATATATAGCATATGTATGTACATATGCTCATAACATATGCATGTGTCTCCAGGTCTTCTCCCTCCCTGGAATATAGACCCTTTGAAGTTCATGTTTTTTGTCCTTCCATCCTCACCACTTGGGACAGTGGCGGGGGGGGGGGGGGGGGCAACATGGTAATTATTTAACAAATGGTTTTTGAAAGACATAGTAGTAGGCTAATGACATTGGAAGCCCTCTTGGGAGGGCCCCAAAGTAAGAGGCCGTCAGAATGCTCACCAAGGTGGCTCTAGGCAAGTACGTGGGGTGTCCAAGGTCAACTCCAAATTCTGGATGTGACCCGTCAAATGTTTCTGTCCAGTTGGTCTTTCTGAAGAGGGGGCTGATCTTGCTACTCTTCTTATCACCTCCAGGACCAAACAGAAAATCCTTCCTCATCCTTCTTCCTAAGCCAGTCCTCTCTACCTTTTGGGTCTTCTCACACCTTATGCTCACTACATACTTTGTGGGTCAGGGACTATGGTCTCCTTGTTTTGGAAACAAAACCCTCCATCTCCTGACTGCAGACGCTGTCACCCACTGTCTCCCAGGCCTAGAATGCTCTTCTTCCTCTGTCTTCTCACTTCCTTGGCTTACTTCAAGTCCCACCTAAAACCCTTCCATCTTCAAGGAGACATTACCAATTTGCCTTAGTTCTAGTGCCTTCCCTCTATTGATTGTCTCTAACTTACCCTGTCTGTGCCTTGTTTGTTCATAGTTGTTCGATCATTGCCCGTCTCTCTATGACATTTAGACTGTGGCTCTCTGAGAGCAGGGGCAGTTCTTCACCTTTCTTGGTATCCCCAATGCTTAGCACAATTCCTGGCATGTAGTAGGTATTGAATAAATATTCTTGGCTGGTTATTTACAGTTAACATTGCACTGATTACATCAAGCCTCAGACACTACAGTCTCCCAAATGAGATTCATGAGCATTTAATAACTTTAGACATAAACTTCCCACACAGGAAAATTGTGTGCAGATTGCATACTGGCCATATCTGAAGGGATTCTCTTTTTTTTTTTTTTTTTTTTTTTTTTGGTTTTTATTTAATAGCCTTTTATTTACAGGATATATGCATGGGTAACTTTACAGCATTAACAATTGCCAAACCTCTTGTTCCAATTTTTTACCTCTTACCCCCCCCCACCCCCTCCCCTAGATGGCAGGATGACCAGTTAGATGTTAAATATATTAAAATATAAAAGATAACACAATAAGTATACATGACCAAACCGTTATTTTGCTGTACAAAAAGAATCAGACTCTGAAATATTGTACAATTAGCTTGTGAAGGAAATCAAAAATGCAGGTGTGCATAAATATAGGGATTGGGAATTCAATGTAATGGTTTTTAGTCATCTCCCAGAGTTCTTTTTCTGGGCATAGCTAGTTCAGTTCATTACTGCTCCATTAGAAATGATTTGGTTGATCTCGTTGCTGAGGATGGCCAGGTCCATCAGAACTGGCCATCATATAGTATTGTTGTTGAAGTATATAATGATCTCCTGGTCCTGCTCATTTCACTCAGCATTAGTTCATGTAAGTCTCTCCAGGCCTTTCTGAAATTATCCTGTTCCTTTGACCATTTTTCAATTGGAGAATGGCTTGATTTTTTATAAATTAGAGTTAATTCTCTATATATTTTGGAAATGAGGCCTTTATCAGAACCTTTGACTGTAAAAATATTTTCCCAGTTTATTGCTTCATGAAGGGATTCTCTACAACTGGGAGTGAGAAACAAGGAGTGGGTCCCTTCTCCTCCTGGCCCAACGTTGGGAACACTGGATGGCTCTACTTTTCAGAGAGAGTCAGGAAGATGAAAGAAAAGATTGGGGCTGAGAACAGACTGCTAATAAGGGAACAGGGATTCCAGAGGGCACAACAGATAGGGCTAAGGATATGCCATGGAAGAAGAACAGGGATGAGGTAGATTGGGATGGGGAGAATTCAGGAAAAAGCAATGGGGGTCAAGAACTTTGACCTCAGTAGGGACCCCTAAGGGCTTGCCAGATGCTTGGCATCCTACTGAGATATCAGAGCTCCCATTTTAGAGAGGATGAGCTGAGAGAGTGGGGTCCATTTTAGCTCCCATGAGGAAATGCTTTAGGAAAGCAAGAACTGACTGGAGTAAAGCATTGTCCCATGAGAGGGATTGTTGGGTTATAAGACCAGGAGCCATTTGGAGACTCTGGGAAAGACACTCATAGTCATTTCCTAGAGAGCTGGTTTTCTGACCTTATTGATCTTTTCCATTGCCAAGTCTTCCGCTTGAACTACAGCCCTACAACCTCAATCTGGGCAGGTGGTGGGGTGGAGGAGACTTATTTTTCTTTAAAAAAAAAAGGAGGGGGTGACTCAGGGAGAAGCTGATCTCCCTCGTGGGAAGAATGGGAAATACTATCTTTACCACAGCAACTAAGTCATTTACTAACAAAAATGGTCAAACACTCATCCCAGTGGATAATTAATGTTTACTGAGTACCACCAAACAAAGAGAATGAGTTCATGTTATCCGGAGCCGGCTTCCCAGAACCTCAGTCCAGGCCCTTTGGCTTAGAAGAATACCTCTACAATCCAGACACACGGCGAGGGTGGGGCGATCCAGACTTCAGGGCACCAACAGTTAGAGGGGGTTTTGACAATGCTCCTAGGGCTTGTAGGAGCACAGGACTCCTGGAGCTTAGCACCTGGCTAACAAAGCTGTAAGGAAAGAACTTTGGAGCGTTCGGAGTTAGTTTAGGTTTTGAGAGGTAGCTTGGGCAGTGAGAAGAGTAGTGGCTGTAGAATCCAGGAAGACTGGCTTTGAAGCTCCTCCACACTTTCTAGCTGGTCCATCAGACTTAACTCTCCAAAGAGCTTTGAGCCTCCAAGTCTCAAATTCCTCATGTGTAAAATGAGCTGACCAATTTCTGTAGTTCCTGCCTTTTCAGGGTTCCGGTGATGCTCCTAAGATCGCAGATTTGGCAAACTTTATGGCATTAAATAATGCCAGTTACCAAGACTAATCATTAGAGCAAGAAGCTGCTAGATATCATCTTTCTCCCCGGCCATTGATCCTTTTTGACCCACCTCCCTCAGCCCCTCTCAAGTAGTATATTTCCTGCCAACTGTCTTGAGTGCAAAACGTACTAGTTTAAGCTCCCCTAAAGTCTTTTTCATTGAAAATCTATCCCAAGCTCGGCAAGGGGCACACGAAGGCCAGAGGTCCTTGGAACCCATGTGGGAGTCACTCATTCTAATGAAGGTGTCAGGGAATGAAGGAGATATATCCTCTGATACCATAGGCCCCTTAGACTTGGATCTATCCAGTAGAGTGGGAAAGAAAGAACACAAAAGATCAACATAGATGCTATCAATTGTAGGCTTTCTTGAAGGATAAGAGAAGAAAAAGTCATGATCCAAAAGGAGAAAAATAAAGCAGTATTTCTTATACATCTGATCACCTGAAAAATCCTAAAAAGCATGGGGAATATTCCACTGACAGAACAAGCTTAAAGAAGTGGTTGTGAGCCCCACATGCTTGTCAGGACATGGTTAATCATTTCTAGAAACACTGTTGGAGGCAAGAATGGAAAAGAAATTACGGCGCATTCATTTAAAATGAAAATGGTTTTGTCTTAGCTTCTGAATTCTTTAAGCTGATGGAATCTTTAAGTCTTTTTCCTTTGACCCTTTGCAATGAACACTGGCTTTTTCTCAAAAAATCGTCCCAGCCGTGGACTCACTCATCGGAAGGGAATCTAGTACATGAGTTCTGGTGAGACAGAAAAGTGGGTTAGTTGTAGCCAAAAGACTTGGATCACAGGATTGTTGAAGCTAAGAGCTCTGTGACTTTTAGAAAGGTACGTTCTTGTTGTTAGCGTCTGTCTGAACTAACCAGATGCCTTTGGAGTTTTCTCCTATTTCTCGTCTGGCTCCCGATGATGTTGAATGAATGACCTTTGGATAAAAATGAGGCATTGCAGGGAATCTCAATCTACAGAGAGCTTGAAAACATTCACCCCTCTTCTTTGCCATGAGTCCTGGCTGCTTAGGAAACAAAGGTGTATGCTCACAGAAGACTCTCTCCAGTGTTTCTTCCCCTTTGAGTAATGTTTGGTTATTTCTAACAATTTTCTGGAGCTGTAATATATACTGCCCTTTTCCTGAAGACTCTTTGGAAGTGGTCATGTTTGAGTTAAAGAATTTTAGAAGCAGCCAAGCCACCAAACCTACCCAGAAACATTGGTTGCCAGGGCTGTGTTTAAAACATCCCCAGCAGCTGGTCTATTCATTCAAGTCAGGGAGGAAAAACTGTGTCCAAATGTTTGGTCCTTGTAGACCCAGCTGGAGTGTTCTGAGCTAGTCTCACTGGTTGCTGTGGAACTATTGAACTTTGGAAGATTTCTTGGTCCACCATCAGCTGCCAAGAGTAGAAAACCGTGGATCCATGAAAAAGAGTGTTGGGTTTAGAACTGGATGACTTAGGTTCAAAATCTGTCTCAGCTATTTAGTGATTGCCTCAGTTTCTTTGTTTGTAAAATTAAGACTTTAGACTAAATTGTTTATCCTTCCAACTCCAAGCCTATGATCTTAATATGTGTGGTACATGGGAAAGAATACTCATTCTGGAGTCAAGGGCCCAGGTTCAAATCCTACCTCTTGATGCTGATTACTTTGCAGACCCTGGATGTCACTTAACAAACTTGGCTTTCAATTTCCTCAACTCTGAAATGAAGGGTTGGAGAATGCTAGACAAATGGCATCTGCAGTCACTTCTAGCTCTCGGTCTGTAATTCCATGGCTGCCTATTAAACCATGTCTAATAATTTTTGTATTATCTTATTTGGAACTGTGACAAATGATGAATAATGAACTCTAACACACCTTACTCCCAGATACAAAAAGCTGAGCACCACAGGGCATGAGCCCAACCCTCATGGTGCCTTGTACTGTGGCTTCCTTGTGCTTTCTCTAGTCTCATCTCTTTTTACTCTTCATCGTGACTCTCCCACTCCATTAATTTCTGCCTCTATGACTGAATATTTCCCTAACCTACACCACATCCTTCCTTTCCACCAAGCCACATCTACCATTTTCTTCAAAGCCTCCCTTCTCCAGGAAGCCATTCCTCACACACAGAAATAATCTGAACAAACATCTACCAAGAGTCTGTTACATGGAGAGCACTTCACTGGGTACCGGGTAATATATGCGAGTCTGCCAGTTCATGATTCCTGAAGTCATGATGCTGTGAAACAGCAGTTGAATTGTATCACCACACATTGAATCCTGGGTAACTTCACCATAAGGGCAATTAGACAGCAGCCAAGGTCATGGGCCCTGGTAATTGCTTATGGGTAGTAGATAAGAGCAGGGAGATGGAGTATCTCATGACCACTGCTGGCCCATAATATTGTTAGCTCATAGATTTTTGTCATGGCTGAGATGTAGAGAATCTTGCACAAGTACAGGAAGACGGGAGGAGTCAGTTTTTCCCCGAGTTCCTCTGTGGAACTCCTAAACTGTTCTCCCAACTTCCTGGAGAAGTTTTGTTCAGTGGACTGGCCAAAGATTTGGACATGAGAAAGAATATGGAAAGATTCTAGAATGCATAACATCTTTACCTTCTATTCTTAGAAGCCCACGTCTGTTTATTGTTTATCAATTCCATAATATTCAATAGTATTGATAGGTAGGGGTATTCTATCTTAATGATCTCAATTAATCTAAACCAAGTTGACTGGAATTTAAAATGAGAGAGAGAGAGAGAGAGAGAGAGAGAGAGAGAGAGAGAGAGAGAGAGAGAGAGAGAGGAGTGAGAGAGACAGACAGAGAGACAAGAGAGACAGAGACAGAGACAGATAGAGACACAGAGACACAGAGACACACAGAGAGATGTAATGAGGGAGTAGAAAGAAAGAAGAAAGACTATTAGGGTCTAATCCAGAAAGAACTGGAAGCCCTGGGGCAATGAGCAAAATGATCAAGAGAAAGTGGGACTGAGCTGGAACAGAGAAAGGAGATGATAAAAAGGGTCATTGGCTCTATGGATACCTAAGATGAGAAGACTCATGACATCAGCCATGATCAATTTTCTCAGTCTGATGCCACCATCTGTATCCATCTCCTAAAGGCCTGTAGGGAGTTTGAAGAATATGATTGGTCTTGGAAATAAATAACAAAACTATAATAGTGGGTATTTCAACCTTCCCCTCTCAAAATTAGATAAATCTAGACAAAATAAATTAAGAAAGTTAAGTAGATTAATTGAATCTTACATAAGCTAGTGATGATAGTCATCTGTAAAGAACTGAACGAGAATAGAAAAAAATATACCTTTTTCTCAGTTAGTATGTAGCACATGTATAAAAACTGACCATATATTAGGCCATAAAAACTTAAAACAGAAAAATAGAAATGTTAAATTTTAGATCACAATAAACTAAAATTATATTTAATAAAGGATCATGGAAATCCAGATTAAAAATTAATTGGAGACTAAATAACTTAATCGTAAAGAACGAGTGGGTAAAATAACAAGTCATGGAAACAAATAATTTTATTAAAAAGAATAATAAGAAGAAGACAAAATAAACATTTATGGGAAGCATCAAAAGCTGTACTTAGGGGAAAATTGGTATCTGTAAATATTTACATCAATAAAATAGAGAATGGGCAAATCAATGAATTGAGAATGCAATTTTTAAAACAAGAAAACAATTAAAATCCTCAATTAAACTCCAAATTGGAACTCCTGAAACTTAAAAGTGAGTTTAATAAAACTGGATTAAGAAAACCATTGAATTTACTACTAGAAGTTGGTTTTGTAAAAAAAAAAAAAAAATCAATAAAATAGATAAAACATTAGACAAAATTATTAGTTTTATGAAAAGGATAAATACATCATTAATGAAAATAAAATTAAAGAAATAATCAAGTTATTTTGACCAACATATGCCAATAAATTTAACAATTTACATGAAATGGAAGAATAATTACAAAAACATTAACAGATTAATAGAAGAAATAGACAATCTAAATAATCCTATTTTAGGAAAAAAGAATTGAACAGGCCATAAATGAGCTTTCTAAAAAATATAATAAAAGCTTCAGGACCAGATGAATTTACAAGGTAATTCTACCAAACACTTAAAAATCAATTAATTCTGATAGTAAGTAAATTATTTGTTATGATAGGCAAAAGAGTTCTACCAAGTTCTCTTTATGAAACAAATATGGTATAGATACCTAAACTAGGAAATCAGAGGAAGAAATATCTAACCCTAAATCAGGAAAAAAGAAAATCATAGATCAATTTCACTGATGAATATTGATACAAAAAAATAAAATACTAAGACTACAACAATTATATTACAAAGTTATCCATTATGACCAAGTGGGATTTATACCAAGAACGTAGGACTTGTTCAATGTTAGAAAACTGTTAATATAATTGATTACATCAACAACAAAAGTAACAAAAACCACATGATGATATCAATAGATGTAGAAAAGGCTTTTGAGAAAAACAACACTTGTTCCTATTAATAACACTTGAAAACATAGGTATAAATGGATTCCCCCCTAAAATTATAAGAAGCATCTACCTAAGACCATCAACAAGCATTATCTAGAATTAGGATAAGGTAAAAAGCCTTCCCAGTAAGGTCAGGAGTAAAACAAGGATGCTTATTATTATCAATATTATTCAAAAGTGTACTAGATGAAACAAAATTATCACTTTTTGCAGATGATAGGATGGTATACTTGGAAAATCCTAGAAATTTAATAATTTTAGCAAAGTAACAGGATATAAAATAAATGCACAGAAATTGTGAGCATTTCTATATCATCAGCAAAGCCCTGCCACAAAAGAAAATGAGAAATAATTCATTTAAGATAATCATAGACATTACAAAATACCTGGGAGCATGCCAGCCAAGACAAACCCTAGAACTACGTGAACATAATTATAAACATTTTTAATACAAATAAAGTAATATTTAAGTAGCTGGAGAAATAGTAGTCAGTCATGGGTCCAAGCCAATATAATAAAAATTACAATTCTACCTAAATTAATCTATATATTCAGTGCCATCCCAATTAATTACCCCCCAAAATGTGTTATTGAGCTAGAAAAAATAATAACAAAATTCATTTGGAAGAACTAAAGGTCAAGAATATCAATGGCAATATATATTTTTTAAAGTAAAAGGGAGGTTTAGCAATACTAAATTTTAAATTGTATTATAAAATGGTAATTATCAAAACCATCATGTACCAAGAATAGAATGCTGGATGGATGGAATAGATACACAATAAGGAATAATAAATGTAATCTTGTCTTTGATAAATGTAAAGATTTGGGATAATGTAAAGTTTTGGGGATAAGAATTCACTATTTGGTAAAAATTGTAGAGAAAACTGGAAAACAGTCTGGCAGAAACTAGCTATAGACCAATATGTAACACCATTTATCAAGATAAATGTTGGTCTTCTTTAGGTGGGGTTGGGAGGAAGGGAAGAAATTCAAATGTAACCCCCCAAAATTAAATTTAAAATGATTACTAATCTTCCTCCCTTCCTCAACCTCTCTTCCCAGTGCCTATCTCTTAATAAACACCATAATATGTTCTGCAGTATCTTCACCCAAACATTTCTAGGTGAACTGGAGGCAGAGAAAAATGCAAATGAAGTCAGAAAGACAAACTTCTGCTCACACATGGGGAATTTTCCTAACTCTAGGCTTAGAACAATTGTGAATGGACTTCTACATTTCTCTTTAATACAAACTTGTCGACCCGAGGGGCATCTGCTACCTTGTGCACAAAAATGAGCTTATTTCTTCTGTTAGTGCACCATGTATTGCTTTCCCTTCATAGTTCAGCTCAGTCTCTGCTTCCTCACCCTCAGACTTTCCTGGTTCCCCAATTTATTAGCATTCTTCTCCTCTTGTGATTATCCTGTGACACTCGTGCTCATTTTACTATGAGCATGCTGCCTCCTTCCAGGTGGTGTAAGACCTTGGGGGCAGGCAAACATTTCATTTCTGTACCTCTGTCTTCAATCCCTAATCCAGGGCTGGTCACAAGGCAGGTACTTAATAGATATATTAATCAGATACAACAAATGTGTAAAGTAACCAACGGCTAAATCTTGGATAATGTCTTCAGGGCACTCCCCTCTTTTTTGGAGCATTCTGACTTGTTGACAGACTGTCCAGCGTGACAATTTGACACACACATGTAAATGTACATACAGAATAATAGGAAGGGGAAGAGATGGGGAACAAGGGTGGGGAAGCATCTAGAGGTCACAATATTTGATGAGTGAAGATCCAAGAATGCTTAGCCCAGAGTGGAGAAGACGGGGAGGCCAGGCAGCTCCCTTCCAATACTTAAAGGGCTCTCACATTTTCCTCTTAACCACTGGGGCTGCCTCTGGAGGAAGTGAGAAGTCTTCAGGCAAAGGCTGTTTGGGTACTTCTTAGAGATGCTACAGCCGGGCTTCCTCGTCCAGTCTCTGGCTCCCTAAGATTCTAGGATTCTGTGATGGATGGAATCTGAAATGACTGAAGAGATAAAGTTGAGCCTTCTGTGCATATCATTTTTTTAAGCAATGCATGTCAATTGCATAGGACTTGGCCCCCTCAGCTTGGCACTGACCCTGAGTATTTTGATTTTGATGCCCTACAAGAAAACAATGGGATACAACCTAAGATAAAAGATTGTGTGATTTAATGTCTTTATTGGAGAAAAGATTAGGGACTTTCCATTTGGGAGGGAGAGTGAACAGGTGTGATTCCCTGAAATCAGAAAAAGAGCTATCCTCCTTCCCCGCCCCCCAGGTCTGTATTTAATCAAAGGAATATGGAAATGATAACTGATTGGCTAATACAGGGTCAATTTTCAGACAATACAGATGGTTGTTCGAGATCTATAATTGTGAGAAAACTTGCATCCGTCTTTAGATCTGACTGAATTTCCAGTCAGCATCACTAGGTCCTTAGTTGAGGATCTCTAAGCAATAGGGAGAAGAGGTCCAGCTTCTCAACCACATGGGGTGAGATTCAAACAATGCAATAAAGTTTCCCCCATTCCCATAATTGAATAAAGTCTTCTCACAAGACAGAAATTGGACTAGACCCATAATTGCATAGAAAGAGAACTTAACTAGATCCAGAATTGAATCACAAGAGGGAGTCAGTGGGGTTCATGCAATTCCCACAAGCCCCACAATTTTAGGAAGTAAGTTGAGAAAGGGCTAAAAGCCATGATTGCTGAGAATCAGTCAAGGCTTCGTGGAAAAGGAAGCATTTGGGGCTGAGATGGCAGGTAAGGTAGCTACAGGCTAGGGATGGGAAGACATTCTGGGCATCGGATGGTAAAGCTTAGAGAACAGAATGGTCTCTAGGCAGATTTAGAATGGACAATGTCCTCTTAGCATCTTCCTGAACACTGCCGAGCATGGCTCAGGACAAGAGTGAGTCAAAGGAAACCTCGTGTGGAAATTGAGCATAAAGGCTCGGACAAAGGGCCCTGCCACACCAACTAGGGCCAGATCCCAAAGTGGGGCAAACCTATGGTCTGAGGGAGGAAGGGAGGAAGGTTCGGTGAGAGTGAACACAACTCCCTGAACTTTGAGGTTTACAAAGCTCATCCCCATAACAGCACTGAGAGGAGAAAGGGGTATTACCATCCCTGCTTTCAAGATGAAGAAATAAAAGTCCGAGGAGAGGGAGTGAGCTGCTCACTGAATATCTGAGGTAGAAAAGATCCTGGAACTCTGGGTGCCCTGGAGGATCAGCTCTGTCACCAGGGTCTGACCCTGAACAATCCCTCACCCCTCTCTGGGGCCGACCCCTCATCTCTTTTCTCACACAAGGACAGGGACTGGCTGATTTCTGTGCATCCTTCCAGGACGGCCATTCTGAGATGCTGAGACTGGATGAGGTTTGACTTAAATGTTACCCTGAGTATGGAAACAATTATTTTGTTTCCCACCTCAAACCACAGAAATGCTCTTTCCATCCCACACGCCAGTGAGCTCTCTGCTCCTGCCACACCGTCCACACTCTCAGTCACTCACACCTGACACCTGGAACTTCTCTGGAACTCTTTCCTCCCCTCCCTTCCTGTCTGAGCCATGCTCCTGCTATCCATGGTGTTCTGAATTTTGGGACCAGAGGTCCTGCTGCCTGGGTGGTCCCTCTGGCCCATGGTAAACCCCAAGGACTCATGGGAAAGCTCAAGGACCTCTAGCTGCCATGCCAGTTCTTGAACATCTCTCTTTCAAAATGTCTGGCACTCCCATGTCTCTTTCCCATCCAATTGTGGGTTTCCAGGGATCAGGTCACATCCCTCTGACCTCTTGGAGTTTCACTCCAGAACCTAGGGGACTGTGCTCAGGCAGTGAGTGCCCCTCAGTGAGGTCTTTATTTTTTTCTGAGATATTCTTTGTTTTCTCGGGCCCTGATAAGAGGCTACATGTCTCACACAAAGACTGTGGGCTCAGTTTGACAGATGATGTCAAGTTGGCCAGGATAGTTAACTTGTTGGATGACAGAATCAGGGTCCAAAAAATTCCTAATGGGACCCAGTCTAAGAAGGCGACAATTAATCTGGAAAAAGATCAAGTCTTTTACTTGGGTTCAAAAAGTCAGTTTGACAGACACAAGGTGAAGGAAACACAACTGAAGGGGACCCCACAGGGAAGAAGATCCCTGGGCTAGAAGTTAGATATGAAGCAAGAGCAGGATGTGGCTGTCAAGAGGGCTCAGTTGGCCACACTGGGAAGAGTGGCCTTCAGGAAGCCAGAAGCGCTGGTTAGCGTGCAGATGTAGCTGGTTTATAATTGATTAATCCGCCGGAGGGTCTGGGAAAAGGTCACCAGAATGGTGAAGGTCCCTGAGCTCATCCCATAGCAGCATCTTTAGCAGCGTAATGGCTAGAGCCCTGGAATTAAAGTCAGAAAGTTGGAATCCCATCTAGGCGTGTGACCCTAGTTGGGAGAGACGAAGAGAAAGGCGCTATGTTTCCCGTGCCTGAACGAATGGCCACCGTGAGGCTCAAACTTAAAGTTTGTTTTCTCTGACGAGAACAATGGGTAGAGGTATTCTGCATGGGAACAAAGGATCATGATACCATGAAAAGAGAACAGAAGGGGACTGATATCTTCACTTTACTGTTGAGTAAACTGAGGCTCCGAGCAAGGAAAGGATTTGCCCCAAATCCTACAAGTGTCAGGACCTGAAGACGACATTTGCTGCCCCCAAGGATGAGCCTTGGCAGTGGACAAGGAAGCCCAACGGCCTCTTTTCACAGAGGTGCACAGATGTACATGAGCACACCCATGCGCACGGACACAGGCACGTGCAGCAATCTAGGGACAGAACAGTGCAGATGCACTTGCACAGACATGCACATGTACAGGAGACTGAAGTGCACGGAGGCACACGTACACATGAACAAACCTACATATGTGAACATCTATATGCAGAGGCACATGTGTGCTCACGTGCTCACACACAGGCTTATGCACACACACACACACACACACACACACACACACACACCCCGCTACCAAAACCAATAGTGAGATCAAAGCTAAACTTTCTCCTTCACTCTTGCTGGAAACCCCCGGCTGTCTGCCCCCACATCTGAGTCTCAGAGACTTTGAGTTCTATTCAGCCTTGAGATCAAACAGCTCACACACATCTGCTCTGGGGGGGGGGGTGTTCTTTTTTGAGGCTTTCAATAATTGGGGTGGGGGTGGGGAGGGAGGAAGGGAGGAAGATCAACAGTCAAAAATAGAAACATTGCTTTCATTCCACCGAGGAAGCAGGGGGCCTGTTGGCAGGGACGCACGCGTGTGTCTGTGTGTGCACGTGCACACTCTTGGAGAAAAAAGGCATGTGAAGGCATTGGGAAGAAACAACGCTTTTAAAAGATCTGTTTGGAATTTAAAAACCCTCTCTCACTTCTGTAACACTTCATCTCTGTCTCAGTCTGCTCAACCTCCCTCCCTCCTCTGTCTCTCTGTCTCTCTCTCCATCTCTCTGTGTCTGTCCTCTCTCTCTCTCTCTCTCTCTCTCTCTCTCTCTCTCTCTCTCTCTTTCTTTCTCTCCATCTCTCTGTGTCTGTCCTTTCTTTCTCTGTCTCTCGGTCTCTGTCTCTGTCTCTCTCTCTCTCTCTCTCTCTCCTTCTCTCTCTCTCTCTCTCTCTCTCTCTCTCTCTCTCTCTCTCTCTCTTTCTCTCATCTCTCTGTGTCTGTCCTTTCTTTCTCTGTCTCTCAGGTCTCTCTCTGTTCTCTGTCTCTGTCTCTCTCCTCTGTCTCTCTGTCTCTCTCTCCATCTCTCTGTGTCTGTCCTCTCTCTCTCTCTCTCTCTCTCTCTCTCTCTCTCTCTCTCTCTCTCTCTCTCCTTCTCTCTCTCTCTCCTTTACCTCCCTCTCTTTGATAGCAGCTGTGTCAGCTTGGTCTGTTTTCCAGCTGGGCCATAATCACTCCCCTACTTAAAAGGAAGCAGTATTCACCTTCCCAATACTCTCAATAGAAAACCTTTGACTCCAGCATGGAGAGCTGGCATTATCAAATCATTCCCATCCGGGCAGGCTTTTTCCTCTGGCCTCCCAATTCCTCTGACTCTTTGGTAAAAGGCAAAAACCTGCCTTTTACCAAATAACTCAATTTCTTATATTTCCACCATAGGGAAAAAATATTTTAAGTCACCCTTTCATTTTCTGCATGTGTATCAGGTTCTCATTTGGTATTCCTCAGTCATTTCAGAGGGGCTGACATTGGCTTTCTGGTGTCTGGGAAATATCCTGCACCAAGAGTAAAACCCAGCCCTGCTGCTGGGCCAACTGTGAGGAAAGAGCCCCAAGAGTTTCAAGTTGGGTCTCTTTAAATGAGACAACTTCTGCGATATTCCAGGCATTCTCTACAAGAACATGAATGATATCCTGGGATGGCACAACTTCTGGGACAATCCCAGCTTCACATTTCAATATAATATCATTTCTACAAAGTGCTATGACCCCTGGGGCTTCGAACCCTGGGGACAGCCTAGCCAAGGACAGGTAGGATGAATTCAGCACCTACTTTCCTCAACAGCTCCTTTTGCCCGGCTGCAGCAACAAAACCTTCCCATCGCCCAATCAACTTGAGGAGGTGCCCACTGTTACATTCCCCACCTCAACCAGTCCAATGCCCTCCCCCCCCACCTCCACATGGGCACCTTTGGCTTTTGAATGTTGCAAATGTACTTGAAGATGGTGAAGTGCTAAAAACCAGTGAGCAGCCATGGATAAAATCTTTCTTTAAGGTTGCACCAATGAATCTTCCATTTTCCCAACAAGATTCGTTCATGGAGTCATTGGCTCTCAGAGTTGGAATACATCTTGGATGAAACTGTATCTGATTTAGGAGTGTGGTGCAGAGGTCCTGAGTTCAAATTCAGTTTTTGTCAACTTCTACCTTAGTGACCATGAGCAATCCCTTTTCTATCACTGAGATTTTCTCCTTTTCAGAATAAAGGAGTTGGACAGGGTGGTTCCCAAAGTCCGGAATAACTTCATCTCATTAAATGTGGTTCTCTAACTTCCTTGAAAAAGTGGTTCAGTCTCCAGCTGAGAAGAAGGTTCAGTCTCATAGGAAGCAAGAGAGTTAAGGGAAAATTGCATCATGGAAAAAATTATAGACTGTCCAAGAGGAGAGGGGCCAGTGTCTAAAGTGATAAAGAAATGAAGGAGCAGGACCAAGCAAAGGATTTTAGCCTCGGTACTCCTGGGCTGAAATATTTCTGGGAAGTGGTGGGTTTGGAAGCCAAGTAGCAACAGATTAAGAATGAATGGAAAGCTAGAAAATGGAGGCACCCTATGTAAAACAACCATTTTTTGCTTCAGAGCAGTCACTCACGTTCCTCTTCCACTGTCTATTCACTTCTATTTCTTTCTTCTGCCTGGCTTACTTATAGGAAAGAAAAATCCAGTTTAGGTCAGAACTCTCCCCTAGGTACCCTCTGAAGCTCAGGATGGTATTGCCATCCCCAGAATCTACCTAAAGCATTCTTTTGAAACAGCCTCTCCCTTGAGATAAGTGGCCCTGGACCCCCCTTCCCTCTTCTCAGGGGTCCCTGGTTTAACAGTTTCCTCTTGTTCCAAAAACTTCTGGTCTTTTCCTCTTGGAAAAGGGTGCTTTTTTGGAGAGGGGGGTGCTAATTTGGAGACACAAACACACCACACACCATTGGATTTCCCCATAGAATACAAATGCTCTTTGGGCTGGCAGCACCTCACGTATAGGAAGAACTTGATGTTGGCCTAGATTGGCCTGGGTTGTCCATGACGCTCAGCATCTACACTCATATTTGTGCCTCGTGGTTGTCCTTTCAAAGCTTGTCTAGTAAAATTTTCTTCTGGAACCTTGTGAACTCTTTGGGTCTCCGTCTCCAGGCAGCTATTTCAGGCACATTTCCCAGGTTTCCTGGGTGACAGGTCTGAACCAGGAGAATCAGAAAATCCTGGGAAGTGACCCTGGCTCCTCAGCATCATGTGGCAGCATCTGACAGATGTGTTATATCTTTATAAATGGGCCTCCCCTATACAGGACCTCTCTTTCCCTGCCCCAGGAAAGAGTAATAGCAAGGGAGGGGAGATCACGTTGGCCCTGAACTGCAGCTTCTTCTCCATTTTAAAGGAAAGAACAGCCAGAAGTCCCGCTCCCTGCTCTTCCTACCAGTATCTTCTCCTCTGAAGTGGAAGGCTCAGGCTACCACTGAGGAATCTGAGGTTGAATCAAGTCAACTACATTTATGAAGTCCTTTGTGTCAGATCTGAGGGCTGGAAATACAAAGAGAAGCAGCCAGCCAACCACCAATCCTACAGCAGCCCCTGCTCTCAAGGAGCTCAGTCTGTTATGGGAGACAACATATGAATGATGATGGTCAAACCAGACAGATTAAAGCTAATGTAGAAGTAATCAGAGGAGAGATGCTGACAGGGAGGCAAGGAGAGGGGTTAAGAAAGGCTTCTATTGGATTGAGCTGGGACATGAAGGAAGCCCTCTGAAGGGAAGGCAGGAGAAGGGCTCAGTGGCTTCCCCAGGAATCAACTGAAGGTCCCAGCAGAAGCCGGAGCTGGACATCAGACACTTCTGGTTAATGGCGGGCCTTCAATGGTCATTTAGAACCAAGGACTTGCTCAAGGGGACTAAGGCCGAACCAGCCCTGTCAGCCAAGTACTGGCGGGACAGAGGCATTCTGGGGTGCCTGTGGGGGCTCCTTGGCCCTCTATTTGATCTGTCCCATTTAATTTTTAGAACTCTTGGAACTAGAATTCTAATTTCAAAATATTCTCTACCAGACAGCAAAAGAAATAAAAATAAAATCCACAGCAAGCCAACATGGGCTATGCTAGAAGTCATGAAGCTCCATACTTAGAAATCCTTAAACCTTCCAAGGAGAGTTCAGCTGCTGACTCCTCTGAAGGACTTTTCTTATTCAGCCCCTTGCCCTCCCGGTTCAGGAAGCCTCTCCTCCTGAATGTTACTTTGCATATAATTTGTACACTTTATATATAATTTGTACACTTTGTATACAATGCAAATACTTGGTGTATAACTTGTATACTTTGTATATAATGTGAATACTTTATGTGTAATTTGTATACTTTGTGTATGATTTGTATTCATTTCCCTGCGTGATCTGATTTTGGGGGGATAAGCTCCTTGAGATCAGGGATTGGTGCATTTTGGTCCCCACACTCAGAATGGTGCCTGGATACTTAATAAATAAAGAAATGCACGTCTACCTGAAGTGGACAAAAGCGAGTTGACTTGAAGCTAACCGCTGAGGATCCTCCCTCTCCGCCAACCCGCCTCTGCCCCAGGAAGGTTCAAGAGGCCGGGAGATTGCCTGGCTCCGGTCTCCAGTCACTGTGTCGCCTGTCCCCAGCCTTAATCAAGTTATCATATCCAGCCAGCATCTCCTGGACCCCGTCACGACTGAATGAGAAAAAATTTGCAGACAAATTTTTAGCAGCAGGACATTGGGCTCTCCTGTGTGGCGGGATGAAAAGCACCTGTAACCTCTGCCCGGCCTCCTCTCTCTGCCCCGCTGGGAACCCACTTCATGCTAGCGCCCCACTGAGCGGGAACCTCACATCCTCAGCTCAAGTCTGCCCTTTCAGAAAGGAGGCATGGGGGCGGGGGAGGAAGAGGAGGAGGAGGAGGAGGAAAAAGAAGAAAAGGAGGAGCAGGAGGCAAACCTTTCTAGCCACAGGGGACTAAAAGCTGCATTTCTTGGGCTCCCTGGGTTTGGGCTGCAGAAGAATCCCATTATCATCAGCACTAAAATATTCTCCTGAGAGCATTGGATTAGATAGCCGTGAAAACAATGTTGATTCTTGCTGGGGTCCCAGGACTCTCCAGATCCACCGTCCGGCCAGACCTCTGTCTCCCCATATGTGCCCAATCACTTCCATTCCTTTATCAAACCCCATGTGCAAGAAACAGAGGATTTTTTTTTTTGTTCCATCAGAGAGGAGGGTCTGGGATTGTTTTGTTTTGTTTTTTTTCTTTTTTTTACGGGGAGAGGGATTGAGTGGAGAAAAGAAGCTGAAAGGATGAAGATATGGGCCCGGCTTAATGCCGTAAATCTGATTAATTTACCTTGTGACAATTGCAACAAAAACGCTCTGGGTCAGAGTCCTCGGTGCGGGCTGACCTTTCACCTGTGGTGACGGCAGCAGCCATAATGAGGTCTCGGGCTGGTCAGAGGAGTGACCCTTCCTTTCATAGCTACCTGCTGCTTCCGACAATGAGATTGGACACAGCTTTCAACATGATGGAGAACACCTTCCAACCAAAAGGTTTTTCTTTTTTTTCCCCCCTGGCTGGCAGAAAAATCTTCCAGACAAACATCTCTGTCTTCAAAGCTGTGAATGTACTAAATAATGCTAGGAAACTGGGGGAAGGGGTGGAGTGGTGTATGGGGGAGTTCAGCATCAAAAATGGGGCTCCCTCTGCAGCATAGGGTCGGTTCTCTGGTCACTATCATTTCTATAATCGACAACGGCAGGGATCATGTGTGTGCACTGAGATGTTCTCAGCCGACCATGGATTTAACAAAAGCCATTGGAGAGGTGCTAGGATGCCCTCCCTTTGGCAGCTCAAGGAAGGTCTGCCTAGTCCCAGCACCCTCCGGGAGTGCTTTTCCAAGGCCAGGAGAGATTAGGGAGGAGATCCAGCCTTAATGATGATTTGGGGGATTCCAGGGGCCCCACTCTCAAACAGCTCTTGGAGACATGACTGTTCTCAACATTTTTCCAACTAGGACCCGGGTACCCTTGAAGATTCTGAATTTCTTTGACCCATTCACAGATTGCATGAACATACACTGGAAACATCTGCCAGAAGGACCTGTGAAGCAGGCATGAGGGCAGAGGTGCACAAGCAGCTGTTTATCAGCAGGTTTATCAGATTGGTTTGTGCATCTTTGCTTTCAGATTCATGTTGCCCCCATCCTGGTATCTCTCATTTCTCAACAAAATGGCATCTTGTATATGATTTGTTGAGCTGGCAACGTGTGGTAGAAAGACAGAAGACGATCACAAACAGCTGGGAGCCAGAAAAGGTACACTCGGGATACTGGTTTCCAGGGAGCTGGGGATCTCCACCAGCTGAGGAGGCCTCAGAGGCTCCTGGAAAAGTCTTGGTCTCATTTTCCTCTGCCCAATTCTGAAATTTTGCCTGAATGGAAAATACTGGCATCTAAATTCCCTCGGGGGAAGGGAAAACAATTGTGCAATATGTGCATGCGTGTGTATGTGGGTGTCTGAGAGAGACAGAGAGACAGAAACAGAGACAGAGACAAAGGCAGAGAGACAGAAACATAGAGACAGAGACAGAGATGGATACAGATACACAGAAAGACAGAGACAGAAAGTCTCTTTTCCTTTTGCATTTTTTGTCCTTGTCACAAATGTTGTGCACAGACTCAGACCTCACTTTGGGGGTCAGTGGGGCTGAATGTTGTCTTAGTCTTAGTGTGCTAGTGAGATATAGATTCATAGATTTCAGGGGAAAAAACAACTCAAAGTCGGGGATGACAACCCTAATAATTAGAGCTGTCTTCAAAGTGAAATGGACCATGTGGCAAGGTGATAGATTCCCTCTCACCAAAGGCCTCTGGACAGAAGTTGAGAATATTATGGAAATGATTCCTTCCAATTTAGAGGCCAATGAGGTCCCTTCAAACTCTTGGAGTCTGGGACTCTGTGGTGCTCTAAAGTACCTCAGAGGCACAAGTCTAGTGGAGCCCCCACCAGTGTGTTGCTTCCTTGTAGGAGCAGATAACTGGCTTTCCAGTTCAATTTAACTACTGAAAATTTTAATTTCAATTTAACTACTTCTCAAAAAGATAATGACTTCAAAGATAAGGCAGGAACACATGTCTAAGTCCATGGAGTCCCACTCTGCTCGGTTTCTATGTTACCCGGCCCCACACATCCAGGCTCAGCTACAGCCTGACCGCCGAATGAGGGCTCATTTCAACCACTGCTGGCCTGGGTCCCAAAGGTCACTCCTCGCTCCTTGGAGCACTGATGAAGCCATAGCTGCCAACTTGGACTTTAGCACACCAGCACTTTCCCTTGATCTTTCAGAAAACACAAGATTGGAGGCTCCTCTCCCTTTCCTAAAGAAAAAACATAGATATCAAGGAGTGAGCAAGGTCTGTCACAAGACCACATGACCTCAAAAAGAGTCCCAAGGTCTCCTCCTATAGAGCACTTTTCTCAACAGGTACCTGGAGCAAAGGTATCTCCTTAAAGTGCAGCTGAATAACAGGAGGTGAAGAAGATAGCTAGGGGCCGACTTGGGCCCTTTTGAAGAGCCGCTCAGTCCTGGGTGCTTGTTCTGACCATGTGGCTAGCATTGGAATAAGTTACAGAATGTCCACACATGGTACAAAGTCTCTCAGGTCACTTCCATTTTGTGTCACCCCAAAAAGGCTCCTCAACTTCGGGGAGAACATGCTTTAGGCACTCTGCCTGGGAACCCAATCTCCATTATACTTTAGTCCTTACTTGTCACTCCTTTGTGATTCAGTGGAAGAAACAAACTGAGGGATGTTGAGTTCCAGCTGAAGAGGACAGAAGAAAAGGCTTGGCTTTAGAACCTCTCCCTAAGACTCACTCTTTTTAGGAGTCTCCCTTGCAGGACTGTTGGGTTGCCCCTTGCTCATAATTATGACCATGGGGGAATTCTAGGGCGGTGTAGACAATTATTACAGAGGATTCAGAAATGGGGAGGACTGGAGTTCTGGTGGATGGAAATTCTGGTAAGAGGATGCTTCAGGCAAGACTTTGGGCAGAACTGATGGTCCCGAAGTGGCAGGAGCTTTGTCTGAGACCAAGAAGCAGCCCCATAGGCTCCCATAGTATCAGAGCTGGTGAGAGAGGAGGGGAGGGGACCTCAGATGTCATCTCATTTCACAGAGGGGTGCTGTCTACAAAGAGCGGTATTTACCATATCATTTCAGGAGGGAGAGACAACTAGCGATCTGTTGTTGGGATGAATCTTCTGATAGAAAGTGGCAAGTGACCTGAGCCCTGAGGGAAGCCAGAGGGGACTGCAGCAGTCCGAAACTACTGAGAGGTGGAAGGAAGGGAATGGTGTGGGGGAGGAGGAGTGCCTCCCCGGGATGGGAGATGGCCTACGCAAAGGGGAAGAGGTGAGAGGGGATGGTGACTTCAGGAAGAAGCACCAAGGTCTATCTGGCTGAATTATAGAATGCATGAAGGTGAATTAGTGGAATCAGCCTGGAAAGGCAGCCTAGAGACAGATCAGGAAGCATCTTAGTGTCAGAATTAGAGTTAGTAAGACTCATCTTCTCAAATTCAAATCCAGCCAGTGACACTCACTAGGTATGGGACCCTGGACAAATCACTTCACCCTGTCTGCCTCAGTTTCCTCATCTGTCAAATGAGCCGGAGAAGGAAATGGCCAACCATTCCTGTGTCTCTGCCAAGAAAACTCCACATGGAGTCAGAAAGAGTCAGACAGGACTGAAAAATGGTTGAACTTTATCAAGAACACAATGAGCATTTGTCTCCAGAAGCAAAGGGAGTCACTAAAGTTGGGTAAGGAATGACATGATCAGACATGTTTTGGTAGGATTATTTTAGTGACTTTATGAAGTGAGATTGGAGAGGGGGAGAGAGCAGAAGAAGAGAAACCATTTAGGAGGCTTCAATAGATCATCACCAAGAAGTGAGAGGGACCTGAAAGGGGCCACTGGAGAGAAGAGAAAGGATGTGGTGGAAGATGAATTGATACAAGCTGTCAACTGATTGGATGTGGGGGAGGAAAGAAGGGAAACATCAAAGGCCGGGAATCTGGATGCTTGGAATGAGAATGATGCTCTTCCCAAAGCAGGGAAGATGGGAGGAGGGTTGCTGGCAGGACAAAGACTTTGGAACACATTGAGCCTCAGATGGCTCCAAGGACATCCAAGTGGGGTTAGGGTTAGGGTAAAGTCCCGCAAGGGACTGAAGCTCAGGATGGTGACTCAGACTGGATCTGTAGTGATCCGGGAATAATCAAAGGAAGCAAAGCTGTGGGGAAAGGAGGCTGAGAAGGCAATGCAGGAGGAGAAACCAGGAGGAAGAGCTGTGTCCCCAACAGCCAGGGATGAGAAAGCATCAAAGGGAGGGAGTGCTCGGCAGTGCACAGGACTCAGCACCTAATATACTCTTCCAAGCTTCTCATTCGGCTCTGCAGAGAGGCTATAAAGGGTAAGGACTGGGGAAAGGCCACTGGCATTTCATTTTGCAATTAAGCAATTTGGGGCAGACGTGGAGAAAACTCTTCCAGGTGAGCGGTGATTTGAAAACTGGATTGCAAGTGGTTAAGAAGTGAGTGAGAGGAACAGGAGAGGAAGGAACAAGTAGATACTTTTTCTAGGAGTTTGTCTGAGAGAGGAAAGTTAGAAGAGGAGGTGGGACTGTCCAGTGAGGGATTTCAAGGATGAGAGAGATGAGGATACATTGGTAGGAAGTGAGAAGGGAGTCAAAAAAGGAGCCACTGAAGATTGGACTCGAGGCAGAGGAGAGAGGAGGGAATGAGGAAGAGGGGACACGGGGTTAAGGGGTTCCAAAGCCTTTTGTTCCAAAGCTGAGGAACATTGGAATAAGCTGAGCTTCACTGAGTCATCCCAGGACTGTCCCAGTGCTGGCCAGCCTTCATGTTCTCATCCACAGCATGATTTTCCAGGGGCACATGGATTTTTCTCAGGTCCTTCTAAGACCTTTCACTATGCCACAGGAATTCTCTTTTAATTTTTTTTTATTATTTTTCCCCTGAGGCAATTGGGATTAAGTGACTTGCCCAGGATCCCACATACAGGAATTCGTTTGGTGTGGGTTTGGCCTAAATGTTGAAGTCTTTGCCTAGAGGCCGTCTTGATAGTGTCCAGGCCCAGCAAGTCATCCCAGATTTTCACTACTGTGTGACTGTGGATAACTCACATTGCCCCTGCATGCCTTCTTTTCCTCAGCTCTAAAATGAGTGTGACAATTCAGCCTCCTCGGGGCAACTGAGCTGGTAGAATGGAGTCGTTTTTATAAAACAGTCTACACAAATAACTGCTGTTCTCATTCCCACGTGGAGCATTTAGAAGGGGGAGGGCACTCGCTGTCTGTCCCAAGCCTTTGAAGGGCTGCGTTTGGAGCAGGGCCAGTCCTTTCTCTGGCTGGCGCTGAGGACACACCAGGCGCACTGAGGGGAAGTGACTGAGGCAGGTCTGGGCTTGACATCAAGGGAAACTAGATCATCGGAGCTGTCCAAACCTGGACTGGGCTGCATTGACAGGAAGGGAAGACTTTCACCCTCCCGGGACGTCTTTAATCAGGAAAACGACTTTTTTTCTTGTACAGAGGATGAAAGTCCAGGAACAGATTGGCCCAGATGCCCTCTGAGGTCCCTTCTATCTCTGGGCATCTGTGATTAATGGAAGCCTCGGTGACCTTGGACAGCTCACAGCTCCTCTGCAGCTTGTTTCTTCACCTGAAAGGGAAAATGTTTATATAATTATAGCTTTAAAAGGGAAAGGCAACTCTGAGATCAGCCACTCCAAAACTTTCATTTACAGATGAGGAAACTGAGGTCCAAGAAGCTGGCTTAACAACTTTCCGGCAGCCAATGAGAAGGATCAGAATGTGGAGCCGCTCCTTAGACTGGCAAGCTAGTCCTTCACCATTTTGCCAAGCTGAATCAGACTCCCTGAGGTCTCTTCTTCCTTAGAACGCTGTGAGATCGGGAGAGGACATCCGACTGTCCCTATGATCCCCATGTTCAGATAAAAGACTCTGCAGACAGCAGAGTCACAGAGAAGGCTAAGGAGGACCCCAGAGCCTCAGAAACTTCATCCTGGAATCCTTTCCTGGCCCCAAGCCAAGGGTTTTCCCGGCACATGTCCCACCCCACCCCCAGCCCCACTCAGCCCCATCCTGAACCTAAAAGGGAGCCTAGATCTGCGATGAATTAAACCATTAGGAAGCAATCTCGCCATCTGCAGAGAAATGGAGTCAAGAGCTCGGCTCATGGAGGATCTTGGCATTATGGCGCTGCACGATCTTGGAATCTTGGATGGCATCGCCATGTTCTTGGCAGGTCTCTGCATCCAGCTGGGGAGCGTCCTGACCACGGCAATCTTCTGACAGCTTTCTCATGCTGGGCTCCGTTTATCACCAAACCTCCTCATGGAAACTGAGATACTGCAGAGTCTGTTGTTTCATCAGAGAGAAGGTTGTAACTCGGTTACTGCTGACCAGAGTCCTCCGTGGCACAGTTTCTGTGGCACAGCCTCCATGGCAGTTATCCATGACACATCCTCTTTATGATCTTAGGATGTGGAGCCAGCCCTTTCAGACTGGGCACCCCCAGGGGCATTGGCTCCCCTTCCCTTCCCATCCTTGCTTGCTAACTCGCTCCCTGACCCGAGTATCCAGCCTCCCTTCCAAAATGAACGATCCTGAAAGAAAATGAAACCCTCTTAATGCCCCATTTTGGACAGTTTTTCCTTTTATTGGCTTGCTCCCCTTTTTATCTTTAAGTCCCCTCAGTGTAATTTGGCTTCATTGGGGCTCCTCCCACTCTTTCTGTTGCTTCTCTGGCTAGGAAGCAAGACAGCTTCGACTCTGTCTCCATCTCCTAAAATCACACAGACAGGCTTCTCTTCTTGGTTGGTCTTGCCCTTGGCTCCCATGATCCTTTTCTCTTTGGTCTCTTGGCTGTTCCTTGTGCAAGTCATTCCATCTCCTGGCCCAGGTCTCCTCACCCAGAATGTGCTGCTTCCTCATTTCTATCTCCTGCCTTCCCAGAGTATCTCCAAATCTTGGCCAAAATCCCACCTACTACTGGAAGCTTTCTCAATCCCTTTTAATTCTCCCGTTGATTATTTTGTTTATTCTGTGTAGAGCTTGTAGGTACAGGAACGTTTGCATGTTCCCCCTCATTAGACTGGGAGCTTCCTGAGGACAGCATTGTTTTTACCTTTCTCTGTATCCCCGACACTTTTAACTGGAACACAGTAGGTACTTAATAAATGCTTGTTGATTTGACTGGCAAAGAGATTAAGAATTTCCTGGCTAAGGCTGTTTCGAGGATCTTCTAGTTCCCTCTTAGCATTGATTCATTCACATCTATTAAACTTCCTTGATAAACTGTAATCGTCAAGAAGTAGTCCTTTTTGTCCAGTTTGTTCATCCATTTCAGTAGGTCAGGTTGGAGTCCATCCCTATGTTACCAGCTTACTGGTAGAAAACAAAATGGGAGTGGGTGGTGGACCGCCCACATGACCAACCAAGACTTGGGCAAGACAAATGACCCCGAAATGACTTGATGTGAGAAATGCGTGAGATCAGAATGGAAGGTGAGTTGGTCATGTGGTGAGAGACCAGCCCCATAGGCTGGTCTCCATCAGTATCCACATCACGTCCAAGGAAAGCTCAAAGGGCGTTGGCCAGTTCCCTGTGGAGGATGGTAGGAGTTTCTAGAGAAGAGAGGAACAGGCTGAGAAGATGCAGATGAACTGCAATCAGCCCTACTGGAGGGAATATTGCATTGAGGAAGGAAAGTCTTTGGAATTTTCAAAATGAACCTTTTTCTTGAGGACAGGCTTAACGCAGTCTTAGCACATTGCAGGAGCTTCAGCAATACACTGCCTTACGATCCAGACTTTGGAGGGACATCGAAAGGGACCTCACGGTGAATGAATGTAATCAGTGCCTGACTCAGAGCCACCTGCATCTCCAATGTCTTGTGCCCACTCTGGCCTGGGTCTGGATGAGCCAGTTCCAATGGCCCCGATAGCTGGAGTTAAGAGAAGCCGGATTCAAATCTCAGTCAGGTTCTTTTTTCCCCGGTGACTGTGAATAAGACATTCTCCCCCACTTGCCTCAGTTTGTGCATCTGTAAAGAAGGAGGCTGACCAGAAGGCCTCTGTGGTAGGATCCACATCTGGGCTTATTGGCCCCTTGGTCCACCTTCCCCGAACATTCTGCCACCCACAACGGCTTCTTTTAGCCCTTCTCCTCTCCACAGCCTCATTCCCATACCTTTGTGCTGTAAGGAGACAGAAAGTGAGGAGGAAGGAAAATGGGCACAGTTTGGAGCAGGGCCACTGAGGCAAAGTCCCAAGGACTTGTGATCAGATTCATTTCCTTTAACAAAGTTTTCAGAGCATCCTACCCATCCACCCCCTGGAAGACTTCTGGTTTCAATGATGCACTCCCACCCCTGGCCTTAACAATAGTGACTGAATCATAGCTTTGAGGTTTGTAAAGTGCTTCACATACATGAACTCACATGGGGGGGATAGGTGAGGGGGGAGATGGTGCAGGGAGATACAAGAAACTCCTGGGACTGCCATTTCTTCCACAAACGCAGAGCAGTGATTCACCTTGTTGGGATCATGGAGCAGGACAGTGAGGTGGTGCACTGGATAGAACAAGGGATCTGAGTTCAAATCCAGCCTCAGTCACTGAACACTTCCTAGCTGTGAGATCCTGCCTTAATCCCAACTGTCTCAGCAAAAGCAAATAAGTAAATAATAGAAAAAATAGAAATAAAAATTTTAAAGAATCTTAGCAAGCTCAGTGGTTATGAGACCTGCTGTGGCCACACAGCCAGGAGGTGGCTGAGGAAGAGTTTGATCTCAGAACTTCCCAATCAAGCCCTTGATCCATTGCACCATGCTGCTTCCCCTTCAAACAACCTACTAATCACCAGATATTTACCAGGCATGTGCCAGCATTGGGATGACAATGACAAGGAATGAAATAAATGATCCCAACTTCCAAAGAGCATTCCATTCAAGAGATAAGGACAAAAAAAAATTCTCTGCCATAAATGTCATTTCATCTAGTCTTTATATAGTAATGTGTTTGTGTGTGGGGGGGGAACAGTGACTATTTATTGACTATTAATATCCATTATTTATTTGCAATTTATTAATATTATTTACTGACTTTTATTTATTTATATAACCAGTGACCACAAATAATCATGAATCTCAGGCGCTCTCCAAGATCACCCAGATCACTGTCCCCCAACCCCCGACCCTATGGAACTCAAACCTAGCAAATCCTCCACTGAGGCTCTGAAGATATCAGGGGCAATCTTGGGGATTGAATAGAATTTGTCATGTAGAATCCCTCTTTTATGGGCTGC
Organism: Sarcophilus harrisii; assembly: GCF_902635505.1. Classification (NCBI taxonomy): domain Eukaryota; kingdom Metazoa; phylum Chordata; class Mammalia; order Dasyuromorphia; family Dasyuridae; genus Sarcophilus; species Sarcophilus harrisii. The sequence goes on along the minus strand of NC_045428.1, from coordinate 3,374,525 downwards.
CTACCTAGCTCTGTCTCCAGAGCTCTGTGTATTTTTGTGATGGTGTCCGGGCAGAGAACTGCACAAGGAATCGGGACAGGGCGATCCAAGTCCTCGGGACCTCGTGGGGGGCCCTAGACCAGGCAAATCTCGGGACGGGCTCTGACTTTCGTTGTAAAGAAACTATTCTTTAAGTATTTGGCCACTTCTTTTCTTTCACTGAGAAGAAAGAATCCCTCCGGGAAATACCTGGAAGATGAAAGTGTGATTCGCTGTTTGAGCACCAGCCCTCTGTGCTCTTTGACCATTGACTTTCAGCTCTGATCCAGAAAATAAATAGTCAATAAAGGTGTTTTGAGCAAAACATCTGTTGCGGTTCTTGAAGGCCGGCTCGCCCAATCTTCAGAGGACTCCCACGACAGAGATTGATTGGGGTCACCAGGTTAGCCAGAAGTAAAGTCCCAAACCTTATCTTTCAAATGCAGTGTCCAATTGATTTTCTCTGGACCATTACCCACAGAAGAGTGCGGTGAAGCCAGCAAGGGAGTGATGGTAAAACATTATCCTTTTAAAGATACTTTCAGAAGAAGCCTTTAGGAAACTTTTAGTTGGAGAAGGAGTGCAGAGAGGGAGCCTCTGCATCAGGTATCCAAAATGGAAGACGTGGATTTCTGAAGACTTCTGTCCAAGCTGGAGGAGGTAAACAAGAGCGTTGAAGAGCAGGACTCTGCCTGGCTGCTGAGAGGCGCTGGATGCCACGTGGATGATGGGGCCTCTGCACAGGGACGAGGTTGCCCATTAGGTGGGGCATTGGCAGCAAGGGTGGTACAACCCACAGAGGAAGAAGGATTTCCCTAATCTGAACTATCTCAAAGTTGGAAGTGTGGATGGGAGAGGGGATGGGAGAATGAGAACAGGAGCCTGGACTCCTGCCTCTTTATTCTTCTCTGTGAGACCCTGGATGCTGGGAAGAAGGGCAGAGCCATTGAAAGTAAGAGGCAAGTGAGGGACTACCTCTGAGGCTTCCCCAATCTTTTGGGCTCATCTCATTAGTATTTCCATTTTATGCCAGTTCTAGGTGGGTTTGGGGTGAGAAGCAAGGGCTACAAATGCAAAATCCCAAAAGCTGCTGCCCTCAAGAAACTTCTAGTCTCTAAAGAAATAACATTTACACCAACAAGTATGTACATACACAGAGGCAGACAATGGTGTAAGTTGGAGGAGGGAGGAAACTAACAAGTAGAGGAATCATGAAAGGCTTCCTGAGCAGCAGTATATGATCAGAGCTTTAATAATACCAAATAATAGCTAGCATTTATTTCTCTGGATTTTAAGGTGTACATAAGTGCATTAAAATATTCCCTCATTTGACACTCATGGCCACGATCAAAGGGAAGTGCTATTATTTTCTCAAATTACAGATGAGGAAACTGAGACTAAAAGAGATGAAGCGTCTTCCCTGGAGTTAACAGTTGGAAGTAAATGAAACTGGATTTGAATTCCAGACTTTTGGACTCCCGAGGCAATGTTCTGTTGGCTGTGTCACCTAATACATCTCATTCATGAATGGAAAGAAACATGGGAGCATCTCTACTCCCATCCCCATCCTGAACACAGATCCTTATAAAATAAAAACCCTGATAGATGGGAAAGTAGGCGGGGGAGCCCTCTGGCTTCCAGATGTCTTTTCCACGAATTCCTTTCACATATGCCTGTGGAAGCCAAACTGCCTTTGATTTCCCACCTCTGGACTTGGGACCGTCCCCCATGCCTCCCTTCCACCTCTCAGAATCACCATCTCTCCATTTTCTCTCCATTGCTTGGTTTCCACTTCACCAAACTTTTACCCCTGGCCACGTACCTCCCCGTGCACCTCCCCTTCGTTTCCTTTTGTCTACTGCCTTCCCCTATTAGACTGTAGATCCTTGAGAGCAGGAACTGACCTTTTGTTTTTCTTGTTTGTGTCCCCAGCACTTAGTACAAAGACCAGAACAGATAGGAGTTTAATCAATGTTTACTGAGCTGAAAGTTCTTCATGAGACCTCTCCCGATACCCTGGCCTGCCATGGCAAGGATAGGGCTCCAGACACGACCTTAGATTGGGGAATTTCCTTTTCACGTACTTATATCAATCCATCAATAAGTATTGACTACGTGCCTACAAACTGATCCCTACTCAACCAGAAGGTTCTGTTCTTGCCAGAGACAAAATCAGGACCTCAGATGTACAAAACAAGGCCAAATCAGCAAGGTTTGGGAGCTCTGGATTACACTGGCAACTGCTTGGAGAGAGGAGAGAGGTTCTTGCCTTTGGTAGCCTCCCCCATTTAGCCCTGTGTCTGCCCACATCAGGTGTTTAATAAATGTTCATTAATTTGAATTTGGGAGAAAAGGTATTAGAGACTAAGAAGATCAATAAAATCTGGACAGGGTTCTTGAAGGCAGAGAGGTAATAATAATAACAATAACAATAGCTAGCAGCGATACATCTCTTTAAGGTATAAAAAGCATTTTACATATATTATCTCATTTAATCCTCACAACAGCCCGAGACAGGTATTAATATTGGGGCAATTTTATAGATAAGGGAACTAAGCCTGAGAGGTCCAGAATTCTACCCTAAATCCCTGAGGGAAACTTGGGCTCTTTCTCCTTCTAGCTTCCCTGCTCCATTCACTGAGCCCCTCAATGCCCATATGAAGCAAAGGGGAAGAGGGGAGGCATCCAAGGCAGGGGGCATGGCCAGTGGAGTGTTGGGTGCAAAGCACAAGGAGAAAGTCATTGTAACTTGATGCCGGCGGGAGACAGAGGACTGTCCTTCAAGCTTGGAACCCAGCTGGGGCCGGTCTGGGAAGGGCTCAGAAGCTAACTAGAAAAGTTTCTAATTTGTCCTAGAGGGAATAAGGAGTCGCCGGATTTTCCTGAGTGGGACAATGATGTTGTCAGACAGCAGACAATGCCTTGAGCAGCAGGTGTGGAATGGGAGGGATTAGGGAGAAATAAAGTAGATGATACTTTTATCATCTAGGCAAGGGGTCATGGGAACCTCACCAAAAGTGGTGACTAAAGGAGTCAGAAGGGAGAGATGGGGTGGAAGGGGAAACATTTTATTGGAAAATTGATTGGCCACATGAGGTGAGGGAAAGAAAGGAGCCTAAAATAATTCCAAGATTATTACCTAGGTGACCAGGAGGATGATGATGCTCCAAAGAGAGAGGAAATTTGGGCAGAAGTCCAGGTTTGGGGTAACGGTAAGGAGTTCTAGTTTGGAAATGTTGAATTCAAGGTGTCTCTCGGTGGTAAAGGATTAAAGGTCATAGAAGTGACTGATCTTTGATATTCTGAACGGAGAATCATTGGCGTAGATTGATGACTTAAATCCATGGGAACTGATGGGTGACAAAAAGAAACAGATAGAGAAAACAAACAGGTCGGGGTTACAGTCTTGGAGATCATGCACACTCGCCATTAGGATGGATGATGAACCAGTCAAGGAGGAGGAGGAATGATCAGGCAGGTAGGAGGAGAACCAGGAGAGAGAAGAGTTAGGAAGGAAATGAGGGAGGAGAGGGCACGTTTCCAAGGAGAGGGCCACCCACAGGGCCAGATGCAGTGTTGAGAAGGCGAGGACGAGGATACAGAAAAACCCAAAATATGTGACTGTGAAGAGATCCCTGGGAGTTGTGTGAGGTCGGGATGTCTGAGTGGGTGTTGTCCCTCCTGATCCCATGAGGCTCCCTGAGAGCAGACCCTTTTTATTTCTGTATTTGTATTTCCAGCGCCTCAAAACTGGCAAATAAGCATTTAAGAAACACTTATTGATTTACCACTTTACATGTAAGGCATTGAGTTGGCTGGTACTTTGGTGTCTGTCGATCAAGTTTCTACCTGTTCTTGAAGCTTAGAGAACAATATAATCTATCCCGATGGTCACTATTGTTTAGGCTTGTCAACTGCCCACTGGAATGAGGCCGTTTGTTATGGGAAATGACCGGGAGAGGACTGACAATCTGGGGACATGGCCCCGCTGCTCCCTGAGGGCTTTTCCGAGCATTGTTTTGGTTTCTTTCTGATCCCTTCAGCCTTCTTTGGTTTCCTAAGAGCACAGCCTGAATCCAACATGTGAGTCGTGCATTCAGAGCTGGCCAGAGAACTTTGGGGCCCCTGGCTGGGATGGAGCGCTTTCTTTTCTAGTCCAGGTAATCCTGGGATCTTTCAAGGCCGAATCCTGAGACGGGATGGAGCCTGGCCCATTAAGCACTGGCCGGGGCCTCCTTTCCCCCTCCCAGCCTGAGCATTTGTGACTGGCCCAGGCTTAGGTCCCCAAATTATGTAAAGAGACCAGAGAATGGGTCCTTAGTGCTCTCCCTAATCCTTCCCTTTTCAAAACAAGCAAGTCAAGCTTCAGGGGGAAAAATTATATCATTTGAGTTAATTGGTTTTGGAGTCTCCAAAGCCCCAGCTGTCTTGAAGGGAATTGTTTGTCCTTCTAGACTCAATTAGAGACATTTGAGTGATGGAACGTGCTTCCTGGGCCTTTATCTGAAGCCATGCTTTGTGACCTCGGCCTCCATCCTCCTTGGAAAAGGGCATTTTAATCACAACCTCTTCCGATGTGTCCTGGAAATATGACTTTGGTGGGAATCAGGTTGTGCCCTCCACAACAGCTTATCCTGGATGTGTGTGTGCACACGCGTGTGAGTGTGTGTGTGTTCACTGAGGTGCATTTATGCAGATGAATGTGTGTGCATATGAACGCTTTGTGTACATGCTGAGCAATGAGAGCAATACCTGGGTGAATGTGTGCGTGTTTGCAGTGTGTATGACACGAACTTGGATGAGCGCACACATTGTGTGCACACGTGAATGCTGCACATGCACATGGGTGGGCATTTGTGTATATGAATGTATGTGCCTGCAGGTATATGTGTGTTTGCATTGTGTGTATGTTGGATTCATGAATGGATCGTGTGTGCACCATGTGGGGGGGTGAGCATTGTGTACACACATGCATGTGAATTTCTGTGCATGAGCATGTTGTGTGTTTATAAAAGCACTAAATTTATGTGCACATGCACACGTGTGTGAGCATTGTGTGCACATGCTTGTGAGTGTGCATGCATGTGTATGCGTGCTCACTGTGCACACGTTTGTACATGTGTGTATAATGTGTATGTGTGATCACTGTGTGCACCTGTAAGTGAACGCTTGTGTCTGGACAGGAACTGGTCAGAGTGGACACTTGAGAACTGAAGTGTTTTCTTCTTCTCTGTGTCCAGCCCTAGCCCTTGGCATTGCTCTCGAACTCCTTGACTCAGTTTCCCCACCTGCAAAATTATAACCAGGGCATGTTTGCAAGCCGCGATGCTTTGAGGTCCCTGCTCTCCTTCTGGAAGGAGCACGGACCCGTCGAAGTGCACTGTGACCCGGGTCCATGTGCAGTCCCATCCCCAATAGAGGCTCAATATATTTATAGAGAATTTCACTTTTGCGATCCTTGGGCAGGTTTTCCCATGAAGCAAAGGCCCATATCTGCAGCAGGAAAATTCTCCTGGGGGCATTCCGCACCACAAACCCCAGCCTGACCAGAACCATCACAATCCTTGTCCGGCCCAGTCATTTGCCAGGCAAGTACCTGAGGCCTCGCCCCAAATCCCGCAGGGAGGGAACCACCCCATCGGGCTGGAGCTCGCAGATTCTGACTCCAACTTTGTCAGTTTGTTTGGGGTTCTGTTTGGCCACTTAGTCCTTCTATACCATCTCTCCAGAGAGACGCCCCTTGAAAGGCAGAAGGGGCAGATATAAGATTTAAGGAAAGTCAGTCAGTAGCTGTGCAAGAAAGGAGGTAGACTGCGAGCCACGTGGGAGCCGGGGCTTGGTCTCTCTGCAGCATCCAGAAAGGAGGCACAAAGGCAGCCAAGATGACAGGCAGGGGTGGGGAGGCGGTGACCAGGGTGAGGGTCTGCTCTCCCAGAATTCATGTGCCAGCGGCTGGAACTTCCCTCCTCCCTCAGGAATATCCATCTCAGCCCGGAGCATCTCTGCACCGAGCTGGTCCTTTCTCCCATCAGTGCCACCAACAGAGGGACACAGCTGGCTGCCCTTCTCCCATCATCCTCCCCGGGGCCAGTTACTCTCACCCCTCCCTCTCACAAGCTTTTCAACTCCTTTTCCCCCTCGAATGTAAACCCCTAAATGCCGGCCCTTCCTGCTTATGTTTGTATTCCAAGAGTTGAGAAAGTGCCTAGAGAATAGAAAACATTTCATGAACCCTTCTGCCTCTGAAGGACTGATATAAACTCTTTGGATGTCATCACCCTCCCTTGTCCTCAGAGACACTTTTCTGAGCCTCCTCTAACATTGGTAACTGCTTCATTTGGGCTCCTTCCCCCTCGTTTTCAGCCCTTAATCCTGGGGAGCCCCAAATTTCTCTTAGACTTCTTTCCTTTTCTTCCTTGTCTTTCACTCCCACTAATTTACTATCAAGTTCATGCAATCACTCTCAGAGTTCTGCCTGCAACCGCTGTCCCTGCCCCCTGCTCCCGCTCAGCATTTCCAGGCAGTGGAAGGGAGAGATGCCTTCGATAGATAAAAGGGACTTCGGGGACAAAGTAATCAGGAGAACTGGGGCTGGAGATGCTGCTGAGAAATGAAGATGGTCCGGTCTGGTGACCTGGGTCTGCGTTCCAGGAGGGAGGTTTGGATTGGATCCTAAATGGTTCATAAATCACTTTCACGTCTCTGATGAAAATCTGGACTGACTCAGGGCCCAAGCCCGCGCCCTGTCCCCCTCCACTCAGGGCCTCTGACTGGGTACCAGCACCGTGAGAACCCCTCTGGGAGCCAGTCCCCCGGCCAAGAGCCCTCCACTCCATCGTCACCCAGCCCCCCTCTTCCCCAGGGTCCCGGTCAGGCCCGAGAGCTCCCAGCTCCCTCCTGGATCCAGAGGGACTGCTCTGGGGCCAGAGCCTTGGGCTGGCCCTGGGTACGGGGCAGAGGTTATTCGGGAGGCCCCAGTGAAGCTTACTGACTGGAACGAGTTTTCAGATTGGGGAAACCGAGGCTGGGAGAGCAGCAGAGCCACGTGTGCAGCCACTTTGTGGCTCCCACCTCTCTCCCGTCCCCACAGGCTACCTCAGTGGTATAGGGTCCCCACCCCAACCCCGACCCCTCAGGCGCTTGGCCCAGCCCAGGAGCCCACCTCCCTCCATCCCAGCCAAGCCGACTGACTGACAAGACTCTGGGAAACCTCCCGTTGCCCTCCGCCTGCCAGCCAGGGGCTTCTCAGTATTGATTTCAGATATTCTGCTCCCTTTAATTACTCAAAAGAAACTCTGTCTAGGGAGGCCATCTCCCAATCCCCCGCTCCCTGACAAGACCTGGCAACGCCTCACGTGGCTCCTGCTGGGATTGACGCAGGGAGGGGGGAGGAGAGCCTCCGGGGGGCCCAGGCTGCTCTGGGGCCTCCTGGCCAGGCAGCGGGGGAGGTGGGGGCTTTCTCATTAGCCTGAGGCAGGTGTACTTGCCTGTGTGGTAATCAGCCTGATGTCAGTCCCTAAGCCTGGAAAAACAATGTCCCCAGTGGGAGCCACAGCTGGAGCCAGAGCCAGAGGCAGGGCAGGGGGAGGGGGTGGATGCTGTTTATTTATCTGGGAGGATAATGTGAAGACTAAAGTCTAACACAGGCCCGTTCACCTCCCCCATCCCTCCTCCAGAACCTAAAGGCAAAGCGCCCTCAGCCAAGGGTGGGCTGCCTGCTCTGGGAGGCCGGGCCGGCCTTCATCTCTCAAGAACCCGAGCCAGAGACCCCAGCCCGGCGACTCTGGGACCAGAGAGCGGCTTGGAGCCCACGGGCAGCCTGGAGGGCCCCCCTTCCCCAGGGAGAAGCACTGGCTCCTGAGTCTTCCAGACGCTGACCTGCAGACTTGGTTTACCCAGATCAGCGACCAGGGCTTCCTGACCAAGCCCAAAGCGGGAGAAGTTTCCCATCTCGGACCCTCACCAGCCGGGGTCTCCGACAGATCCCCATCTCTCCTGGTTGTTAATAAAAAGCCCCTCCCGGAACCGTGGGGAGACTCCAAAGAAAGTGCATAGATGGGACTGGTCAAACCTTAAAATGCAACTGAAATGCTATTGTCGTTATTACGACCGAAAACGCCTTCACCGAAGGCTCAGGAGAGGGGGAGCAGCTCCAGTATCAGGCAGGGCCCTGCTCCGGGCCCCCGCCTTCTCAGGGACCTGCAGAAAGTCACCCAGAGGACAAGGGGCCACAGGAAGAACTACAAGAAGCGTTGGAATCTCCAGAGGGGGACTCCAGCCTCGGGGGCCTGGCTTCAATCAGCCGACTGCCAGCCGTGTAGATTGCGCAAGCTGCCTCAGTTTCTCTCTGTGCGACATAAGGGCTTAGACTGGGAGATGCTCGGGAATACATCTACTCTCCCCCAGGAAGCCCCCCCCCCGGAATCCATGACTTCTCCTGAAAAAACCCCGACACTGTGACAAGTGTACTTAATGTCGGCAGTGTTCTTGATGTCTGGACATATTTTATCTCGTGCCTTTGTGAACATTCTCCAGAGAATTCACCAGACTCCACCAGTGGATGTTCAAGGGACCCAGGACATAAAGAGGGAAGGGCGGGAGAGGCGGCCATCCTGCCCGGCTTGCAGGCCCCGGGAGGGCCTGAGCTTGAGCTTTCAGTGAAGGGCAAAGACCCCGACTTCTGCATGGACGCCCCAAATGCCGGGAGATCCCACTGGTCTCTCGTGTCTGGTGTGTGCTTAACAATCAGAACAGGGGGCGGGAGCCAGTCTGGGGAATGCTGGGAATTGGCCCCTCTCAGAATCGTGTGTTTCATGCAAAAAAGGAAATACACAAGCAAGACAACTGTGTAAATGTGTCTGCATATCCTGGATTTAACACATACTTTAACATGTTTAACATGTATGGGACTGTCTGCCATCTGGGGGAGGGGGTGGGGGGAAGAGGGGGAAAAATTGGAACAGAACTTTTGGCAAAGGTCAATGCTGAAAAACTACCCACGCATGTGTTTTGTCGATAAAAAAGCTATTGTAAAAAAAGAAAAATAGATTTTAAAAAGGAAATACATAGAATTCCAAAGGAGGCTAATCATGGTGACATAGTTAGCAAAATATTCCCCCAAACCTCATGGACCTGGGTTTGGGACCCAGCTGGAGGGAGGGCGTCCCCATCCCCATGGGTAGCCTCCACATCGGATGGCAGGTCAGCACTCAGCGGTGACCTTGAGAGCAGTTGTCTGTTCTGAAGCTGTTTGGGGCCAGACAGAATCCAGGGTTTTCAGGGTAAAATCTTGTTGGAAGGCCTAGACTTGAGTGACTCACTAGTAACGACATCAGCGGTTCGTTTTGTTGGAGCCGTCAGCCAAGTTCCGGCTAAGACCAGCGTATCAGTGGTCACCCCAGGCTCTGTTTGGGGGTCCCAGAAGCAGACCAACCAGACATGGGCAGTCATGTGATCAAGAAATGGCAAATTAAGGGTGAAAAGTCCCACAGAAGCTGGACATCCCTGAAGTCAAAGTCCCAGGATGGTCTCTGAGGCTCAGAAAACCATCGTCCAGAGAAAACAAACCAACAAATCAGATTTAAGTTCTAGGAAAAGTTGAACAGTACAGAGTGTCCCAGAGCGCCAGACCTGCTCCCCAGGTGGCAGGTTCCTTCTTGGAGAGCCAAGGCCGAAGGCTTCTCGGGGTGTATGGAGGGGAGTCTTGGTAGGTCTATGTGAACACAGGGGTTCCTCCTGATGCTGAAATTCTGTGAGTTTAGAGTCAAATTGTGGCCTTGGACAAGATGTTTCCTGACAAATGAGCAGTGGGCTGAGCCAGGAGGTGATGAGCTTTCCCTTGGAAATCTTCCGGCGGGTACTTTCTGCCCACTTGAGCATTCGGGTGGAGGAGCTTCCTCTATAGGTGGGGCTATACCTGAGGCCCCTGTGGGCACTGCCAGCTTTGAAGGTCTGGGATTCTGATGATGGTGGGAGACCCAGTGATGAGGGAAACAGAGCCACGCCACCAGCTTACAAAGGCAGATCAGCCGGGTGGCCACGTGATGCCCCCAGCAAAGCTAAATGGGAAAGGGCAGGGGAAGAGGGAGTCCCTGAAACTCCCAAATCAATAAATGCTTTGCAGGCTGCAGGTGTTCTTTCTAAAGGGCAGTCTCCTTTGAGGGCCAGACCTTGACCATTAGGCGCTCGGGGCGGCACATGACAGCTGTTTGCTTAAGAAAACGTCCAGCTGCCACTGACCTGCCGCTATGTGAGCTCTGGGTAAGGGGCAGAGGTTTATTTGGGAGGCCCCAGACATATAGTGTGTTGCTGATGTACTACCAACAGCAGAGATGGGCTGCCTGAGAGCAGTGGTCGCCTGATGCTCTGAGTCCCCCTCCTTAGAAGCAATGACAGATCCCCCAAAACCCCCGGGGAGAAATTTGCCTTGGCCACTCCTGAGATGACAGGGAGTCAGATGGAGGATGAAGATACATGAGGAGGGCTTCTTGTCCGGAGTTTTCTCCAACCAACCTGGGACTCAAAACTCATAGAACCAGAGGAATTGGCAGGGGAAAGATCACGGAAACATCACGGCCCTTGCTGCTGGGGCTTGTCTAAGCAAAGCAGCAGGAGATTTCTATCCCACTCTAACAGGACTCTCCCTTCCTCGGGGACTCTGCCTCTAACTCGTTCCTAGAGCCCACTTCCCCCTTCAACCCCCAGGAAGGGTTTTCAGACGAAGTAGGGGAAGGAGCTATTTATTTTTCATGGCTCTGTTGAACACTTTTGATTGAATTCACATTTTCCAGGTACTTCCTTTCCAAGATGACAAACTTTGCAGTCAAAGCTTAATGACAAGGGGGAAACCTTTCCCACTCTTCATAACCCAACAATATACCAAGAGACATGATGTCATACGGTCTTAAACAGGTGCTGGGCTTGGAAAGAATTTCTCAAAAGTATTTTGAGGGCTTCCATAAATGGTTAATAAAATTTATATGTGTGATTTATTATCTAAAAATATACGCTATACACGAGGTCCGTTTGAAAGCTGGGAGGGGATTAAGCTGCCATTGGACCATATCATTTAAGCCAGAAATAAGTAAGAGATCCCAATCAGCCGACTTTCAAAGAAACAGGCCCTGTTTATTCCGAACTCCTCTGTGATTCCACGTTGGAAGAAAAAATAAAATTATTGATTCGTGAAGCAGAGAGCATGAAAAAAGAGGAGGAGCACTGGCAGCTCAAAAATTTGTTTTCCAATCCTCTCTCTTCCGCTTGCTGGACCACCATGGGCAACTCACACAGCGGGGGTCAGACAAGTGGTGTTCCCAAGTGGTGGGAAAGCCCTCCACCGAGGCATACCGCCACCCAAGGGTAACTTCAACTTCATCAAGTTGCCTGAGGATCAGAGGTGGAATGATTTGTACCCTTCCCCAGGATTGGGGGAAGAGGGGCGATATTAGTTACAGGGAAAGTCAGTGAAAGCTTCCTGTAGAAGGTGACATCTAAAAGGAAAGAAGGGACGATGGGAAGAGAGCATTGAGCAAGCTTTGGATAAAACCTTTGAAGAAACCTTTTATATTTGCCAAAAAATACAATAATATAAATAATGTACTATAATATAAAATAGAGTTAAATCTTTTAAGAATTGTAACTCACAATCTCCCTGAAAAAGATTCTTCTCTTTGCAGGCGTGGAGAGTTGTGGGTCTGCAACAGGACATGTGCCGTCAAACTTAATTGAAGAGGTGCTTAATTTTGCTGAACTGTATTTTTTCTTTGAATGGATGAAAAACATTATTAAGCACTTATTATGTACCAAACTGTCTCCTAAGTGCTGGAGAGAGAAGTAGAAAATTGAATAGTGTCTGCTCTCACTGAGCATGCTTTCTAATTGGAAGAGTAAAGAAATACTAGAGGGTCCAGCTACAGGGCAGATGAAAAGGCCAGGCGGTCCTCACAGTGATATTGCTGTATCATCAGTGTGCATTTGGGGTTAGGGTTAGTGCATCATCCAGTCAGGAGACAGTGGGCAGTTCCAGAAGCCCCTGGCCACTTGTGGGTATCTTTCCTGGCAGAACTGCAGATGGTGCCTCCCTGATCCTCTCTGTGGTATGAATGACCTTGTTTACTTAGTTAGGGGTGGGGGTGGGGGAAAAGGAATGTTAGTCCCCACTGCTTCTGGGAATGGGGAAGAGGGCCCTGGGCTGAGAGTAGAATTCTGTGTTCCCTCTGGCAAGCTGGGACTAGAGATGGGGATGCAGGGTAAGAGGGCAGCCTTCAGTTGGGAGGACGGAGGATTGGTTAGAAAGTTGGGGGGCAAGCTCCTCTCCCTTTCCAAACCTCCTTCCACCTCAAACTTGCTCTTTCTACTTTTTGTTGCAAGAATTGGAAGAGAATGTTATGGGGGGAAATAGGAGAAAGGGGGAAAGGAAGGGATAGATTTCAAAATGAAGAGATAGTCAAGAACAATTTTAAACTAGCCCTTAAAATAATAATTCCAATAGCAGGCAAACTCTTAAAGGCTAGAGACTTTTTTTGTTTAGTACTATATCCCCTTGCTTAGTATGAGGTAGGCATTCTCATTTGTAATGTTCTCTCTAAAATATAATGTTCTCTGTTGAGATTTCCTTGGGGTCTCTGGGAGCAGCCTTCATTTCAGTTCAGTAATCACTCACAAGTAGCCAGGGGTTAAAGTCCAAATCCTTTATTGTCTCCTTCAAAGTTTTATCTCCTTCACTTGGGATTCGACTAGTTTTCTGGAGGCCTTTCTCTCTCCTTGGTTCCGAGAGCTTGAGCTCCCGCCTGCCTTCTCTGGCTTCTGAATCTCCCTGACTCCAAAGTCTTGTGCTTGAGCCTCCAGCCACAACAAAGGTGGACAATGGAATGATTCTGTCTCAGCTTTCGAGGGCTTCTAGTGCACTTGTCCTTTCTGGCCCTGGGAACTTCTCTCGTATATGCTCCACACTGAGTATACATCAATCATTACATTACTAGGAAACCATTATTTGTTGTAGGATTAAATCAATGCTAAACTAGATTTAATGATTGCCTCCTCAATTCCACCTAATACCTCGTTTCAAGTTCTGGCCCATAACACTCGTTCATTGATTAAGTGAAATAGGACAATGTCCTCAGGCCTGGCTGAGGTTCCATGGTGGAAAGTGCCATTCAATCTGATTTAGCAAGAATGTCCTGAGCCTTACCTTCAGCGCTTGGCTCTGGATGCCAAGACAAATTGAAAACCAGTCTCCGAATTCGAGGACTCCCATTCTCTTAAGGTTAAGAAAATATCCACAGGTAAATCGTCACATCCTTTAAAAAAGGGTGAAGGGGACAATGAAAAGTGGGGAAGGGGGTATCAGGAAAAGCTTTCTTCTGGTAGGAAGGGCTGCCGAGGCTGAGCCAGGAAGGAAGGATTCTAAATGGCCAGTAGTGCATTCTAATTGTGGGGCACCAAGGCATGAAGTGCCGTGCAATAAAAGGCCATGCAATGCCCCATTCTGGCACAGGGAGCTGTCCAGATCTACAGAAATTTGAGTGGGTGAGAGGGACTAACATAATCAGTCTGGCTTGTTAGCTTGGAGGTGGACAGACACGAGTGATGGACTTGGTGTCTTTTGGCGATGGCCTGGGTATCCCCGGCACAGCTGTTTGACTTGAGTTCTCTGGGTAAGCTTGGTGCTCTCCTTGGTCCTCAGCCCAATGGATGCTCTGGGCCCCAAATTCCACCAATTCAGAGAAGGGAATGTACCCAAGAGCCCAATGGAACAAATGGCTGACCCTGGCCAATGACACTGGGAATTCAGGAGCTGGGTTTCGGTTGCATCCCTACTATGCAATGGCCTAGACTCACTAGGTGCAAGAGCTGGAGGTGGGCAGTAGGGATTTTAAACCTGGGATAAATGAAAGAAGGAAGGGAGGGAGGGAGAGAGAGAGAGAGAGAGAGAGAGAGAGAGAGAGAGAGAGAGAGAGAGAAGAAATAAAGAAAGAAAAAAGAGAGAGAAAGAAAGAAACAGAAAAAGAAACAAAGAAAGAAAGAAAAAAGGGAGGGAGGGAAGGAGAGAGGGAGGGAAGGAGGAAGGGAGGGAAGGAAGGAAGGAAGGAAGGGAGAGAGGGAAAGAAGGGAGGAAGAAAAAGAAAGAATGGCTTTCATAATGCTGTCTAACAGGACTGCTCACTCTTCTTCTTCCTTCCCAACTCTGGATTGCTCCAACACCTTACCGCTAGCACTCTGAATCCCTGGTTTCCTTGGAGTTACCCCTCAGGTGCTGCCTTCCCCCCCCCCCCCAGGTCTTTCCTGATCTCTCCTCCACCACCTTCCTCACTCTTAGTTGCAGCCTTACCTCCATCTTCAGTTCACTTTATCTACACTTCAGATCCACTTTCCTGTAGTCATAGGAAATGGTAAATTCTGAAAGAAGGGAACTGTCTCCTCTATACATTTACTTACATAGGTTGTATCTATGTATCCCCAGGGCTAACTGTGATTCCCAAACCAGAGTAGGCATCTAATAAATGTTCAGGGAATTAAAACTGAGCTGCGTTTACCCACGATTTCTTTAGCAGAGAAGCTGAGCAGGGATGGGGTAACAAGTGCGCCCAGGACATCCCATTCCCACCTCTCCCTTCGAAGAGTTGAGCATTGGGGCACTTTGATCACTCAGATTAGGAGGTTCTGGTCTCAGCCCCTCCTGACTGGGGGCTTTAACATGTCAAAAGTCTTCATCAGACCTTGTCTTGACGACTCTCAGGTGGCTAATGGTGGACTGCAGAGACGTGATGTCTCCCCAGGGAGGTGTACTCTGGGTAACTGGGGGAGGGGGAGATAGAACAACAAAGGGCTCAGGAAAAGGGGTTGCTGAGGAGGGGTTCTCATCCATCCCATCCATCTGTGGACAGGAAGGAGGAAATTCCAGGACTCCCCGGATGCCAAAACCCCGGAATCGGATGGGAGAGATATTCCCGAGGCGCTACATTTTTGTGACAAGTTGATGACATCTTCGGTTTTCTTTTTTGACTCTCAAATGTTGAAAGCTAAAGAATCCCACAATCATCAGTCAACCAATTAATCATTCAACGATATTAATTAAGTGAGTCTTCCTTCCCCTCGGCACCCACTAGATAATACCCTGCCTGGGTTTCAACCCACCGCTCTTTCCTATCACCTTAATTTGGACCCTGGATTTTAATTCAGAAGTAGAACAACCAGGGGGAGGGGAATCCCAAAAGCCAGAAGGGCCGACATTGGGATGTTAGTCAGGCAGCCCAATCCCACTTCTGAAGAGTCTCCAGGACATAAAAGGAAGCTGAGTGATGATGACATGGAGCCCAATGGAAATGGATTTCATCTCCTTCTAATCAATGGGTTTCCAGGGAGCAGATCAAATTATCTTCTTTAATAGCCGTAATTGGTGGGCTTACAGATCATATCTTTCAGCAGACACTTCTGGTGGCCTCTTGTCCTCCTCTTCTCTCTACGCTGACCTTTATGGGGATGAGATTGAAGACAGTTTGATAGTTTGTCAAAGGACTTTGACTTGCGGTCTCTGTTTGCAGGGCTACCTGTGAGCCATTGTTGGCAGGCCAGGAAGCTGGCCTTTGTCTCATGGGATTGACACAGCTGCACGCTGGGTAAATAGACTCCGAGGTTGGCTTTTGTTGGGGGAATTCTTTCAGATTAAAGCAGAGGAGAATTAGGTTGAAAAGGCTAAGCCAGGCCAGTCTCAGGAGAATGGAACTGAGTCTCGAATTCTCTTCCATGGAACTAGCTGACTGTTCTTGGGACATTGCTTCCCATTACCCCAGGGGGTGATGTTTTCAGAGGTGCCTCAGGGGTTGCTGCGGGGAGCCATCCCCACCTCGGTCTGCTCCCCAGAGGCCCATTGTTGCCGTACTTTGTCAGAAATCTGTGTCACCCCCAAAAGGACTTAACTTACTCTTGTGTCCAAGCAAGCCTCAGACCTGCTGGCCGTGGAAGACTGTGAGACAAGAAAAACATCCAAATGAATTTTCTGCCTGTTCCAGAAGCTGGAACCAGCTATACTGCTGTCTGTTCTTCCACAGTGAAAGAGCACCTAGAGTCCAAACCCAAGCTTCCTAAGCTACGGGGCTCCGTGCAGGGTCCCATAACTGAACGTGGAGCTCGGGGATGATTGTTTTATCAGTTAATGTTTTACTTACGCACCTATTTTATGTACCTGTATACCCATGGTCATGTAAAGATTTCTCAGACAAAAAGGGATCACAAGCACGAAAAGTTTAGGAAGCTCTGTTCTAAACCATGAGCTCTGGACACTTTCTTTTCTCTCCTTTTGGGTGTGTGTGTGTGTGTGAGAGAGAGAGAGAGAGAGAGAGAGAGAGAGAAGAGAAGAGAAGAGAAGAGAAGAGAAGAGAAGAGAAGAGAAGAGAAGAGAAGAGAAGAGAAGAGAAGAGAAGAGAAGAGAAGAGATAGGGAGGGAAAGGGAAAAGGAGAGGGAGAGAGAGAAGAAAGAAGGGGGAAGGAGAGGGGGGAAAGAGACAAAGGGAGAGACAAAGAGAGAAGGAGAGGGACAGAGAAAAAGGGGAGGGAAAGAGAAAAGAGAAGAGGGGGAGAGGGAGAGGAAGAGGGGGAGATAGAGACAGAGAAGAGGAAGAGACAGACAGACAGACATAGACAGAGAGAGACAGAGAGAGAAAAAGAGAGACACAGAGACACAGAGAGAGAGAGGAGAGAGAGAGAGAGAGAGAAAGAGAAAGTCAGTCTGAGTCTGTCTGGCATCTTTCCTGTCTCTGGACCTCAGTTTCCTCCTCTGTAAATTAAAGGAAAGGTAGGACCAGAGAATCTCTCAGCCCTCCTCCAGTTTGGGGTTCTATGACTTCATTTCCCAGAGTGCTCAGCACACAACTAGACACATGAGACATGCTCCATAGGTGGCCATTGAATGATAACCAAGTGAACCCCAAGCTTTCCCTCTTTGTACTGTTTTTTCTTTTAACATCTGGTGGTCACTTTAGACCCCATCTCACCAGTGTACCCCCCCCCAGTCGGGTTCTTTTTAGGTGCTGGGGGACACTTGGGCACAGACCTGCTCCCTGCGCCCCTGGCCTTGGGCCCTAGGCAGAGAGCAGCCGTCTGAGTAGCTCATGGGTGGGGTGGCCCTTCCCCTGGCCAGGGGCCGCTGTTTCAGGGGGGGCCAGAAAGCTGCTGGACGTGGGGCTGAGGGCCGCTTTTCCTGCTGTCTCTGGTACTGGGGACCTTCTTCCTCCCCTTCTCCCAATTGTCTCCTCAGGCTCACCCTCCCTGCTTCATGTTCTAGAAGATACAAAGGCACGGCCCCCAAAATGGGGGCTTGGATTGAGTTTTCTCAGGCCCCTGCCCAGGTCTGGCATCTGGGAAGCTGCTGCTCCTCCCATGATTCCATGGAAACTGGACGCCAGAAAAGAAGCCCAGAGGACATAGTTTGGAAAATGGCTCTAACTACTCGGCCTTGGATCTGAACCGTCCGGAATGGGGGCTGACCCTTCTGAGGACAACCATGGCAGGTTCAGAGCTCCTGTTCCTTGAATTGGGGGTTAGAATCACCGGCTTCCCAAGTCTGGCAGATATGGTAGGGTACCCGCTGATGATGTCACAGGTTTCTTACCTGCTTCCTCATCCAGGAAAACAGGACTTTCCAGGCAAAGACAGGCTCAGAGGGAGCTCAAGAGAAGTCCGGGAAGGGCGGGGATGGACATGTTGTGAGCGCGGGCATGGGTGTGGGTGTGGGCACACATCTGGGCTCTTCTGCTGGCCGGACCTAAGGAGCTAGTAACCGGGCAATGGCAGGGACTGTGGTCCTGATGAAGCCGACTTTCTGCCTCCCCATTGGAGCCCAGGTTCGATCTGCTCAGGCAGTGGAATCATCGCTTACAGCTCCTCATCTCCTCGGCTCTTGTGGGATCGAACCCTCCCCCTACTTACCCTTGGATCCCTTGGATGGGAGCCATGGAGATTCTGGCCTGAGGAGGGGATGCCGGCTCCCCTCTCACCAACACGCCGAGAACCTTCCACAGACCCAGCAGTGAAGGAGAACAGGATGGACAGGAGCCGACCAGCCACCCATCGTTCCCACCAATGGGGTGGACAGGATGGGACCGGCAGAAGCCAGGGGCTGCTTCCCAAGGAGCCTGGAGACAAGATAAAGGACGGGAACCCCGAACACTGAACAACTGAGTAACTTGTTAATGACTTTATTGCAGGTTTTAAAAAAATCTCAAAGGGACCCCAGGAGATGGGAGATGTCCTTTCACCCATGGGGCTGTAAATATGTTTTAGCTCAATTACCATCGGCAATTAAAGGGGACAAAAAAGACATTCTCATCCTTGGAAACAGTTGGAAAAACAGAATTGATTCCACTTTGGCTAATGAGCAGCTGCCTAGGTATGGAAATGAAGACCTTTTTACCTCAGTTTTCTTTATGAGGCTTCAGAGGGGGTCGAGGAGGAAGGGTCCGAGGCTGTCATACACTGGGGTCATTGTCACCCATGCAAATTATGAAGGATCCCGCTGAGGGCTGGGGAGGGGGGCTCGCGTGAGTCAGAGGAGTCACATTTCCATGAGTATGGAGGGATTGAGAACCAGCATCAAGGAGGTTTAATTGGCAAAGTGGGGCTCCCAAAGAACCTTTGAAGGAGGACTCAGAAATGGGAGCTTGGCAGCTCCAGGAAAGAGGCTCTCCCGGGAGAGGGGGTGCTGAGGGAGGAGACCCATCCATCCACTGGAAACTAAAGAGGTCCCCTTGGGGCTATATTTTATCTCGGCAGGATCCTGAGGCTTCGGGGCTTAAGGGCTTCTGGGATCATTTCCTTGACCTCCCACTTCTCTGAAATAGGGCCTGCCTGAGGAGCAACCAGCTGCTGTTTCTACCAAAGCCTTCCCGGAAGGGTCTCAGGCCCGGTCTCACCAGAGGCCTCCATCGGGTCCTGCCTCCCCCAGCCCCAGTCCAGGGGCTCTCCTTGCAGGCCTGGAGTCCACACAGGCGTGTCCACATTGAAATCTCGGGTCAGTGGATGAGGACTTGCCCAAGAGGTCTGGGGATGAGCCCTTCTTGGCCTGGATATGAGTGAGGGTGGGAGTACATGGATAAGTGGGGCTCCCGGGTCCAAGAGCGTGATAATCCTGCCTGGTGGCAAGGGATAGACTGGGCAGCTTCTCAAGGTCTTTGGACCCTGCCCCAACTCATCCGTTCATTCATCCATTCATTGATTCATTCAGCAAATATTTCGAGCAAAGACTGAATGACCATTTGTTTCTTGGGTAGAGTCCAGTGGGATCCCTTTGTGTCTGGGTTGAGCAGATGACCACCGAGGGACCTTCCAGTGACTTCCTGAGCAGCTCCTACGTGCCAGACTCAGAGCTGCGCCCTGGCTGGACCCAGACAAAAACAAGCCCCTTTTCTTCTTTCTTTGACCTCCAATCTAATGCGCTTTATCCTCCAAGCTCTAGTGGTGGGGGTCCCACAGGCTCTGTCCTGGACCCTCTTCTCTTCCCCCTCTAAACCATTTCCTTTGGTGATCTCACCAGCTCCCGTGGACTCAAGTAATCATCTCTAAACAGTGATCGTCACATCTATGGATCTGGTCCTAACCTTGGAGCTCCTCCCTCACACCTCCTGTGGCCTGTTGGGTGTCCCAGAACATGTCCAGAACAGAATTCATTTTCTTTCTAAACCCTTCCCTCTGTAAACATCTAGTCCTATTGGGAAGCCCGCCATACTCCCAGTCCCCCAAGTTCTCAACCTGAACCCCCGATTCTCTCTATCTCCCTATAGCCGATCTGTTGCCAAGGTCTATAGATTTTCTCATTGCCACATTTCCAGAATACGTTTCCTTCTCTCTGCTGACATTATGCCCATCCTGATATAGGCCCCAGGTCCTCATGCCCAGGCTTGCAATGGGCCCAAATTGTCCCCAGGCCATTTCTTCCCAGCCACCCTAGTGCAGGCTCCACTCAGGATCCAACAGATCTCCCTGAACTAGAGCGCTGGGGGGGGGGAGGGGCGCGGTGCTGGGGGCAAGGGGTCCAACCATAACAGCCAAGGCAAGTCCCGCGTCCCTGACTCAGGGGACTGTTGTGAGACTGGGAATATGGGGAGGGGGAGTGTGAGACGTCACAGAGGTGAAAGTGACAAAACTGAGTGGGACCAGGAGGCAGGGGATGTTGGGGATGGCTCCCTGCTGAGAGATCGTGATCTCTCTGGGTCATTCTCCCTTGTACCCACATCTTCTGCCCCCGCGAGGTCTGAGCCGTTATCTTCTGGAGGACATTTTGAGCTTTTTCTTGAAACCTTTGGCAAAGATGTTGTAATTGATGCACAAAGATGAAAGAAATAAAGAGTCTGGGAGGGATTGAGGCAAGTCTCTGCTTTGACCCTAAGAGTCTGATAAGAGCCGGGTCTGGGCCTCTGATGAGTGGGTGGGAAGTCGGTCTGTTGTGTAGGGAGAGTTCTGTGGGCAGGGATCAGCTCCTTCCTGCTACGGTCCCCTCTCTCCCTGCTCCTTAGGAAGTATTTGGAGAGAGCAGTTGAGTCTCCTTCCCCTGCCAGATTTTGGAGAAGCCCCCAGCCAGGAGCCAGGAGCTTCATGGTGTCCTGTCTGTGAGGAAGCAGCTGGGTCTGAACTCTCAGGCCGCCCTTCCCTGCATTTGGGAGGTTCTGGGGCTGAGCCCCCTGAAACAGTTGGCCAGTTCAGAAATCCCTGGCTTGGGGTTTAGCGCCAACCAATGAGGATGGGATTTGGAGGGTGCTCTGGAGCTACCCAGAAAGCTGTTCTTCTCTCCTGGGAGGGATTCTTCTCCTCCCTGAATCACACCCCACACTTGGTCTTTTCTTCCTTTCTTCCTTCCTTTCTCTTTCTTTCCTTCTCTCTCTTTCTCTTTCTCTCTCTCTCTCTCTCTTTTTTTTTTTTGCCTCTTGTCTTTCTCACAACTTACCACCCTGCTGCTCCCCCAGAACTATTACTAAAAGGAAACAAGCTGTACATCCATTTTCCTATAGCCAGGTACAGAAGCAGCTGGTGCGGCATAGGGGAAGGGAAGGGACTCATATACAGCAAAAACACATTGTCATGTGTCACCTACTATGTTCCAAGCATTGAGCTAAGTAGTTTTACAAATATGATCTGGTTTAAGCCTCAGAACAACGCTGTGAGGAAGATCTTGATCTCAATTTTACAGTTGAGGAAACTGAGGCAAACAGAAATTAAAATTATTTTTAATTAATTAAATTACATATTTATATATATAGTATTTATATAAATAAATAATATATATTAAGTGCCTACTGTTTGCCAGGTACTGTGCTAGGCCCTCGGAATACAAGAACAAAGAATAAAAGTTAAGAGCATCCTGTGAAGGCTTTTAAAAGCCAACCCAAAGATTCTTATTTGATCTTAAAGATCAAGGAGGAAGTTTGATTTAATAAAAATCAATTACATCAGACCCACTGCTGTAGCTCCTATATTATAAAAGCCCTTTCCCCCTGATTGCCTCATTTGATCTTCACCTGGGAAGGAGGTCAGACAGAAAGGCAAACTGAGGTTCAGATTCTCGCCTATCCAGGACCTAAGCCAGAGCTTCAGGCCCTTAGCTCAGTAAGCTTTTCTCTCTCCCAACTTGTCTTCTCGCTAGACTTAGGCAACAAGACCACGTGAATACTGTCCACCCATCCCAGCCTAGTGTACAGTGACTAAGAAGAAGGCTTTGACCTAAGCTAGACCCAACCCAGCACGCAGTTTCACCCAACCAGAGCGGTTCAAGTCTCGTGATCTTCCGGTCACTCACAGGGCCACAGTCCATCTATAACTAGAAATATCTCCATTAGGATCAAAACCAATTAAGAGGGTACCGAGGTGGGGAGGAATACATCGGCACAAAAGACAGAGTAGACATTTGTGTGGTTACTTGACCAGGAGGGGAAGAGTCTCTGGTTCTTGTCCCAAGTGGTCCCAAGAGGAGTGACCCATGAGACCCTTAGATTAGCCACCACCCCAGAGAGATGCAGAGAAACAACGATCGCCCGGGGCCCCCAAGGGCCAGCATCCTGGTACAAAGCCCTGCTCTCCCTTGCTAGTTACTGATCCGGGTCTTAATTAGCACACACGATAAAGGTTCTTGTGGCCCAAGACCTCATCAGCACCGAACCCAATGACTGGCACATGGTCAGCTCCCAGCAAGCAGCTTCTTCACAAATGAAGGAATGAACCCCAGAGGGTTAACCCAGGCTTGGGGGGGGGAGCTGCTGGAACATCTGACAGTCAGTCTGGCTTTAGGGGGAGAAGAAGAAACATATTCATCCATTTAATAGCTCGTTGATATCTTTTATAAAGGTCAGGGAGAAGGGAAGGCTCTAACTAATGACTAAAAGCTGTTCTGGGTGGGTCCTTTCTTGATTTCCGCTTATGGTGAACACGCCCTCCTCCCTGCTCCTGGGGAGCAGCCAGATCATCCTCTCAGGACTGACTGCACCAGCCTCCTCCCCAGCCTTGTTCTCAGTTTCCTCATCTGGAAAATAAGGAGCTTCAGCAAGATGTCTCTGAGCTTCCTTCGAGCTGTCAAATCATAGCCTGAATTTGAAATCAGCAAGAAGGGGGAAAGTAAACTGGGGGAGAAATCAAAAGGAGACTATTGGAAGGGGGGATGACTCCATGGCTCCGGGGATTTTCACCTGCACGTGTGCACACACAGATGTCGGTATCCACGTGCATTTTTGGACATGGGGAGCCCTTGCACACCTGAATCAGACACGGAATCTTTCTCCAGCTCAAAGCCGTCTGATTTCAGGAAGCTAAGGAGGAGAGGCAAGAGGGCTCCATTTTTCCTACTGAGATGAACTAACCCCTAACAATTCCTCCACTGTACCAGGAACAAAAAGTCTATTCTTTGACTCGAATTGGCCTATGCAAATCTGCTATTTGTGACCACACTCTAGGAAAAAAGGTCTAAAACGCTTTCCCTCCTCTCCATTTCCCTCTGTTCCCTTCCTTTGCTCTTTCTTTCTTCCCTCTCCTCCCTTGACTTACCTTCAAGCTCCCCTTCTCTTCCCCCTCCTTCATCTCTCCTCATCTTCCTTCTCTAATGTCTACACTTGATCTGAGAGTTGAAATCTCTTGGGCAGAACCTTTTACCCTCTCCCCTCTTTTTAAAAAAATTGCAGCCTTGGCAAGTCAGCCCACAAGATGTGTACTCAGGGCCCTTTTATAACAGAGAAAATGAGGGGGTTTTCTCCAGTTGGAAGGAAGAATATAGAACATAAAAGCCCCAGTGCTACTGAATTAACACAAAGTGAACTTTAAAAACCCCTGGGGAAGGAAGACACCGGCCTGCCTCTCTTCCCTCTCCATTTCCTCATGGCGGCAGGTTCTCCAGCCACCATCGGTACCGCGGGCACTGTGGGGAGTCTTGCCTCAGTGGCTGGGGGGCCGCGTTTGCCAGGCGTTCCCTACGGGCCACAGCGCATGGGGCCCAAGAGGTGGCAGCTGCCCCACTGGGGAGAGGGGGCAGAGAACTAAGGACAGGAGAGGGGGGAGATTGCCCGGGGGCCATGGCTGACCCGCCCCAAAATGTGAGGAAGAACCCAGGCCCCAGCCAGCGACCCTTAAACAGAGAACAAACTCTCCTTCTGGCTCTTCAGCCTGGAGAGGACGAGGCTGGCTGGGCCATGAGGCCGCTGGCCTCCAGAGGCCGTCCTGTGCGAGGATCAGCAGGGTGTTGCTTGGCTCCAATGCAGAGACCCGGCGGGATTCACTAACCAGGAGAGCTGCGGGGCGTGCTGGGCTCCCCCTTGCTGGAGGCTTTAAAGCCAAGACCTGGATGGCCCTTGATTAGGGGCCAGTAAGAGGGGTGGAAGGGGGCACTGGGGTCGCAGAGACCCCTGAGTCTGTGATTCTGGGGCCTTCTGTTCGACTTAGGATCTGAGAGAAGGTGGGGAGGGAGTTGGGAGAGCTGGAATTTCGGGTCGGTCTTTCTTCCAGCCCTGCCACAAGCATCATTCAGCCCTTCCCCACAGTGCTCCAGGCAGTGTGTATGTGTGCGAGCACGTGTGTATTGTGCAAGCATGTATGTATGTGTGCAAGCATGTGTGTACATGTACATCTGTATCTGTGTGCACATCTTGGATGTGTGTGTGTGTGTGTGTGTGTGCTTGTGTGTACATGTGAGTTACTGTGCGTCTCCTTTCCCATGAACCAAGGAACTCTGGACCACAATTGTTCAGAGGAAGCACCAGCTCCCCGGCCAGGCAGCCCTGAGGGCCCAGAGAACTGCGGCTGAAAGTGCTTCAAGGAGGAGAAAGCCCCTGGGCGGTCTCCGAGGACTGGCTGAGGGACAGCTCCCTGCAGAGGCTCCCAGGGCCCTTCGAGAAGCCAGGAGGAGCCTGAGTCACACAGGGTTCGGATCCCATTCAACCCACCCGAGCAATCACTAGATCCTGCTATGGAGCAGCTCCTTTGTGGCTCATTAGAAACACAAAGATAGAAGCTTCTGCCCTCACAGGGACAGCAGATTGGAGGGAAAGGGAGACAAAGAGACAGAGATAAACAGAGACAGAGACAGAGATAAATAGAGACAGAGACAGAGAGAGAAATAGCCAAAAGATAGATCACTTCCTTTAAGTCGGAACTAAATCTCACCTTCCCTAGGAAGCCTTCCCCAAGCCCTCTCAGTGCTGGTGCCTTCCCTTCCTGAACTTCCCCCTTTCTCCTGCGTCACATCTTTGCACACACTTGTTCGCCCTCGGCCTGGAAGCTCCTGGAGGACGGATCTGTCTTTTTGTCCCCTCTTGTATCCCCCTTCTCAGCAGGATCTGCCAAGTCCTTGCATGTGCTTATTGACTGAAAGGTAGCCGGCCGGACAGACAGACACAGACAGACGGAGAGACACAGAGATAACGGACACAGAAAGACAACGAGTTCTGTTTGGAAGATACCGGGGAAATAGAGACATCATTTTTACACAATAAATGAGCTGAAATCCAGCTGAGGAGTTTGGCTTAATTAGCAGCTTGAAGATCAGCAAACGCTCCGTGTCCTTGTGCCTGAGGGGACCGAGGAATTCTGAGAGCCAGAGACAGGTTAGCTGGTTCTAGGCTAAGGCCTCGGCTGCTGGGAAGGGCCAGAGAAGGGGGATGGAGCCCTGGGTGACGAAGAGGAAGAGGAAGAGGGTCTGCTTGGCTGGAGCCTGGATATGTGTGAGGGAGTCACCCACAGCAAGGTGAGGGTGTGAGGAGGGGCCCAGGGGCTAAGGGCGGTGGGGTCTCCAGCTGGTCCCAGAGGTCAGAGCCCACTGATGGATCAGACTGAGCTGGGGTAGCCTTGGGGCTCTCGAGCTGGCACAGGAAGCACAGTCTCTTTCCCAGTCCTGGCCTTCAGGGCCCCTGAGCACTGCCTCTGTTTACATTCCCCGGCCTCCCCTCAGCATCCTGAGGCCGGGACATGCATTTCTTCCTTCTGTATATTCCCCAGCTCAATAAATGTTCATCACAGTCATCACTGCGGTCGGATCAGCCTTTTGGGAGTCCCAGAATCCTTCCCCGTCTGGTGCCAGCATCAGAAATGATGGCGGGAAAGTCCAAACATTTACAAATAGTCCCAAATTGTTGTCCAAACTCCGCCACGTAAATGGGACGAAGCCTGAGCGACGACGGGTTCCCAGGGCAACGAGCCTCCTCCCAAAGGACAATTTGGCTTTTTTCCCCATCTCCATCTTGAGCTCCAGCTCCTAAGTGCTAAGGAGAGAGACGGGCAGACAGACTAATGGGCAGAGGGGTGGAGAGACATAGAAAGGAAAAGACACGGAGTGAGTCAGAGAGACAGAGGTGGAGACAGGGAGAGAGACACACAAAGACAGAGAGAGAAAAAGACAGACAGACACAGAGATAGAGACAGAGAGACAGAGACAGAGAGGGAGACAAAGGGGGACAGAAAGAGACAGAGACAGACATAGCAAAAAGAAGGAGACAGAGGGAGGGAGGGGGAGAGACAGACAGACAGACAAACAGAGAGAAAGAGAGACAGACACAGAGAGAGAGAGAGAAGGGGGGGGGGGGAAGCAGGAGAGACAGAGAGGCAGAAAGTCTCTATTCATTTGGCCAGCTCCCAAGCTGCTCAGTTCCTTTTAGTCTTCAGCTCTGTGCTCCTCACTTTGAAGGAGATGAGTGACATTTGCCTTGTCTCCACTCTAATGAGCTTTCATTCAGAAAATACCCCAGCTCAGAAACACCATTTGAATTAAGCTAGCTAGAAATGTTGGGGTAAAAAGACAGCCCGGGTGAGAGTTCTCCCTCCCTTAGCCTCCTGGAGGAGGAGGAAGAGGGGAGGAGGGATGGAGGGGGTAGGAAGAAGAGGAAGGGAAAGGGAGCCAAGAAACACAGATGGGATGGTTTACAGTCTGCTTCCAAACTGCTGGGCCTTTTTCAACTCTGTGTATCCGGTCAAGGGCCTGAACCAGGCCAGGGTGGAGCCTCCCCAGGCGGCTCGCGGATATTCTGATCTGAATTAAAGCTTTTGGATGTTCCAAGAATCTGTTACTTCCCAGATAGTCTGGTTTCATTTAAAACTTCTGCTTGGCCCAAAGTTCATCTGAAAGACACTGCTCAGTGACGCCGACGGCCTCATGGTGACTACAAGCCCACTGTGGAGATCAAAGAGAAGCCCACCAAGAATGGAAGCCTAAACAGAAAGAGCTTCCGATTCTGACATTTTGATTGATTAACTAATTGTAGCGTATGCTCTGGAGTGACTGGCTTAACCTTAAAACTGCCAGCGGTGTGGGCTCTCAGAGCGGGGCTCCTGCCCCCTCCCCAGGAGGGACTGGGGGGGTGTCTATATAGCTTACAAGTTCCATGCCTATTTCTCAGGAGGATGAAAGGTGCTGTGGCAGTTGCTAGTCAATCCCAATCAAATTTAAGAAAGGAGTATTTGCTAAGGTCGGTCAGTAAACACAGCTGATACAGCACGTCCTCCCCCCAAAGTCTGACTCTGTTTCACAAATGTTCCCAGGGTCCACGGGAAAGTGGGCTCAAGCTCACTCAGGGTAACTCACAGCGCTCGGAGGCTGGAAGTTTGTCTTCCATTATGGGAGGCTCGAGCAGACACACTGGAACTTCTTTAGTGAGCTTTGTGTGCAGCTGTGAATCTGCACCCAGTCTTCCCTTGGCTGTTGGTGTAGACCCACCTCCGGTCCCTGCTTTTGGGGTGGTGAATGGCAAGGGATGACACTAGGCCATTGGCAAGAGGATAAGAAGTCCCAATTCTTCTGGATCCATCTTTTAAAGGTTACAGGGACTTCTGAAGAAACTGGGGGTTACAACAAATCTGTAGGGGAAGCTCCTCCTACCCCAAGTAGTTACTCTGCAGGTCTTGCTGGATCGTCACTGTCATGTCAATCCCTTGAATAATCCCAGTTGTAAACTTATAGGTGACCTCTAGGGTGGGACCAAGGCTCCTCAGCCCATCTGAACGTGATTCCGGGCGACATCACTCTCATTGCAAGAACTTTCTGTCCTTAGTCTAAAGCCTGAAATTATATCCTGTGGTTATGTGTAGGTTCACTCACTGTAGACTCACTGTAGGTTACTTGTTCTCAACTCAAAAGGTATCGGGGCATCTCATCACTAAACTACAGTGGGATGGGGTAGTGTCTTCCTTACATAATTTCTCCTAAACACCCGTATGGGGATCAATATCAAAAGCCTTCCATCTACTCATGTGTCTCTTGTATGTCCCTGTTTGTAGCTCTTCTGTCCCTGCCAGCCCCCACTACAATGGAAGATGCTTGAAGATTATCTTCCTCTTACTTCTGTTACCTTCAGCTCGTCATTGTCCTTCCCTGGGGTTCCACTGCCTCTAGTGTGAAAGGAGGGAGGAGGACCCCATGCTTTCTCTTCCAGCTCCAATTCTACATGATTTTTGCTGTTGATTTGCTTCACCCAGGGCACTTATTAAGTTATCTGACACATGTTGAGCATGTGCTACAAGGACAAAAGTGACATGGCCATTATTTCAAGAAGCTTATTTTCTATTGTATAGGGAGTAGCATGCCTTCTGTGGTCATTTTGCTATTGTGAAAAGGAAAAAAATAACAAATAGATGGTTTGGTCCAACTCTATATTTGTTCATTCTTCTAATTTTATTTCATTTTTAAAATCCTCATTGATTTATTTTGCTTTTTCATAATTTTCATTTCTGAATATATTTCTCCCTCTCCTTTCCCCAGAGGAAGGAAGGAAGGAAGGAAGGAAAGAAAGAAAGAAAGAAAGAAAGAAAGAAAGAAAGAAAGAAAGAAAGAAAGAAAGAAAGAAAGGAAGGAAGGAAGGAAGGAAGGAAGGAAGGAAGGAAGGAAGGAAGGAAGGAAGGAATTTACTAAATTGTAAAAGCAACCAGCTCATCAATCAGATGTGACATATAGACACAAATCTATGTCCATCAACTTATTCAGAGAAGAACAGTAGGGAGATGCAGCTCATTTTCAACTTTGAGTGACGATGATGATGACAACAAGATGGGGGGGGCATTTGTGGTGGCGGCAGCAGCAATGGCATTGAGGACTATGACAAGAAAGATGAAGATGAAAGCGTGTACATGTTCTTTTTAGGCTTGCAAAGTGCTTTACATACATTATCTCATTTGAGGAGGTAAATATTATTTTCATGTTAGCTGAGGAAACTGAAGTAAATAAAAGTTAAATTACTTGCCCAGGGTCACACAGCTAGTAAACGTCTAGAATCAAATTTGAACTCAGGCCTTCTTGATTCTAGATCCAGTATTCTACCAATTCAGGTTTGTTGAGAAGAGGGAGTACGCCGGTGGGGGCTCGAAAAGCCATCTCATTAGAATCCACCAGTGGTCATTGACCTCTGGGTCCTGCCCTGCCCACGTCAGTGTAATTTGGGACACTGAGTCTAAAAGAAGGGCTGCATGTGGAACGCGGCTGGTACAGCACGCATGCTATGATAATATCAGCTCCTTCGTATTCCTTTTTTGGTGGGATTTAGCTCAAAATTGCCCCGAGACAATTCACCATCCTGCTATTGTTCTTTTGTACGCAGTGTTTTGCAGATCATTGCACAATCGGGTGCTGCAGTTGAACAAACAGACTGTGATGTAAGCACTTCCACTGTTGGCTCACTCCAAGCATCCTTGACATAATTACAGCAGCAGAGCAGATAATGGGAAGGTTGTGAGCCCCGGCTTGTCCCCCCGATGCTGAAATCCTCCACTAGATCTCTCCACAATGAAGGCTTTTCATTCTTTGTGGCTTAGAGATTAGGAGCATTGGGGATGGCACCAGCTCTAAAGGAGGATGGGGCTGCCATTTTGTGGATCCGGACTGTGTCTAAACGAGGGGGGGAGGACAGCAATTCAATGTGAGGAAGTGGTCCCAACTTTGTTGGTTAGACTTTCCAGGAAGTTCTGGAGTCATGACGATTGTTTGAGACCATGCATGTTGTATGTCAGGGAACACATGAAGTTGAGGACCTCCCAAAGGCTCTTATGCATCCGGCTGTGTCCAAGCGAGGGGGGGGGGGCAGCAATTCAATGTGGGGAAGTGGTCCAGTGTCAGGACACTTTGTTGCTTGGACTTTCCAGGAAGCTTTGAGATTGTTACTGTGGTTGACGATGGGTGTTGTCTGCCAGGGAATGCATGACGTTGAGGACCTCCCAGAGGATCATGTGGAGGAGCACCGGGGGCTCCAGAAAGAAAGTATTGAAACCTGGAAAGCAGCATGAAGTGGTCAATCAGTCAGTCAACAAACCTTTATTAAGTTCTCATTAGGTGCCAGACTGACTTCTAAGGGTGAAAGAGCGGCTATTGCAATTGTCTAAGTGTCAGTGAAGAATGTGTAAGTGAAAGGAAAAAAGGCCTGACCTCATGGGAAGACTAAGAAATAATCTCCTGGCCTCCTGGGCTCCAGAATTGTCATGTTAGAAGAAACTGGGGGGGGGGGAGAGTGGGGGGGAGAAGTGAACCCTGGGAACAAGGAAGACAAGAGTCCTGTGGAAGGAGCTCCAGAATGGGCTCAGACCTGGAGAAGTGGGCGTCACCCACACGGATGTGGGGCAGGACCTTTGGGTCCTGGAGGGGGATGACCTGACCGGAGCCTCCCACTGTGGGACGCACAGCAGCCAGCCACTAAGGCCACGGGCTGCTGGGCTCCTCCCCGGCTTTGTGCTGTCTCCCATCAGCTCCAGGGTCCCTCCCTGTCCCACATCTCCCTCCTCCAGCTCCACGCCTCTGTGTCCAAGGGGCCAGTGCCCCCCCCGGGGAGCTCCGGGCTGGCTCACAAGGGCCCCCAGCAGGAGGGATCTCCCCCCCAGGGTCCATCTGGCTGGAGAAAGGGTGGGCTGCGAGGTGCTCCCAGCGCCAGAGCCGCTCGTGAACTCTCCGGGCTGGCAATAAAATGATTTTACATATGTAGGAAGCAGGATGTGTGAAGCCCCGGAGTCTGATCTAGTTTCAGAGATCAAACAGAGAGCAGCATTGTACCGGGCGTGCAGCTGATGTCACTGTCTAGGAGGCTGCATCCAATCGCCCTGGTTACACAGCTGGACCGGAAGGGGGCAAGTCTACGGCGGCTCTCATTAAGTTTTACAACCAACTGAACTGTTCTGCCTTTTGGGGGGTGAGCTGGGGGTGGGGGAGAGGGTGGCCAGGGGTGCAGGAAAGTGGGGGAAAGGCAGGCTCGGGAAAGCAGGCGGCCCTCCCAGTCCCAGCCCCCAGGCCGGGGCTCCCGGCCGCCTCCAAGAAGTCCTGGTGGGGCACCTTGGGAGGAGCCCTTGCCCCAAGCCCCGGCTCCTTCTGCTGGCTGCCTCAGGCTCCAGGGAATGAGGGGGAGGGGGACGGAAATGTCCCAGCTTTGGGGGGCTGCGGGTCAGAACCCGAAGAGGAAAACTTCGGGGATCCCCAGGCTCCACCCAGGGCAATGTTCACATTAGAATCTTCACTTCTTGGGGCCTTATAATTTGGCTATAAAAACTTGTTCTAGTTTGGAGTTTGGCGTGCCTGAACTCAGCAAGGGAGAGACTGGGGAGTGTGTGAGTGAGTGTGTGAGTGTGTGTGTGTGTGTGTGTGTGTGTGTGTGGCTGCAGGACCTTAGACTTAGTGTAAGAGTGTGTGTGTGACTGAGTGTGTATAAGTAAGTGTGTACATGAGTGTGTGTGTGTGTATAAGTGTATGTGGGTGAGTGTGTATGAGTGTATGTGTGTGACTGAGTGTCTGTGTGTGTGTGTGTGTGTGTGTGTTCAGGCATGTGTGTGATTTTGATTTGGCTGTTTTTCATCCTTCACAAGAAGATACAGTCTTGACAATTCAGAGCTAAGGATGCAAGTCAATGAGCTTCTCTTTGACTGCCCAAGGAATATGGAAACCTCTGTAAATGTTTTTAAAATAACCCTGCTGTTCACCCACTTTGCCCCTGAGAAGTATATCCTAAGTCCCCCCAAATAGCGTTTCTCTCCAAGGGACCCAGAGATGATGGATCTGAATATATGGGTACATCCCACATGCTCCTGGATATCCCTATATTTCCCCCCCTCCCAGCGGTTTTTTCACTTTTACTTCCTGTGATTCACAACTCCCAGCCCACGGTCGGTCTCCCATCTGCCCAGTGTGCACACTACTCCACCTTCCACTTCGCCCAGGGGATCCCTCAGGTGTGATTCACTTACTCCATCTCTGCCTCTTCCAATCCCATCTTCTTTCAAATCATGCACTTCAGTCACCAGCCTCTTCACTCGCCTTCCCCAAGGACAAAAGCTCCCTGGAGACAGAGGCCCATTCAATTTTGTCTCTGATGCCCGGCACATGTGTCTTGTTATCCTCAGTAGGTGCTTAATAAATGTCTATTGAATATGACTTGCTATGCATTATCCCTACCACCATCATCCCTTCTCCTAATGGAACAGAAACTCTTTGAAGGCGGGGACGGGGCCTCTTTAATTAAGTCTCTCTAGCATCCAGTGTAATGACTGGTAGACAGTGAGGGTCTATTTAATGATGTGTAGGAACTATATGAAGTCCTGTATCACCAAGGTCTCCTCAGCCTGGTCCGGCACAATCTGCTAAGACAAAGTTATGGAAGTCAAGTTCCCCACATGGTGGAGGTTTATCGAGGGGATGATTCTGAAAACACACAAGGCAGAGAGTCCCCAGAGCCTTCTGCGCGCTTACAGCAAGAACCTGGCGATGCTGGAGGTCACAGAAG